>NC_092816.1:214093699-214403122 GCF_023375885.2 Dermacentor andersoni
ACCCTAGCAAGCTACTTGGGAGAAGGAAGAAACCGCAACCATTCGCCTGCTTCCGATCGCACTCTGTCACCACCACCAGCTCTCCGAGCGTACCGACCAACGTCTCCCCGACGTCGCATTGCGTCATCTCCAACAGGTTCATCTCAGATGATCCAACAGGATCATCTCCACTTTGGCAGCAGCAGTGGCAGCCCTTGCACGTACTCACGCTGTATATTCCACACAGGCTGGATGCTCTGCTTTTGCATCGCCTTGGTTCAGGCCCCGGCGCTATCAGGTCGCTGGATTACTTTGTCTTCTGCGGGCCGGCTCATGGCTTGCTGAGCTGACGTCACGACTTGGGACCACGTGCTTCGCTTCGGTGGAGGCCGGAGGACTACAAACGCCAATCTGCGTCCGGCCTGGCCATAGAGAAAGAGATTCAAAAAGAGCGGACACTCCCATAGAGCCCAGTGGTCGAATTTACTGTAGCGCACCAAGTGGATGGGACTAACACCTTCCGGTTTCGGTTGCGGGCGCGCGTGTTTTGACCGCCAGCTGGTACATGCCACGCCGGCTCGGCTGATCGGCGTGGCATTTGTTTTCTTTCGCTTCTACTGCTGAACCAATGCGGCCTTCGCGCGGAATCGTTTTATTATTTAGTAAAAATTATTGCGAACAATCTTTACAAGCCTCCATCGAATCTGTGCCATGTGGAACTTCATAAAGTAAACGCACGACGTCTTATGAAATGATGAAATGTTTATTTTGATCTATATAAACACTTGTTCCGGGCTTTTTGTTCATTTATCCAAAGTTGTGGCACCAGGTAAGTAGCAGTCGTTGCCGTACGAAGTTCTACCGAATGGCATCAGGTGAAAAAAGTAAATTGCAACCATGTATCATTTTGGTATAGTGACCTAACAGGAATATTGCGTCTAGAGGCGAAACGAGCATAAGTTGTGAATGGGTGGCATTAAAAGTCACTTTTACATACACTTCGTAACAAATAGACTCCTCCCAAACAATTGCATAAAACATGAAGAAAACATTTGATTTTCAAGCATTCCTTACCGTACATTATTTCCTGCACTTTAAGAGCACAAATGCACGGGTGAGTGCGCGTTTCCAAAACAACCTGGCCTCAGTCGACGCGATGGTACGCCAAGTACACAGAGGTGGCTTCAACACAGGCTCTCAGCCAGACCATGTTACACGCTCGCAGAATGCCTTCTAGTCGCACTCATGACAAATTCGCGGGTGCAAAGCCTGTTTCCAGTCGCTCAGAAGACAAAATGTTCAAGGTCTTCGTTCTTGAGCTGCTCGGCGTTATTTTTTACGCGTCCTGCCGGCGCAAGCAACATACACCCGTGTTACCACTCTTGGAGAATCGCTATTCACGTTTTCGCCAGGCGTGAGTACTGAAGGTATATTGAATACATTGTTGCGCCAAAAAAGGAACATAAAGACTTGGGAAGGAAGAGTAGGAAACGACAGATTGAGCGCTGAAAAAGATATATGTTGTTGCAGGGCTATAATAAGCGTCACAAACTTGTCCCACTAAAATTCAGTACGTGCCAAACTGTAACCACGGCCGACTTGCTTTTTTGCTAACTGCCTCAGAACCCCAGGCGCGGCGAACATGGCTCAAAAGTATACTAAAATGCTACGAAATTGATTACTATAATTTTTGGGGTCAAAGAATGCGTCACGAACTTCTCCCAGTAAGATTCAGCACACGCGAAACCGCGGCACACAGCCGAGCTGCTCTTCGCCAACTGCAGCACAACACCAGGCGTGGCGCGCGTACCTCGTGTGTTTCCCAAATGTAGTGAAATACAATAATTTGGGGGCCAGGGAAAGCGTCGCGAACTTGGCCCAGTGAGATTCAGCACACGCGAAACCCCGGTCGAGCTGCATTTCGCTAGCTGCGTCACACAGCAGGGTGCGGCAAGCGTGCCGAAAAACTACGGAAATAAGTTTAGGGGCTCATAGAAAGCGTCGCAAACATGTCCCAGAACGAGTCATGAACACAAATTAACAGCGCCAGAACGGCCGAGCTGTTTTACACTAACTGCGTCACCAATCTGGGTTTTGTGCCGTAAGCCAAAATTTCTTTGAATTGCGTCGCAGACTGTCCAACAAAAATTGAAGGGCGCTTTCTAAATTCCAAAGTGTGTTCCGGTATAGCCTGTGCTGCGCATTCACTCTTTCTCTGCCGTTTGGTATCGGGGGAATCCATGCTTCTCCGAACCGCTTGCCGTGGAATCATCACCGGGTCGCTTGGGGGCCATCCGACTAACTCGACTGCTGCAATGAAAAAATATGAGGCTTAACGTGCCAAAACCACTTTCTGATTATGAGGCACGCCGTAGTGGAGGACTCCGGAAATTTCGACCATGTGGGGATCTTTAACGTGCACCTGAATCTAAGTACACGGGTGTTTTCGCATTTCGCCTCCATCGAAATGCGGCCGTAAATGGAGAATGGTAAATGAAGAATACCTTAGTAACTTGCGCTTCGCTGATGATATTGCCTTGCTTAGTAACTCAGGGGACCAACTGCAATGCATGCTCACTGACCTGGAGAGGCAGAGCAGAAGGGTGGGACTAAAAATTAATCTGCAGAAAACTAAAGTAATGTTTAACAGTCTCGGAAGAGAACAGCAGTTTACGATAGGTAGCGAGGCACTGGAAGTGGTAAGGGAATACATCTACTTAGGACAGGTAGTGACTGCTGATCCGGATCATGAGAGTGAAATAATCAGAAGAATAAGAATGGGCTGGGGTGCGTTTGGCAGGCATTCTGAGATCATGAACAGCAGGTTGCCATTATCCCTCAAGATGAAAGTTTATAACAGCTGTGTCTTACCAGTACTCACGTACGGGGCAGAAACCTGGAGGCTTACGAAAAGGGTTCTACTTAAATTGAGGACGACGCAACGGGCTATGCAAAGAAGAATGATAGGTGTAACATTAAGGGATAAGAAAAGAGCAGATTGGGTGAGGGAACAAACGCGCGTTAATGACATCTTAGTTGAAATCAAGAAAAAGAAATGGGCATGGGCAGGACATGTAATGAGGAGGGAAGATAACCGATGGTCATTAAGGGTTACGGACTGGATTCCGAGGGAAGGGAAGCGTAGCAGGGGGCGACAGAAAGTTAGGTGGGCAGATGAGATCAGGAAGTTTGGAGGGTCAACATGGCCACAATTAGCACATGACCGGGGCAGTTGGAGAAGTATGAGAGAGGCCTTTGCCCTGCAGTGGGCGTAACCATGATGATGATGATGAAATGCGGCCGCCATGGCCGGGATTCAATCCCGTGACCTCGTGCTCAGCAGCCGAACACCATAGCCACTGAGCAACCACGGCGTGTGTCTCCTGCAATGAGACGTCTGACGAAGGAGCGTTGCCGCGCTTGCCGCTGTGCGTCACGTGATTGCTGAGAGAGGGTAAGGGGTAGAGACCACAGCTGTGGCGGCGCAACTGTTGCTATGCGCCGCTGTGCCATCAGGTGATTGCTGAGAGAGTGTGAGGGGGAGAGGCCACAGCTGGCACCGTTCCAGGGCACGGACGGACGGACGGACGCCGCAAGTATGAGCCATTAAAGGTTTTCGCCTTAAAATTTATATAATAGTGCAGTGGTGCCGTGTCGAAATGCAGAAGGAACGCAAGAAAACGCTGGAATCCCAACAAACGGGCTACATCGAACAGAGACGGGTCGCCTGGAGTGCCGCTAGCTTGTTGCTAAGTGACGCGAGAGAAATGTGTCGCAAAGTGTAAGTTCATTTACACGCAAAACTTTGTAGTTTTAGCTGGAAATGAAGAAAGAAAACGTTGTATGCAAGTTAATTTCACATTCTTTTTTTCCCATGCTCGCATCAACTAAGGGATGGCATTAACACTAGGCGTTACGTGTTTCCTGTTGCCAGTTTTCGCTGAGTGTCCCCTCTTGTTGAATTTCTTTCTCTATGGCCTGGATTACACTTTGGCAGCAGCAATGGAAGCCCTTGCATGTACTCACGGAGTGTTTTCCACACAGGTTAGTGTGCTTACATTTATTTTTTTATTTTTTAACGTTGCTGCTGCCAAACCGAAAGCGTGCTAAGTTGAAAGTGCGCCTGTAATCTAGCAACGTGCCATCCTAAATGGCAAAACTCATGGAAGGTTTCAGACAAGAAATACGTGACTTGTGCAGTGCCATGGAAAAGGAAATGCGAAAAGTGTTCAAAGAATTGAAATCATCAAGGGATCTATTCAATACACAATTCGAGGCGGTGATCACACGCTGCTCTGAAATTGAAAAAGACAACGCTGCACTGACGAAGGAAAATGCGGCGCCACTTGACGAATGCAAGTCACTGAAAGAGCTCGTGTGCGAGTCTGAACAAAGGTTGACTGAGATCGAACAATACTTCAGAAACAGAATCTTGGAGATAAAATGCATACCGGTCATGTAAAACGAGAACATTTTGGGCCTATTGAGCAAAATCGATGACATGATTGGAGAGCCTATGACACCATCTGATATAGATGTGTGTCATCGTGTCACTATAAAAAACGAAACATGCCCAAATATTGTAGTTCAGTTCAGAGATCGCGCGAAGCGAAACGCAGTGCTCGATAAGGCACGCAAGAAACGACTGGGCACATCTGAGCTACCGGGACATAGCCGGGGGTTTGTAAATGAGCCCCTGTGCACGACGCTGAAGAAGTTTCTAGGTCAAACTGTTGCACGTAAAATAAAGGCTAAATGGAAGTACGCCTGGACCAACGACAGAAAAATCTTTGCGCGCAAAACTGACACCTCGAGTGTACTGCGCATCACTGCCGTGAGTGACGTTGACAAAATAGAATAATCACTTCTTGCGGTTTCGTTGCGCGCATCCAAGTTGAAAACGGCAGATATGGCGGGAAATTTCCTAACTCAGATTGATGCGTGTGCGTTACAGAAAACAATGAAGTGTAGCTTAACTTTCTTTCATCTAAAGGCACAGACTGCACGGAACAAAGAGGATGAGTTTCACGCTTTATTTTCACGTTTTAGTTTCACGTATGATGTGGTTATGCTTTCTGAAACCTGGTACCAAAATGATTACGAAGTACTAAATGTTACTGGACACAGCACACATTACTTAAACAGAGCCGTAAAATAAGGGGGCGGTGTTTTACTCACGACCGAGAATTCGTTGAAACTGAATATCGTTCCTGACTACACAGAATTGACTGATGATATTGAAGTCCTAACGGTATCAAACTGTGGCAATGTTCTTTCTGTTTTATATCGTCCTCCAAATGGTAATACAACGGCCAACTTTGCATTTCTGGACAAATTTTTTATGCTGGGCAAATATAACTGGATCAAAGCTGGTTATAGGTGGTGATATGAACATCAACTTACTACACACACCACCGACACAGCATGACTTCCTTATGATATTACACTCTAATGCTTGCACTAACACTGTTAATGAGCCCACTCGTGTCCAAAACACAACTGAGAGGTTACTCGATCTCTTCATTACAAAGTACCCCATCTACAGTTTGCTTTCGGGCGCAATTGGCGTACACATAAGTGAATACCTCCCTATCTTCCTTATCACTGACCTACATAAACCACGTCGCTAATCCGATAAAGAGCAAGTTTCATTTGAAGATATTAATCCGATCTCACTAGAACAATTGCGAAGTGATGTACTGAACATTCACTGGTAGAAAATATACAACACGGTTGATCCTGAATTGACGTATAACTCCTTTTTACATCTATAAAAGTCCAGTTACATCAGACATTTCTCGAATAAAACTGGAACGCGCAAAAAAAAAAAAAAAATCCGAAAACCTTGGATCACAAAGAGCCTTCTATCAAACACCGACACACCTTGCGCATATTTCCGCGCAGAGTGCGTTATCATCCGGTCCAGCGTAACACGGCTACGCGCTGGACTGCGTTGCCGATAAAACGTAGCGCCACAGCTATGGTGGCCACAAAAACAGACGGCCCGGCTGGGAAGCCTGGCCTTTTTCCTTCCGCTACCGAGACGAGCGTAGCATTGGTATGCTCGTCCGCTGCCATCGCTAATTGAATAAACAGTTGTTACGTTTTTATGTCTGGATTCGTCCTTCAGCAGACACAGCAACCCACATCTGTATAGGAATTTTTTACAAACGAGACATGCAAATTACTTCCAGAATTCCAAATCTTTCAAAAACAACACATATCCTTAGAGAGGCTAAAACGAATTATAAGCACAATGTATTCATCTGTTATGAAACGTAACGATCTCCTCTGGCAAAGGCTAAAGGACGTACTAGGGACAGTAAACCGTCCTGCTAGCCTAGATGATATGACACCTAATAATCCTGTCAGTGCATTTGTAATACCTCCTAATGCTCAGGAGATGTGTAATGCATTCATAACTTCTCGAAACAGTAGAAGCACGGATGATGATGGCTTGCAAATTCGCCCTATTAAATATTGACTCGTGTACTTGTCTTTATCGGGCGACACGTTTTGCCGCCTAACAAATGTAATCGCACAGCGCGGGACGCGCCTGCATGTATCCGAAGTTTCTGGAAAGTTATCGATGCTTCTATCCGCTGTCTGTTGTCGCTGAACCTTGTGTTATCTGATTTCATCGCTTGACACGAATGTTTTAGAACTTTGTAGAAGGCATGCGGGTCCCAACGATTAGTCTGGAACATTCGATGACTGCTGTATAAAAGCCGACGCGCTTGACCCGCTGATCAGATTTTCGACGATCGCCGAGCGTGTTCGCCGCTATCGTTGTGCTATAAGTGTAGCCTGTTTTGTGGGCACAGGTTCGCCCAATAAAAGTTAGCTTTGTCGTTCACAGTATTGCTACTGTGTTATTCAACGTCACCACCACGGGACATCTGGTGGAGGTGCTTTACGTTCATGTACTTGACGCCCCCGACAAGCCGTAATTCAAGCCCGGACCGCAAAGACAACACCAGCGCCGTCCCGGAACATCGAGCAAGCCGCCGTCTTCAACAGCTGCCCCCGGAGCACGGACTTCTACCTGAGACCAAGAAGATTGTGCCCAAGGCAACTCCAATGGCAGCCCCAGCGTCCCCCATCGTGCTGCAGCAGCCCAGGGAACCACCGACGTTCCGCGGTTCCACATTTGAGGACCCGGAAAGCTGGCTGGAAACGTATGAGAGGGTCGCTACGTTTAACAGCTGGGCAAGCGACGACAAGCTGCGACATGTTTATTTCGCATTGGAGGACGCCGCCATGACGTGGTTCGAGAATCGAGAAGCCACCTTGACGACGTCGGACCTGTTCCGAAGCGGCTTTCTGCAAACTTTTACAAGCGTCGCGCGAAAAGAGCGAGCCCAAGCTCTACTGGAGACCAGAGCGCAGCTGCCGAATTAGACGATCGCAATCTTCACTGAGGAAATGAACCGTCTGTTCCGCCACGCCAACCCGGAAATGTCCGAGAAGAAGAAAGTGCGCTTGCTGATGCGTGGTGTAAAGGAGGAACTTTTCGGCGCAATGATACGAAGCCCAACGACGACCGTAGAAGAGTTCCTTCGCGAGGTCACCAGCATTGAGAAGACACTCGAAATGCGGAACCGGCAATTCAACCGCCGCACGAGCTCGACAAACTACGCCGGAGTTCAGTCACTGGCCACCGACGACCTGCGCGAGACAATCGGGGCAGTCGTACGAGAGGAGCTTCAAAGGATCTTCGCTTCATCGCAAACTAAAGTGGCCACAGTCGCCGAAATTGTCAAAGAAGAAGTTCAGCGATCGCTGGGAGTTGCCGAGTTACAACCACAATCATCGCAGTCCCAGCCAGAAGCGATGACCTACGCCGCCGTCGCCCGCCGTCAAGGTCCCCCTCCACGACCGCGCCAGGGCCCTGCAACGCCGCAATTCCGTCGACCACCGCCGCCGCCGCCAGCACGCCCACCCGTCGCCCAGCGCAGCTACCCGAGGAAGACAGACATTTGGCGAGCCCCCGACCACCGCCCGCTCTGCTATCACTGCGGAGAAGCCGGCAATGTGTATCGCCGATGCCCATACCGCGACCTGGGATTGCGAGGGTTCGCCGTCAACGCATCGCGCCCTCTGGAAGGTGAACGCCCTCGTGACATCGCCGACTACATCGCCGCTACTCAATGGAGCCCTCGACGACCGCCGTCACCTGGCCGCTACCTGTCGCCGCAGCACTGACTATACACCGGCCCAGCCCGGGGCCGCTCTGCGAGCCCATATCCGGAAAACGAAAAGCAGCAACCGATGGAGGTGCGGTTGCTGTTCGTCGAACTTACGAAGATCCTCCGCCGCCGACGAAGACGACGAAGAAACCATCTCGACGACCTAATGACACGCCGCCGTCCCGAAGAAGTCGGGAAGCCAAGACTACACCGACGAAAGACGACTTGACGACGCGACGTTCCAGCTTCAGTTCAACACGACGCAGCCGTGATCCGACGCCAAGACCCAACTGCAACGCCAGACAAAGAACCACCGACCTCGACGTGCTTCTCGACGGCCACGCAGTCACTGCCTTAGTCGTCACAGGGGCCGATTACTCCGTAATGAGTGGACACATCGCCGCCCAGTTGAAGAAGGTTAAGACTGCATGCGTGGGTCCCCAAATTTGGACCGCTGGAGGACACCTCATTACGCCGGCTGGAATCTGCACGGCAAGAATTACCGTTCATGACCGGACTTACCCTGCCACCTTCGTTATCCTCCAACAGTGTTCGCGAGACGTCATTCTCGGCATTGACTTCCTGAACCAACACGGCGCAATCATTGACCTGAAGTCGAAGTCCATAACGCTGTCGGAAGATCGAGCGATACCGCCGGAGAGCTCTAGTAGTCACCATGCCTTAAGTGTGCTCGAAAGTCAAGTCAGCATCCCGCCTCGCTCCGGCATTGTCATATCCGTAGGCACCAAAACGCCTGCCGACGTAGAAGGCGTCATCGAGGGTGACCAACGTCTACTGCTATATCGTGAAATTGGCGTCGCAAGAGAGATCGCTCGACTGCATGGAGGGAAAACTGAAGTGTTGCTGACAAACTTCAGCCAGGAGTTCAAGCACATCAACAAAGGCACGACGATCGCGTACATCGAGGAAATTCTGGAAACCAGTACTACGTTTGTCCTCTCGGATTCCGCCGTATCTACCCCGACGACCACGGTTCCCGAACCAGACTACGACATTAATCCAAGTCTCCCCGTGATTAAGCAACAGCAGCTCAGAAGTCTGCTCCAACGATACAAAGGCTGCTTTTCGACGTCATCGAGGATTCCACAAATACCAGTCGCCAAGCATCGCATAATAACCGAGGAGAGCGCTCGACCACTCCGCCAGAGCCCTTACCGAGTTTCGCCGCGAGAACGTGAAGGTATAAGACAACAAGTCGACGAAATGCTGCGCGACGACATCATCCAGCCGTCGAAAAGCCCGTGGACATCCCCTGTTGTCTTGGTGAAGAAAAAGGATGGCACCTTACGTTTCTGCGTCGATTATCGTCGACTGAACAAAATCACAAAGAAGGATGTATACCCCCTACCGCGGATAGACGACGCATTAGATCGGCTCTGCAACGCAAAATACTTCTCGTCGATGGATCTCAAGTCTGGCTACTGGCAAATAGAAGTCGACGACAGAGATCGCGAAAAGACCGCCTTCATCACGCCAGACGGCCTCTACGAGTTCAAGGTCATGCCATTCGGACTCGGCTGGGCGCCTGCAACATTCCAGCGCGTCATGGACACGGTGTTAGCAGGATTGAAGTGGCAGACCTCTCTTGTTTACTTGGATGACGTCGTTGTCTTCGCCGAAAATTTCGACGATCACCTTAGGCGGCTTGCGACAGTACTAGAGGCCATCAAGTCATCAGGGCTCACTCTGAAGCCAGAAAAGTGCCGCTTCGCTTACGATGAGCTTCTGTTCCTAGGCCACGTCATCAGCAAGTCTGGAGTTCACCCCGACCCACAGAAGACAGCTGCCACTGCAAAGTTCCCGCAGCCCATCGACAAGAAGGCAGTGCGTAGATTTCTTGGCATGTGTGCCTACTACAGGCGATTTGTCAAGGACTTTTCACGTATCGCTGAGCCGCTGACACAGCTAACTAAATGTGACGTCGAGTTCAAGTGGGAAATGCCACAGGCCGACGCATTTCAAGAACTCAAACGACGCATGCAGTCACCGCCCGTACTTGCGCACTTCGATGAACACGCCGATACCGAAATCCACACTGACGCCAGTAGCCTAGGCCTCGGTGCCGTTCTAGTCCAGAGAAAAGATTGTCATGAACACGTGATAGCTTACGCTAGCCGGTCATTGTCAAAAGCGGAAGGCAATTATTCTACAACCGAAAAGGAATGCCTCGCCATCGTTTGGGCTACAGCGAAATTTCGCCCGTACCTATATGGCAGGCCATTCAAAGTCGTCAGCGACCATCACGCTTTGTGTTGGCTAGCAAATTTAAAGGATCCTTCAGGACGGCTGGCGCGGTGGAGCCTAAGACTGCAAGAATATGATATCACTGTGACCTATAAGTCCGGACGAAAACACTCTGATACCGATTGCCTATCACGCGCCCCCATTGTCTCGCCGCCGCAAGATGACGAAGATGACTACGCCTTCCTCGGCATTTTAAGCGCAGAAGACTTCGCTGAACAACAGCGAGCAGACCCGCAGTTGAAAAACTTCATCGAGTATTTGGAAGGGTACACCGACGTTGTCCCTAGGGCATTTAAGCGAGGATTATCTTCGTTCTCGCTTCAAAACAACCTACTCGTAAAGAATAACTTCTCACCAGTGCGCGCCAACTACCTTCTTGTTGTCCCGTCAGGACTGCGTCCAGAAGTATTGCACGCCCTACACGACGATCCAACCGCTGGGCACCTTGGATTCTCCCGGATGCTGTCGAAGATACAGGAAAGGTATTATTGGCCGCGCCTGACCGCCGACGTCGCCCGTTATGTCAGAACATGCTGAGACTGTCAGCGACGCAAGACACCACCGACAAGACCAGCTGGATTACTACAGCCAATCGAGCCTCCTTGCCGACCAATCCAGCAGATCGGGATGGACTTGTTGGGACCCTTTCCGACGTCAGCAACCGGAAATAAGTGGATCGTCGTGGCGACAGACTATCTCACCCGCTCCGCTGAAACTAAAGCACTGCCGAAAGGTAGCGCCGCCGAAGTAGCGAAATTCCTTGTCGAAAACATCCTGCTGCGACATGGCGCCCCAGAAGTCCTCATCACCGACAGAGGAACGGCCTTTACAGCGGAGCTCACCCAGGCCATTCTGCAATACAGTCAGACAAGGCACAGGAGGACAACTGCCTACCACCTACAGACGAATGGTCTTACGAAGCGGCTGAATAAGATCCTCGCCGACATGCTAGCAATGTACGTCGACGTCGAACACAAGACCTGGGTTGCCGTCCTGCCGTACGTAAGATTCGCTTACAACACGGCGGTGCAAGAAACAACACAGATCACGCCGTTCAAGTTGCTTTACGGCATGAACCCGACGACGACGCTCGACGCCATGCTGCCGCACGTAACTGACGAAGAGAATCTTGACGTCGCTACCTATCTCCAGCGCGCCGAAGAAGCCCGACAGCTCGCCCGCCTGCGGATCAAGAACCAGCAGAGGACCGACAGCCGACACTACAATCTCCGACGACGCTTCGTCGAGTACCAGCCTGGCGACCGTGTTTGGGTATGGACCCCGATACGCCGACGAGGACTGAGTGAGAAACTATTGCGACGCTATTTTGGACCCTACAAGGTCATCCGACGTATTGGCGCACTGGACTATGAGGTCGTGCCAGACGGCATTTCGCATTCACAGCGACGTCGCGCACGACCTGAAGTGGTCCACGTGGTGCCTCTTAAACAGTTTTACGGACGCTGACGAACTTCCTTATTTTGTTGTTTTCTTTGCTACGAGTGCTTTTCTTCATTACTTTCGTTTGTTTGCAGCATCGGGTCGATGCTTTTTAAGAGGGGGGTATTGACACGTGTACTTGTCTTTATCGGTCGACACGTTTTGCCGCCTAACAAATGTTATCGCACAGCGCGGGACGCGCCGGCATGTATCCGAAGTTTCTGGAAAGTTATCGATGCTTCTATCCACTGTCTGTCGTCGCCGAACCTTGCGTTATCTGATTTCATCGCTTGACACGAATGTTGTAGAACTTTGCAGAAGGCATGCGGGTCCCAACGATTAGTCTGGAACATTCGATGACTGCTGTATAAAAGCCGACGCGCTTGACCCGCTGATCAGATTTTCGACGATCGCCGAGCGTGTTCGCAGCTATCGTTGTGCTATAAGTGTAGCCTGTTTTGTGGGCACAGGTTCGCCCAATAAAAGTTAGCTTTGTCGTTCACAGTATTGCTACTGCGTTATTCAACGTCACCACCACGTGACAATATATTCTAGATATTATCACTCCGGTATTGGAGCATGTATTTACCCCCGCATTTTCAAATGGTACATTTCCGAAAGCAATGCAAGTAGCGAAAGTAACTGCTATTTTTCAAGGTGGTGATCAGAAGCTATTATCAAATTACAGACGGATATCGATCTTACCGTTTTTTTAATGTCTTAGAAATTGATGTTAGGATGGTTTCGTTCTGGGAAAAACATCACATCCATACCGACAATCAATTTGGCTTCACGAAAGGATGTTCGACAGAAATGGAACTTTAACACAAAATGAATTTATGCTTAACGCATATGACCAGAAGTTATTACCGCTAGGAGTATTCGTAGACTTCTCCAAGGCTTCCGATTGGATTAACCATAAATATTAATGGGAAAGCTCCAAACCTATGGCTTCAGAGGCGTATCTTTATGTACAATAAAGAGCTATCTGGAGTACCGATGTCAAATGCTTGTAATAGGAAGCCATACGTCAAATCTTAAATCAGTAACAAGTGGGGTGCCTCGGGCGAGCATTCTTGGGCCACTATTATTAAATATTTAAATTAACGACATAGCAAACATTACTTCAGCGGCGAAATATATTATGTATGCCGATGATACCACATCATTATTCACGTCTGCCAGCTGTAGTGTACTTGTGACTTGCGCCAATTCAGTCCTAAATAAGCTCAATGGATGGTGTCGAGTAAACATATTAACCGTTAACGCGAGCAAAACAAAAGCCATTCTATTTCATCCTAAAATTCCAGGGCTAACATTACTGACCGTATAATTTTAGGAAACTCCTCGGTTAACCTCCTCGGTTAAATGCCGTGGCGTCATTTTTCACGAACATTTAACCTGGAATAAACATTTAGACAAGCTCAGCGGTAAACTTACAGGCGTCGAGGGTGGTCTTGCAAAGCTGCGCTTTTCTCTGGCCACTTCCGTCAAGCTATTAGTCTATAACTCTGTCTTTTTTTCACATCTAAACTACTGTCATCTTGTCTGGGGCAACACTACAGGGTCCAACATTACTAAGCCTTCTCTACTACAAAAAGAAAGGCTGTGCGTGCGATTAGCAACTCAGCCTATGACAAACACACTGAACCTATTTTTAAGAAACTTCAAGTTTGTCCTGTAAACTTACTATTCAATGAATTTCTCTTGCAACGGTGCCTTACGGAAAAAAAGCGAGGAAGTCCCTTTATTGAACACCTATCCAACTTATCCAAAAGCATAAAAAATACAATAATCGTCTAATGCGACCTGGTTCATACCCCGGACATGCTCCGATTATGGAATACAACTACTTTCTTACTCATTATCGTCCCTGTTAAATTCACTTGGTTTTTGATTACTCACTTCGTTCCATATGTTTCTTAAACAACGATGAATGTAAATTGTATTACATTGCTTTGATTACAATTCTTCACTGCGTATATTTCGGTTCCTCTCTTGTCATAGTTAAAATGCTACCTAGCAATGCCTGATTTGTCTTTAGAATTTTTTTCTGTGCAACAATGATGATTGTCATTGTATTACGCTGCTTGAATAACACTTTTTTTCATTGTGTACATTTAGATTATTCTCGGCTTTGTGTAATGCTACCTAACAATGTCCGATTGCTGTTGAGTATGAGAAATTTGCTCCCAAAGCAGTTAGCATTGTCCACCTTTCTACGAAATAATAAACGTGACAGTTACGCCCAGAGAATTAGAAGTATATGGGATGGGGGCCGTAAGGTGCTTCCTAACATTTAAAATCATTCTTTTTTTAAAAAATGCATTTTATTTCCACAACCATTTACCTCCACACGGGGACTTTCCACGGGTTTTCACCAAGTCTCGCTTATTGCGATCCCGGTGACATTTGTAATCCTGCCAGATCAACAGGCTAAATAATAATAACGCGTTTCTCGTTAGCCTCTCTTATAACGTTCGAGAGCGAATGAATACGTAATTCATTGTCAAGGTCCTATTTGACTCACAACAAGTATTTCAGGGCCTGGGAAAATTCACAAAAAGCTCTCACGGTAATCTTTTGCAAGAGCAGATTGCAGCGACTCCTGATGGTTAAGAGCAAACGCTGCCAGCAAATGACAAAAGACAACCGTGGCCCAGTCGTGCCGAAGTGACCTCTGTGCCGCTATTCTGCGTCGGAAACAATCGAGGCAATCTAACTTGGCTTGAACCTTTGCCTCTAGTGCTTCCCCGTCGAAGCAAGAAAATAAAACGGCACACACTGCTTCCAGACGATGCAGCACGCTATTTCAAGTCGTGGTACGCTTGACACCGCTGGAGAGGCTGTCATTTTCCGTAAGTCCTAGCCAGGCTAATGCCGCTCGCTTTCCGCTGGCTACCAGCATGATATTGCAGTGAACCATGAAATGGCCGCGAAATGAGAATGATGTGGTCGGCAATCAGCTTTATATTATGGCTACTCTGCGTGCTTTGGCATCCTTGTTTGGGCATTCTTGTTTTCCTTCATTTTGTACACAAATTTTGAAAGAGGCGCAGATCCTTGGCAAGCCAAATTGATTTTGGCTTTTTGTCTGTGCTGCATACATCATGTATAAATGTGAAATAAATTTGATTTGATTTGATTTAATCTCCACGGCGCCGCTTCACGTCACCTCCGCCGCAAAAGTAGCCAGCCCGGTCGATGGAGGTGAGGTCGCTGGAAAACCTTTGCTGCCGACTGATATGCCTCCATCTATTCTTATATAGTGTCACGTGGTGGTGACGTTGAATAAGACAGTAGAAATACTGTGAACGACAAAATTAACTTTTATTGGGCGAACATGTGCCCACAAAACAGGCTACACTTATAGCACAACGATAGGGGCGAACACGCTCGGCGATCGGCGAAAATCTGGTCAGCGGGTCAAGCGCGTCGTCTTTTATAGATCAGCCGTCCAATGTTCCAGATTAACCGATGGGACCGGCGTGTCTTCCACAAAGTTCTACACTATTCGCGTCGCGCATACATGCAATCAGATTACACAAGTTGCGGTGAAAGACAGTTGACGGAACCATCGATAAAATTCCAGAAACTTTTTACATGCAGGCGCGTCCTGCGCTGCGCGATAACATTTGTTAGGCGGCCAAACGTGGTCGCCCGATAAAGATAAATACACGTGTCATTACCCCCCTGTTAAAAAGCATCGACCCGATGCAGCAAACAAACGAAAGTAATAAAAGAAAGACGCACTCGTAGCAAAGAAAAAAAAATAAGGAAGTTCGTCAGCGTCCTTAAAGGGTTTAAGGCGCACCACGTGGACCACTTCAGATCGTGCGCGGCGCCGCTGTGAATGCGAAATGCCGTCTGGCACGACCTCATAGTCCAGTATGCTAATACATCGGATGACCTTGTAGGGTCCGAAATAGCGTCGCAGTAATTTCTTACTGAGTCCTCGTCGGCGTATCGGGGTCCATACCCAAACACGATCGCCGGGCTGGTACTCGAAGAAGCGTCGTCGGAGATTGTAGTGTCGGCTGTCGGTCCTCTGCTGGTTCTTGATCCGCAGGCGGGCGAGCTGTCGGGCTTCTTCGGCGCGCTGGAGATAGGTAGCGACGTCAAGGTTCTCCTCGTCAGTGACGTGCGGCAGCATGGCGTCGAGCGTCGTCGTCGGGTTCCTGCCGTAGACCAGCTTGAACGGCGTGATCTGTGTTTTTTCTTGCACCGCCGTGTTGTAAGCGAATGTTACGTATGGCAGGACGGCATCCCAGGTCTTGTGTTCGACGTCGACGTACATCGCTAGCATGTCGGCGAGGGTCTTATTCAGCCGCTCCGTAAGACCATTCGTCTGCGGGTGGTAGGCCGTTGTCCTCCTGTGCCTTGTCTGATTGTATTTCAGAATGGCTTGGGTGAGCTCCGCTGTAAAGGCCGTTCCTCTGTCGGTGATGAGGACTTCTGGGCGCCATGTCGCAGCACGATGTTCTCGACGAAAAATTTCGCCACTTCGGCTGCGCTACCTTTCGGCAGTGCTTTAGTTTCAGCGAAGCGGGTGAGGTAGTCCGTCGCCACGACAATCCACTTATTTCCGGTTGTTGACGTCGGAAAGGGTCCCAGCAAGTCCATCCCGATCTGCTGGAATGGTCGGCAAGGAGGTTCGATTGGCTGTAGTAATCCGGCTGGCCTTGTCGGCGGTGTCTTGCGTCGCTGACAGTCCCGGCATGTTCTGACATAACGGGCGACGTCGGCGGTCAGGCGCGGCCAATAATACTTTTCTTGTATCCTCAATAGTGTCCGGGAAACTCCGAGGTTTCCAGCGGTCGGATCGTCATGTAGGGCGTGCAATACTTCTGGACGAAGTCCTGACGGAACAACAAGAAGGTAGTGGCCCGGACTGGTGAGAAGTTTTTCTTCTAGAGTAGATTGTTTTGAAGCGTGAAGGAAGATAATCCGCGCTTAGATGCCCTGGGGACAACGTCGGTGTGCCCTTCCAAATATTCGACGAGGCCTTTTAGCTCCGGGTCTTCCCGTTGGTGTTCAGCGAAGTCTTCCGCGCTTACCATTCCAAGGAAGGCGTCGTCGTTCTCGTCGTCTTGCGGTGGCGGGCCAATGGGGGCGCGTGATAAGCAATCGGCATCGGAGTGTTTTCGTCCGGACTTGTAGATTACAGTGATGTCGTATTCTTGTAGTCTGAGGCTCCACCGCGCCAGTCGTCCTGAAGGATCCTTTATATTCGCTAGCCAACACAACGCGTGATGGTCACTGACGACTTTGAATGGCCTGCCATAAAGATAATGGCGAAATTTAGCTGTAGTCCAAACGATGGTGAGGCATTCTTTTTCGGTCGCAGAATAGTTGCCTTCCGCTTTTGACAGCGACCGGCTAGCGTAAGCTATCACCTGTTCGATTCCGTTTCTCCTCGGGACTAAAACGGCACCGAGGCCTAGGCTACTGGCGTCAGTATGGATTTCTGTATCGGCGTACTCGTCGAAGTGCGCAAGTACCGGCGGCGACTGTATGCGTCGTTTGAGTTCTTCAAATGCGTCGGCCTGCGGCGTTTCCCACTTGAACTCAAGATCACATTTAGTTAGACGTGTCAACGGCTCGGCGATGCGTGAAAAGTCCTTGACAAAACGCCTGTAGTAGGCACACATGCGAAGGAATCTACGCACTGCCTTCTTGTTGATGGGTTGCGGGAACTGTGCGATTGCAGCTGTCTTTGGCGGGTCTGGACGGACACCAGATTTGCTGATTACGTGGCCTAAGAATAGAAGCTCATCGTAAGCGAAGCGGCATTTTTCCGGCTTCAGAGTAAGCCCTGACGACTTGATGGCCTCTAGTACTGTCGCAAGCCGCCTGAGGTGATCGTCGAAATTTCCGGCGAAGACGACGACGTCATCCAAATAAACGAGACAGGTCTGCCACTTCAATCCTGCTAATACCGTGTCCATGACGCGCTGGAACGTTGCAGGCGCCGAGCACAGTCCGAATGGCATAACCTTGAACTCGTAGAGGCCGTCTGGGGTGATGAAGGCCGTCTTTTCGCGATCTCTCTCGCCGACTTCTATTTTCCAATAGCCAGACTTGAGGTCCATCGACGAGACGTATTTAGCGTTGCAGAGCTGATCCAATGCGTCGTCTATTCGTGGGAGTGGGTATACGTCCTTCTTCGTGATCTTGTTCAGGCGACGATAATCGACGCAGAAACGTAGGGTTCCGTCCTTTTTCTTTACCAGGACAACAGGGGATGCCCACGGGCTTTTCGACGGCTGGATGATGTCGTTGCGCAGCATTTCGTCGACTTGTTCTCTTATAGCTGCACGTTCTCGCGGCGAAACTCGGTAAGGCCTCTGGCGGAGTGGTCGAGCGCACTCCTCGGTGATTATGCGATGCTTGGCGACTGGTGTTTGTCGAATCCTCGATGACGTCGAAAAGCAGCCTTTGTATCGTCGGAGCAGACTTCTGAGCTGCTGTTGCTCAATCACGGGGAGACTTGGATTAATGTCGTAGTCTGATTCGGAGTAGATGCGGCGGATTCCGAGAGGACAAACGCATTACTGGTTTCCAGAATTTCCTCGATGTACGCGATCGTCGTGCCCTTGTTGATGTGCTTGAACTCCTGGCTGAAGTTTGTCAGCAACACTTCAGCTTTCCCTCCATGCAGTAGAGCGATCTCTCTTGCGACGCAAATTTCACGGTCTAGCAGTAGACGTTGGTCGCCTTCGATGACGCCTTCTACGTCAGCGGGTGTTTCGGTGCCGACCGAAATAACAATGCTTGAGCGAGGCGGGATGCTCACTTGATCTTCGAGAACACTCAAGGCGTGGTGACAACGCAAGCTCTCCGGCGGTATCTCTTGATCTTCCGACAGAGTTATGGAGTTTGACTTCAGGTCTATGATTGCGCCGTGTTGGTTCAGGAAGTCCATGCCGAGAATGACGTCTCGTGAACACTGTGGGATGATGACGAAGGTGGCAGGGTAAGTCCGATCATGAACGGTTATTCTTGCCGTGCAGATTCCAGTCGGCGTAATGAGGTGTCCTCCAACGGTGCGAATTTGGCGGCCCTCCCATGCAGTCTTAACCTTCTTCAACTGGGCGGCGATGTGTGCACCCATTACGGAATAATGGGCCCCTGTGTCGACTAAGGCAGTGACTGCGTGGCTGTCGAGAAGCACGTAGAGGTCGGTGGGTCTTTGTCTGGCGTTGCAGTTGGGTCTTGGCGTCGGATCACGGCTGCGTCGTGTTGAACTGAAGCTGGAATGTCGCGTCGTCAAGTCGTCTTTCGTCGGTGTAGTCTTGGCTTCCTGACTTCGTCGGGACGGCAGCGGGTCGTCATTAGGTCGTTGAGCTGGTTTCTTCGTCGTCTTCGTCGTCGGCGGAGGATCTTCGTCAGTTCGACGAACAGCAACCGCACCTCCATCGGTTGCTGCTTTTAGTTTTCCGGATATGGGCTCGCAGAGCGGCCCCGGGCTGTGCCAGTGTATAGTCGGCGCTGCGGCGACAGGTAGCGGCCAGGTGACGGCGAACGGGACGGTCGTCGAGGGCTCCATTGAGCCGCGGCGAGGTAGTCGGCGATGTCACGTAGGCGCTCTCAAAGCTGTGGACGCGGCGCGTTGACGGCGAACCCTCTCAGTCCCAAGTCGCGGTATGGGCATCGGGGATACACATGGCCGGCTTCTCCGCAGTGATAGCAGAGCGGGCGGTGGTCGGGGGCTCGCCAAATGTCCGTCTTCATCGCGTAGCTGCGCTGGGCGACGGGTGGGCGTGCTGGCGGCGGCGGTGGTGGTCGACGGAATTGTGGCGTTGCGGGGCCCTGGCGCTGTCGTGGAGGGGGACCTTGACGGCGGGCGACGGCGGCGTAGGTCATCGCTTGCGGCTGAGGTTGCGGCGATTCAGGGGCTAATCCGAGTTGTTGTTGGAGCTGCTCACGTAAGGCGTCGGCAATCGAAGCCACTTGAGGCTGTGATGATGGGAACAGCTTCTGTAGCTCTTCCCGCACGACCGCTCGGGTAGTCTCGCGTAGGTCGTCGGTGGCCAGTGACTGAACTCCGGCGGAGTTTGTCATGTTCGTGCGGCGGTCGAATTGCCGGTTTTGCATCTCCAGAGTTTTCTCGATCGTCGATGCCTCTGTAGAAAACTCAGCTGCCGTCTTCGGCAGGTTAAGAGTAAGTCAGGTGAAAAGTTTTTTTCTCCTCCGACATTTCCGGGTCGGCGTGCCGGAAAAGACGGGCCATATTTTCCGTGAAGATCGCGATCGTCTCGTTTGGCAACTGCACTCTGGTTTCTAGTAGGGCTTGGGCTCGCTCTTTTCGGACGATGCTTGTAAACGTTTGCAAGAAGCCGCTTCGGAACAGGTCGCACGTCGTTAAGGTGGCTTCTCGATTCTCGAACCAGGTCCTGGCGGTGTCTTCCAATGCGAAATAGACATGCCTCAGCTTGTCGTCGCTGTCCCAACTGTTAAACGTAGCGACCCTCTCATACGTCTCCAGCCAGCTTTCCGGGCCCTCAAATGTGGAACCGCGGAACGTTGGTGGCTCCCTAGGCTGCTGCGGAACTATTGGGGCTGTCGTCTTGGTCGTCTCTGGACGAACTTCTGTGACGATCTTCTTGGTCTTCTCTGGTAGAATTCCGTGTTCCAGGGGCAGCTGCTGTAGCCGGCGGCTTGCTCGATGTTCCGGGACGGCGCTGGTGTTGTCTTTGCGGTCCGGGCTTGGATTAGGGCTTGTCGGGGGCGTCCGGTACATGAAGGTAAAGCACCTCCACCAGATGTTACGTGGTTGTGACGTTGAATAACACAGTAGCAATACTGTGAACGACAAAACTAACTTTTATTGGGCGAACCTGTGCCCACAAAACAGGCTACACTTATAGCACAACGATAGTGGCGAACACGCTCGGCGATCGTCGAAAATCTGGTCAGCGGGTCAAGCGCGTCGGCTTTTATAGATCAGTCGTCCAATGTTCCAGATTAACCGATGGGACCGGCGTGTCTTACACAAAGTTCTACACTATTCGCGTCGCGCATACATGCAATCAGATTACACAAGTTGCGGTGAAAGACAGTTGACGGAACCATCGATAACATTCCAGAAACTTCTTTTACATGCAGGCGCGTCCTGCGCTGCGCGATAACATTTGTTAGGCGGCCAAACGTGGTCGCCCGATAAAGATAAGTACACGTGTCAATAGGGTTCGTGTGCTTATTGGCGGTGTCTCCACCATGGCTTTAGTTGACACGGGAGCAACTGTTTCCTTAATGAGTCTGCTGTTTAAAAGCCATCTGGGACGCAAGATTATCTTTCGTTGGGACCAAAGCGCTAGTTTTCGTTCAGTGAGCGGTGACTCGTTCTACCCGGTTGGTGTTTTCAAGGTGGATGTATCCTTGAGCGGCCGAGTTTTAACACTGAGTTTACTGTTCTTCCTCGTTCCACTCACGATGTCATTTTAGGGATCGACTTACTGCAATTCTGTGGTGCCAATGTTGACTGCCGAACGGGCGAACTCAGTGTGGGCGGGAGTGTTACATCCGTGATCTTGGAACACTCTCCCAGCCAAGAAGGTGTCTTTTGTGTTGCCCAGGATACAGTTGTGCCAGCTTTGTCCGCGATCTGAGTTTCTGTGGTTTGTTCAAGTTGCAAGCCGTTTGATGCTGCACTGGATCCTGTACATGTGAACTGCCAAAGAAAAATGTGTTTGTCCCACATTGCATGGTATCGGCACTGAATGGATGAACAGGGCTGTGGGTGATGAATTGTTTTATTGAAGCGACAGTGATGCCTCAAGGCATAGAGCTTGCCACATTTCAAGAAGACTCACGATACCCATTGCAGTGCTTACAGAACTTGCGGACACAGGAGAGGCCGGTAACATACGCTCTTTGGACTCGAAGATCTTTTGCATGGTCTCTAAATCATTCAGTTACCATAAGCGTGAAGCGTTGGTGGCCCTCCTTGCAAAACACTCCTTAGTATTCGATTTCGCGCAGAACGGCAGCCCGCCATCAATCACTGCGTTTACAACTCGTCACCGCATCAACACAGGGTCTGCCCAACCGATTCGTCGAAAACCCTATCGTGTGTCGCGCGCAGAGGGCTAGATAATCAGCGATCAAGTCGAAGAAATGCTAAGCAAAGGAGTCGTCCACGAATCATCTAGCCCTTGGGCAGCACCAGTGACTTTGGTGAAAAGAAAGACGGTACATGGCGATTCTGCATTAATTACGACGCCTAAACGTCATTACTAAAAAAGACGTGTACCCGTTTCCCCGAATTGATGACGCGATCGATTGCCTTAGTGCAGCCTCTTCTGATTGCCCCTTCTGTTAATCTGTCGTCAGGTTACTCGCAAATTCCTATGCACAGTGACGATAGGGAAAAAAACAGCATTTGCAACGCCTGACAGATTATTTGAATTTAACGTCATGCCTTTCGGGCTAGGCAACGCGCCCGCAACGTTCGAAAGGTTCATGGACACTATACTGCGCGGCTTGAAATAGGAAGTTTGTATGTGCTGCCTGGACTACGTTGTGATCTTGGGGCGAAAATCTAGTGAGCATAACGAGCGTCTGGAGTTGGTGCTGAACTGCTTGGAGAAAGCCGGCCTTGTCCTTAATTCTAAGTAGTGCCATTTTGGTGAACGACAAGTCCTTGTGCTGGGACATCAGGTCGATAAAGCCGGCATACGACCAGATACGCAAAAGAATGCGGCTGTAGAGGCATTTAAGGAACCTCACGGGGCCAGGCAGCTGCGAAACTTTTTATGTAGTGTTGGCCAGCAGTGGCGATCAGCAGAAGAACGACACAGACCTCTTTATTCACGCGAGCACGGATATATATGTACGGGCAACAGTGGTGCTATCTCTTTATGGCTTTGTTAATTACGCAACTAATGGCACCTAGTGTCGCCCTACGACACTACATCTACCCCTTCCCTAAATAGAAACATGTTTACAAAACATATTCACAAAGCCAGTCAATGTTTATGTCCAAGCACATAGTCATGAAACCTTGCGGGTGGTCTTCTGTCGCTTGTGGACCGACGAAACGCTGGCGGCTCACCAGCAGTTTCGATGGCAACGGAAGCGCCGTCACCATCTTCTGAAGCAAGGCATGCATGTACTGGACCCTGTGGCTATGAAAGATCTGAAGATATTGATGGAGATAATGCCCAGAGGTTCTGCCAGGTGTCCGTGGACTTGGCAGCGAAGAGGCTTGTGGTCTGTGTAGAGGTGCAGTTTGGTAGTCGTGATCCCACCGTACCGCATGTTGGGGGGAATGCTCCCGTTGGGACTGCAGTCAACTGTGAGGCATTCCAAATTCGACCGTCTTCCAGACAGAAGAACCAACGTCCTAAGCGCTTGAGGATCTTCATTGGAGGTCCAAAGCTGGGAGTGCCTTTCGTACCAGGGGTTGGTTTCTTAACGCGTACATACTTCACAACTCGGAACTGCGGTACTCGCGCTGCTCTTCGTCTGTCAGCATATACTTTGTTTTTGCGCTGGTGTGCTTTCACCCTCTTCCGAAGTGATAACATCGCCGGAGCGGGGTCCATGAAGAAGCTGGAGGTGGGGTGTCCGATGACCTCCAAGGATGTCCTGATGTGCCGGCCATGCAGAAGCACTGCAGGAGAAAGGCCAGAGGTACTGTGAGTAGTGACTCTGAAGACTCCCAAGTACTCTGTAACAGTGTTCTTCACTGGTCGCTGCTATAGCAAGGCCAACTGAATATAAGATTTGAGCACATGGTTGAACCGTTCAACCTGTCCATTTGCCTCTGGGTCATACACAGCCGAGAAGCTGTGCTTGATGCCCCTGTCTTAAAGAATGGACTCGAATTCTCAGGATGCAAATTGTGGTCCATGATGCGAGACCAGTTCGTCGGGGTAGCCTTCCCGTGCAAATATTTACAGGAGGAAGACCACCACTTTACTGGAAGACACATCCCTGCAGAAAGCAACTTCTGGCCATTTGGAAAAATAATCAACAACCGGTATAACAAAACGGTAGTCTGCTGATGCACGCTCAAATGGGCCAACAATATCAACAGCTATCTTGCTCAAATGTATATCTGGAAGTGCCACTGACTGTAGTGGAGTGGGATAGCTCTTAGCACTTTTGTCTGCCGACTGACAGACTGTGCAGCTTAGGATGGCAGTCTCTACTTGTTTGTCCAGACCTGGCCACCAGTACTTTTCACGAAGACGTTGCTTGGTCTTCACAATTCCCGGGTGCGATTCATGGGCAAGCTGAATAAATGTAGCAGCGAGCTTGGCGGGATCACAATACGCTCCGAGTGCATAAGCAGACCATCTGCTACTGACGATTCCTTCCGGACCTCATAGTAAGGAGTCAGTTCAGCAGTCAAACATTCCTTCGCTGGCCATGATGTCTAAACAAAATGAGCAACCTCCTGGAGTTGGCAATCCTCAGCTATAGCAAGTCGAAGGTCATTGACATCAACTGAAGATGTGACCAGAGACACAATTTCTTCTTCAATCGGAAGGCCATTTTGTGTGTCTGCGACAGGTAGCCTGAACAAAGCGTCTGCTACCTTGCTGTATTCTGCATGTCTGTACTGAACTGTGAAATTGTAACGTAGCAAACGAGCGGTCCACCTTGTGATGCGAAGTGGTCGCTGCTTTGTGTCGAAAGTAGAGATACTAGGGCTTGATGGACAGTTACCAACGTGAATGGTCGTCCCCAGAGATAAATGTGCCATTTCTCGCACGCCCACAGACACGCCAGGGCCTCCCGCTTTCCCGCTGAGCACTTCCGCTCCGTTTCTGTCGGAGTTCGGGATGCGAATGCAACAGTTCGAATGTGTGGCCTGTCAGCCTGTTGTAGCACAGCTCCCAGGCTATAAGCAGACGCACCTGTGGCCACAATAACAGGGAGCGTTGGGTCGAACATTTGCAGTATCTTTTGCGATGCTAGGAGCTTCTTTACCTTTGCAAAGCTCTTTTTGCAGCGGCATCCCATTCAAAATGTACATCACTACGAAGTAACCTACGCATAGGTTCTATCTCTTCAGCCAGATGCGGGATAAACTTAGCAAAGTACTCAAACAAGCCCAAAAATGAATGCAGCATGCTTGTG
The DNA here is from genome assembly GCF_023375885.2 of Dermacentor andersoni. NCBI lineage: Eukaryota > Metazoa > Arthropoda > Arachnida > Ixodida > Ixodidae > Dermacentor > Dermacentor andersoni. The sequence goes on from NC_092816.1 coordinate 214,118,665, forward strand.
TCTGGGGGGGGGGTGGTAGCGTGAACAATGGCATCGACCTTGGCTTGAAGGGGAGCTATTCCTTCCGAGCAGACGCGATGCCCAAGAAATGGTAACTTTGATGCATTAAACACGCACTTCTCATTGAGCTTAAGTCCACCTTCAGAGATGTGCTGAAGAACTTGCTCCATATTTCTCAAGTGCTCTTTTTTAGTCCTGCCAAAGATAATGATGTCTAGGTAGCAGAGTACCCCTTTGCAGCCTTGCAGGACCGTTTTCATGAGTTGTCGAAACGCAGCTGGGACTGATGCCAGTCCGAAGTACACCCTTTTGAAACGAAAAAAGCCATCGTGCGTAATGAAAGCAGTGAGGTCTCTGCTATCTGGGTGAAGCAGCACCTGGTAATTAGCCGAAGCTAAACCGAGCTTTGAAAAGTGGCGTGCTCCATTCAGAGAGTGTAGCAACTCTGCCGTATGGGGAAAGCTGTCGACTACAATCGCTGTGTTAGGCTCTCTCAGGTCAACGCAGAAGCGGATGCTGTCGTCTTTCTGGCGGACTACAACGATAGGAGAAACCCACTCGGAAGCGTTAACCATTTCAATTACATCATCGGAAAGAAGGCGCTGAAGTTGGTTGCTAACCGGGTTGCACAGAGAAAGTGGCAAACGTCTGAACTTCTGCACGACTGGAGAGGCTGACAACTTTATCTTGGCCTTGTGCTGAATGCCCTTGGCAAGTACAAGGCCTGGTGAGAACAAATGGCAAAATTTTGCCCATAGCAAAGCTGGCATACTGAACTTTGGTGGACTTAGCGGACTGTGCTGTTCCTGGTGCTGTTTTAGCTGCTCTTTTCAGCATGGCATCTGAACCTTCTTCGGCAGCCGTGTGCAGGCAACGTAGCTGTGTACCCACAATAAATAGTTCTAGAGCTTGCACAGCGTCCATACCAACAAGAGAACTCCCTCCGGGTGCGACATGAATTGCTATCTCGGCCTTTTTTTCCTTGTATGAGATGCCGGCTTTAAACTGTCTAAGCACAGGAATCTTCGGCGTCGGAAGTCCAACAAAGTAAGTTTAGAGTTCGTCAATTGTATTCTGTCTTCGAACACGCTTCGGAATTCTTGTTCCCCTGTAATTGACACAGCTGATCCAGTGTGAACCAAGAACTTTACAACGCGCGGTTGCGATTTGGAGTTGGTTGGCGCGACTGCCACTTCAATGTAGACACCTCCCGTACAAAAGAAGTTATTCAGAAGGCATTGAATTATTATTGGTCAATGTTGAGTTTTTCGTTGAGGAATTGTGGAAATTTTGTTGGAGAGTTGTTGGGCTGACTGTTGAGTGGCCTTGAATATTGGCCACTGAAATTTAATTGAAACACCATTGGGTGTCTCAATGTTGCATAATTGTTAAGTCACCATTGAAATTTCATTGCGCTTAGACGGCTCGTTGTGTTAATTTTGTTGAATGGTTGTTGGGTTCCCATTGATGCTGCATTGAATTGACGTTGTGGTAGTTCTGTTGACCTGTTGTTGAGTTATTGTTGTCACAGCACTGAAAAGTACGTTGTGTCCCAGTTGAGATGACATTAAGATTTCTCCATTGAAATATGATTGACATTTCGTTGGGCTAGTGGATTTTTATTGATATATTGACATCGCTTTGCTATTCACACTTGCATGCCCCGGTGCCTGCTCATAACTTTCACAAACACAAACAAAAGCAAAGGAGAGACTGATCAATTTGAAGTACCTTTATTTACACTAAAGATGCGTGCCCATGAAACATTATTACAGTACATAAGGCACCACTACATCGAACCTGGAGACATAGGCTAGTACCTACAGCACTCTTAACAGTGTAAATACATCTGAAAAAAAAACCAATACATATGAATTCAATCAAAACGATCATTGTGGTCTTCACTTGCGACTTAAGTTTGTGACTAGAAGGCAAAGCGAATCAAAAGGCCGGGCTTAAGCATACCTTTTTAACAACCAACTTTGAACACATGAACACTTGAAGTTGCTGGCGCGTGAATACACACAAGACATCTGAATACGTTACATTAAATTGCTTCGCACACTAATCTATCACAGGAACAGTCACGGCTGACTGTGAGAAGGCAAAATAACAGACTTGAAATAAATGACAACGTAAATATATACAAGCTTTAGCGCACGTCTTTCACCGCGATTAAAATTTAATGAAGTACCAAAGTAGACTTGTCTGAGCTTTTTGTCTTCGAGATGTATATATTTTCAGGTTGCCTAATTATTTTATAAAATAACATCACTCAACTTAGCTATTAATTGATGAGACATCATTTAGAAAGTTGTCGGGCATGCTGAACGCCTGAATCATGTTTCTGACGAGCCAGGTTTGCAAGAACAGTACACCATTTGTATATGTTAAACTGAGGTACAGAAAAGTTTGTTGGTGGTATTTCCTCAATTTAGTGAGCTCATTTTCAGTTAATTTTTCTGAACTTGCACAAAGCTAATTAGAGCACTTTTTGGGGCCTTTTTCACTATACACAGCAACCAAGTGGTACCTCAGTCAATAAAGAGATAAGGCAAGGCTAAAACTTTGAATGATAGGAGAAAAAATAATTATTTAGCCCAGAAAATTGGTAGTAACACACGGCTAACACAATTCCAAAGTGTCAAATAGATGGTCACCTGCACTTGCAGTATCAAGTACCCCAGAAATAGTCATAAAGGATTGGAAAAGGTTTCAATGAATGCACAGCCAGATTGGTGACACAGTGAAAAACGCAAACGCGTATACGAAAAACCAATGACCTCATTTGCGCAGGTAAAATTTTATTAAAATGCTACCAGAATTTTATTGCATAAAATACATAAAAGTTGCATAAAAATGGGGACAAAGCAGTAACAAAGACGAAGGGAGATACAGCACCCGCGTTGAAAAAAAAATTACAAGTTATATACATGCATATTTAAGCTCAAGATAATTTTTTCTCCAATATATACAAAAAGAACACATGCACTGACTGCATAAAGGAAGGTTCCTGCGCCTGGAGAATGCAGCACAGTACAGAGCAGCGTCATGACAACCGAAAACTAGAGCTTAGTATGTTTAAAAAGTACGAATACTTGCATACCCACAGGCATGTGACATGTCATGCCTTGAAAGGATGAAATTCATAAATCTTACAAAAATGAAGTTACCATCACTCATATTGGCTTCCTCAGGGGACTCCTTGAAGTTGAACTAGAAAATTGTACATCAGTGTTAAAAACAGAGGAGATAAGACCCTGTAGCGTTCTTCCTGAAATAAACAGCGCAAATATTTCAGGTATCAATTCTATGGACACTTCGCCAATTCGGTGTGCATTTATATTTGGCAACCACCCAAACAGAGACGAGAAGGATGAATTAAGGTAGAAACACACATGAACGCTGACTCAACTAGAAGTTTATTCGTGAAGACAAAGATTTTAAACACATTGGCCAACTTCACAAAGAAAAAGCCATGGATGTGCAGCAGAAACGGCCCGGCACAACAAAAAGTGACCGAAAGACGTGTCCTGTAGAACAAACATGTGCGTCAAAAAAAACACATGTAAACTGAAAGGTTTGTCCTGTAAGTGATATTAACGAGAAATACTGCAGCAGCTCTTTCCCACTAAGGGTCACAGAAATGTTGCTTATTAGTTTTTCTTCGTGATCAATAAATAATTCTTCCATAAGTCCTCTTGTGTTCTGGTCTGTGATGAAACAACCGTTCTTTCTGCTCTATACCTCAACACCAGAGCAGTTTCAGAAGCAATATTTATTGATCACAAACGAAACAAATGCTCAACCAAGTTATCTGTTGCCCTTAGTGGGAAAGACTTGCAGTTGTCAAGAGTATTTCTCGTTGGGTAGTATCACTCATCGGACAAATATTTCGCTTTTTCGAAAGATTTGTTCGATAGTTCTCGTTTTTCACGCACGTTTATTCTACGACATGGCTTTTTCATATTTTTTTCTTGTCGCTCGTGGCTGTTTCTACCACGCATGCACGGCTCTTTACCTTTGTCAAGTTGACCAGCGTCTTTAATACCTCTGTCTTCAAAAATAAACTTGTGCTCGTGTGTGCTCCTACCTATTTCGTCGTCCGTCGTGCGGCTCTGTTCGCGCTGCTGTTTCCAGTACGCACGTATCACTTGGTTAGGCTGGTAAACATTCTCGCAAGCAAAAGGAAATACCTCCCAAGCCAGAGCAAATCGAAAGTAAGCCTTCACAGAGTCCATGCGGCAGCTAGTACACCACACAGCAGCACAAAAAATAGTTAAAAATCCCACTTGATGGAGAGTGGCAACAGAGATGCGAGCTTGCTAGTGAATCAGCCACATATGAACGGGTGTCTCTTGCACGACGCCAAGCTGCTCTTGACGTAGAACACTTTAGCATCTGGGTATTTGCTGCATGCGTAACCTGCGAGAAGGGAATGCGGACAGAAAATGAGATTGCGCGGATTCAGAATCTGCCACACACTGCACATAACTACGCACAAAATAGAAGTACACACTATACTGGCAAGTAAAAATTTGCGACTCCTAAGACACGCACAGCGATGTTTCAAAGCGGGGAGAGATATTCCCGGCTCTCGCAGAACCAAAGACCACGCGACAGTGCATAGCCGATACCAAGCAGATATCGAATCTTTGAGTAGAAGTCCAGCAGCAGGAATGACCTAAAGATACGCCGACAGCGATGCGAGCGTGAGCGTGCTTGTACGAGTGAGAAGACGCACCGCTTCTTTGAAGCTAGCCGCTCCGGCGTGTCTCCGATCATCCCACGCGATTTGTGTGCAGAACGTCGTGTACACGCCCTTGCGCGTTTTGCGCGGTAGCGTCTGCGCAGTGAGCTAGCTTCATGCACGCGTCATTCTTCACCGCGCAAACGGTGCTCGATGCGACAACGCGCCGATTGGCGCTCCTTTCTCTTCTGCAAGCAACGCACATTCGGATCGGTCCAGCTCAAAGAGGCAGCAGAGAACGGTGGCATGTTTCGGTTATCGCCAATTAAAATTGTACAGTACGCCTTCAACGGAAACGCGCAGCGCTAGATAAAAATGCTTACTGCGGTAGTTTTGGCGGTGATAGGCGATAAGGCGAGCCCGTCGGCGTCTGTGTTCTTTGGCGACGTCGTCACCACACCTCTGTTCATTTGCGCTATGTATCAGCGTACAGACACCGCGCGGAAGCTGCGACTTATCGGTTGGCCGTTCTCCGCAAATCCCAGAGGCGCAATATATTTTCTGGCGCGCCCCATCATTAGGCGCAACCTAAATATAGGCGCGCTTAACCGCTACGGCACAAAAGGTGATCACACTAACCGTACGGTATACGATGAGCCACTACGGATTAAAAAAAATAATGATGATGTCCTACGTGCGAAACCAACGATCTGATTATGGGGCAGATCGTAGTTGGGGACTCCGCATTAATTTTGACTTCCTGGAAATTTTTACGTGCCTACAATGCACAATGCACGAGCGTTTTTGCATTTCGCTCCTTTGGAATGCGGCCCATGCAGGGATCATATCCACGACCTCGAGCCCCAAATTGCCACGGCGGCCGCCATAGTTATGAAATGCGTAAGCGTGAAGTGCAACACCGCCTTCCGGTACGAGTGTGGTGTGGTACGAAAGTAGCCCAGCTGCACACCTGCTGCACAATTATTGGTCGCGGTTCTTCTAAGCTCGTAGTGTGTGCCTATATACCTTGAAAGGCAGCGCGCCTCTCACGTATCGGAATGCGATAACAAGCGCTTAGACGACCCACGTGAGCCCCTATGAAAGATGGCGTGACCGCTGTACAAAATTATCACTGCTCAGAGAAGCTGATCCTTATGTTCCAATTGTGTTCTCTCATACAAATTAAGGAAAGGTCATTAGACAGGAACAAATGAAGCAATGCAATTTTACGCACGTGGGGCGCCGCTGCCTCTTCGCCTACTATTGTTTCAAACGAAGTGACGGCGGCAGCGAGCGTTAGTATCGCGCGCTTTAGCTCCGGGGCATACGGTTTGCTTGAAGAAAGTGAACAGTGTGCTTAACATCTCACGCTTGTCAATGTCAAAATAGAAAAAAGGCTACGTGCCCAAGAAAACGAGATTACTTACCTATCTGCAGAAGTTCGGCTGCGACTGTTTCGGGGTGCCTTCTCTCCAACAGGCATCATGACTTCTGCCGCGCAGCTCATCAAAACAGCCAGGCTCGCACATCAGTCGAAGACTAGTAGCTGGGTCAGCCAACGACTTCAACGGATAAACGTCCCACTTATCGTCGTTAAAGCATTTCACTAAAATGTGCGTCATGGTGTCCGAAAAGAAGAAATACTTTCATCAAAAAGCACGAGGCGTAATTCTCTACACAACGGCAACCAACTGAGTCCGAAAGCCGTTCACAGCTTCACTATCGTATGGAGTTATAAAAACCTTTCAAACACAAAGTAACCGCACGGAAAAACCACTAATTATTTGGTAATAATTTTTCATCTACTAACCTTCATAAAGTTTTAAGAACAACCTAATTTGTAGCGTAAACAAATACTACAACGATAATATGCGACTACGAAACTAGCGGTAACGATGTGTACTATTGCAAAAGTGTGTTCAAAACGAAGTTACAACGGTTGCAACCGCGTGCGCACACACACACACACACACACACACACACCTGAACGCTGCCTTGACGTTCGTAGCGCCACCTAGGTATAAAAATTACTACCAATTTTATTGTTTTTACAAAAGTAACGCTATAGAATAGTTTAGAGCACCTTTGCAGATGACGAGGTGACAAGTAAGGTATGATAAGAGTCCGTGAGCTGTATTTCTTTCATTCCCCTTTGGTGTTCTTCTATTAAACTGAACATACGGGACCTGTCCTGCAGGCTTGGGAGACGGGAGGACGACAGTTCGGCGAGGCTCAAATAAATCGCATGCTTCTTGCAAGGCGAGAGTCGGGAGCAGCCGCAGATACAGCAATCAGCTGTGATACTGTTGCGGCTGTTTCTGAATCAGAAGCTCTTTGAAGTCAATGGTTGTAGCGGCTGCGCGCTGCGATCTCAAAACGTGTTCGTTGTTTGATCTAGTACCTCGGCCGTTGGATGAAAAAAGCTATATTTACTCTCCGGACAGAGGGTGCGACGCAGGAAATTCGAAGATCTCTCACGTGTATGTTTGCAGCGTGTGCGCCGCTTGCATCCTACGGTTCCCACTGTGCGTCGGATGCTCGAAGGTAGCGTCGTCGCGTGTCGGCGTCTGTCTTATCGCCGGCCGTGCTGCCGCCGTGTCTACTTTTGGGGAACTCCACATGCGCGTAGTCACCATGTTTGCAAGTGAACTTCGCATTCTTCTGCTCCCCGAAACGTGCTCATTTTGGATCGTACCAATTGCTATGTCATCTAGTGTGTGTTAAAACGACGATGGCATTTGTACACCGGCGAAGAAATAAATCGTTATGAACTTGGGCGGTCATGAAGCTAGTCTAACGCTGCAGTTTTTACAGAGCGAAAACGGCTACGAAAGTGGGGCGGTCCCGGAGATAGGCGCTTGAAAGCGCCAGCTGTAGCGACAGCACGAGGAAGTGGCACGCTGCGCACGCGCCAAGCATTTCAGAACTTACTGGCTTTCGAACGAGAGGAGCATACGCGCGTTCGTGGCCTAACGGTTAGAGAACCGGGCTCGACGGCCGACGTTCAATGCCACCCCATCGGTCACACATTATTTTCTTTTTATGAAAACGAGGCGAAAGAAGAACCTACCTGCCGCAAAGTGATAGGAATGAGGTTGGAACGCTTCGCATTAAATTTTTGGAATGTCTTCATATGCGAGTCCTAATTATTGTATACTGGACTCAACTGCTACACAACAAAAAAACAACTACAAAAATCAACACAAATTACCGAATAAATTGTTTATTGAGAACACTCAACGGTAATATTGTTGTGCAAGTGTTGAGCGAACTCAATTGCTTTTGAAAATTAGTTGAAGTCCGTTGTTTCAACAATTCCCCAACAATACATCAATGGTTAATCAACAGTCGTTTTTGTACGGGCTGTGGGCTTATCTTCCTAAATAGTCAGAATGCTGATGGCGTCTGACGTGTCCTGTACAGAAACGGCTTAGCGGACGCGAGTCGGGCGTCATCCTCGTGCGGTGCGGCCGCTACGGCAGACTTGCATGAAGTGGCCACGAGGGCCGCATGCGAAGCAAGTTTTACCGCGAGCGGGGCACACAGAGGGCTCGCAACTTGCTGTGCCGCAATTACCGCAGACATTTGAAATTACGCTGTACGGAACAACGGCGGTGGCCGTATCTGAAGTTGGCGGGCGAGCATGACGAACACGGGCTTGACTAGGGACGCGCGTGTCATTGTCGCTGAAACGCCGGTTATCTTGTCTGGTCATTCCAAAAGCGTCACGTTGGCGTGGCTATTGTTGTGCGATGCGCTGAACGGGGTTAGCAAAGGCTTCAGACAAGCTGAGCTCGCTCACGAAGTAACGCAATTTCAGCGGCACGGTCGAAAGTCAGTGCGTCTCCTTCCAATAACAACCGTGAACGTTACTGCGGCGATGCAACGCCAGTGATGAGCTGCTAGCACATGTTTTCATTTGCTTGCTCGCCGAAATTGCAAGAGGCAACCAGTTCTCGAAGCCCGAGGGCGAAGTCAGAGATAGACTGACCGTGTAGCTGACGGCGTTCGCGGAAGTGGCTGCGTTCTAGCCGAACGCTGCGCATGTCGGCGAAATGCCGAGCCAGCGTCTCGTGGGCCACGTCGTATGCGTCTGGGGAACGCGTCACTCTGGCGTCTTGCTTGGGGAGCGCGGCATCCGCTGGATTAACGGCTGAAGCAGCTTCGTTCGGCGCCGTTGGCGATGGGAGCGCATCGAAACTGCGTTGTCCTCCCGGCCCCAAGGAGTGTAGGAAAAGAGCTCGACGGCGGGGCGCAGGCAGGTTGACAGACAGACAGACAGACAGACAGACAGACAGACAGACAGACAGACAGGCAGACAGGCAGGCAGACATACAGACAGACAGACAGACAGACAGGCAGACAGACAGACAGACAGACAGACAGACAGACAGACAGACAGACAGACAGACAGACAGACAGACAGACAGAACTTTTATTTGGTCTTGAGAAGACGATGACTGTCCCCGTTAGGCGGCAGCGTCTGCGGGCCGCACCCACGACGGAGCCGGGAGGTTGAGATTCTCGGCGATATCGCGGGCTCTCTGGACAGCCCTGAGCTGCTCTTCCTTGGCGGAGCTGGTGACGAGCCGGAGCCAGTCTTCCTCTGAAGAGGGAGACCCTGAGCCCCCGCGCAAGTCGAGGCACTGCCAGAGCATGTGTTAAAGCGTGCATCTGGGATGTCCACAGCGCGGACAGCCCGGGTTGATGCCGCCTAGGAACATTGAGCAAATAAATGGAGGCGCGTCTCCGTTTGCAGCATTCGCAGGGTGATTGCCTGTGGTCTGTTTAGGTGTGGGTGTGGAAGTGGAAACTTCCGACGCCCTAGTTGATAGTGCTGGCAGACCTCGTTAAAAGTAAGGAGAGGATCCCTGTGCCATTGCCATCCCCTGGCCTCCAATCGCCCACTTCCGGCGTGGCGGTTGAGATCTCGCGCCTGGGAGTGAGCAAGTTCGTTGGCATTGGGGACGGCTTCAAGAGCATCGCTGCTCATGTGACCGGGGAACCAGGTTAAATGCTTTTTGCCTGTCCTAGATGCTGCAGAGAGAACGCGAGCGGCTGCCTTGCATACCGAGCCTTTCATGAATGCTCTAACGGCAGCCTGCGAGTCTGTGAAGATATTGGAACGGTTAGTGGTGGCCATGGCGATGGCTACAGCCACTTGTTCGGCTTTGTCGGCGTCCACATTTTGATGCGTAAGCGACGTCAGCAGCTCCCCCCGCAGCGAGGTAGCCACCGAAACAAAATGATTGGACGCAGCGTATTGCGCAGCGTCAACGAAGGCGACGTTGTCCTCAATCTTAGCCGCCAGGCTAGGAAGGGCCCTGGCCCTTGCTTTACGTCTGCCGTAATTGTGCTCATGGTGCATATTTCTAGGTATCTGGGATACTGAATACATTTCTCTGACTTTGACGGGGAGCGCGTACTCCCTCTGTTTGGTGATGCGCGAACGTTGACCGATATGCGCTAGTAGCTGTCTGCTGGCTTTCATGGAAGCCAGTCTTGCAACTTGTGCCATCTGTTGCGCCTCGACTATCTCTTGAAAGGTGTTGTGGACACATAGCTCCAACAGCCTTTCGGTACTGGTGCTCTGTGGAAGACCCAGTGCCTTTTTTATGCTCTTGCGAATGATTGTTTCTACTCTAGCCGCGTCCCTTCTGCTCCACTTGTGGGCCAGGGCTATGTAGTTAATGTGGCTGATTAGGAAGGCGTGGAAGAGTCGCCTAAGATTATCCTCCGATAGCCCCCCTTTTTTGCTGGCTACCCTCGTGATTAACTTTGTTATGGAATCGGCTTTGGTTGCGATGCGCTCTAAGGTGTAGAGCGCACATGCCCAGGATTCTGATTCTGTGTACTACCGGGATGACGGAACCGGTCTCGGTGGTGATAGAGATATCGGGAGGTGTTCTTTCTTTGCACCGATTGTGGGTCGGTATAGTAGCAGTTCCGATTTCTTAGCCAGAGTCCTGCCTTCGCGAGAAAATCCTGAACGACTGTGATCGCTGTTTGTAATTTCTCTTCGATGTGCCCGTTGCTACCTCCCTCGCACCAGACTGTGGTGTCGTCGGCGTAGAAGGCGTGACCGACACCCTAAATCTCGGCCAGCTTTTGGGAAAGAGCTCTAACGGATGAGATGAATAAAAATGGTGAGAGGACTGCCCCTTGCGGGGTGCCTCTGGGTCCTAGATCGAATGTTCTCGAGCCCAGAGCTCCTAGGCGAATAGTGGCTTTTCTATCCTTTAGGAAGGAGCTGACGTATTTGTAGAATTTTTCTCCCAGACCCGCTTCTTTAATTAATTCGAGCATGTGAGAGTGTGTTACCTTGTCGAAGGCCTTTTCTAGGTCCATTGCCAGAACGGCTCGGGTGTCTCTGGAGGCCTTGAGAATAATCTTGTGTTTTAGAAGCAGCGTTACGTCCTGTGCAGACATGGATGGCCTGAATCCAATTTGATTAAACGGAAAGAGATTCCTTTCCTCTGTGAATTTAGTGGCCCTATTGAGAATGACGTGCTCGGCGACCTTCCCCACACAGGAAGTGAGTGAAATCGGCCGGAGCAAGCAAAGCTCTAAGGGTTTCCCTGGCTTCGGGATAAGGATGACGGTCGCGTTACGCCACTCCAGTGGTACCTCGCCTGTCTCCCAAACCTCGTTGATTTTATTCGTGAGGAGCTCGATGGCCCCATCATCCAAATTCTTTAAAAGTTTATTTGTGATCCCATCGGGACCCGGTGCTGATCTGCAATTGAGTTCGTATAATACCTCTCTCACCTCCGCGTACGTGAAGGGGGAGCCCAGAGGGTCCGTTTCGTTCTCGTGCGTCGCAAAGGGGTAGTCACTGTTTGAGCCGGGTTCGATACAAAGGTATCTCGAGGCCAGCTCGTCTGTAATTTGTTTCTCGGTCATGCCAGAGTTTTTTAAGTTGTGGATGAGTCTATCAATAGCGAGCCTCTGATTGGCTTTGGATTGTTTGTCCCCAAGCAGATGCTTGAGGATGTTCCATTTTGCTCCGCTCCTCATTTGCCCGTCGACTGTCATTTGCCCGTCATTTGCCCGTCCCATTACTGCCGAGCGAGGGTTTCGCTGTTTTCACCTATTTGCTTATTAAGTTCTTCAATCTTTTTGCGTAGGCGTCTATTTAACTTTTGTGTTTTCCATTGTGCCTGTAGCGCGTTTTTGGCTTCTAGCAGGTGTGCTAATCTACTGTCTATGCACTCTACCTCTTTGTCCGTCTCTATTTCCTTTGTGGAAGCAGCAAGGTCTTCTCTGAGGCGGGCGAATAATCCCTCTAACGAGCTGTATTTAGTCTCATCCTTCTTTCTGATAGCTCTAAAGCGGTCCCAATCCGTTACTCTGAATTTTCTGAGAGGCGGTGATGACACTCTAATCGCGAGGCTGCTGATGTAGTGATCACTGCTGAGGTTCTGTTGTAAATTGGTCCATACCGGTTCCTCCACATTCCTAACCATGGCCAGGTCTGGCGTGGTATTCCTGCTGACCGAGTTGCCAATTCTGGTGGGGTATTTTGGATCGGTGACCAAGGTGAGACCGCAGGCTGCTATCTGTGCCGCGAGGGCCTTGCCCTTGACCGTATCTTTGATGTAACCCCACTCTTGGTGTTGTGCGTTAAAGTCCCCTGCTATGACAGATGGAAGATCGCCTGCAATTTGACATGACTTCTGGAAGAGAGCGTTAAACGTCTCCCTTCTGTCGGCTTGCGAGCTGTACACATTCAAAATGAAAACGGATTGGTTGAGTTTAGCGTTTTGGATGACCTCGATCATGATGTGTTCGACTTTTAAGTTCGGCCTAACGTCGTGACGTAAATAAGCGAGACTCTTTGAGGCGAGTGTCGCTATTCCTCTTTTGCCCTCTGAAAAGTGCGCTTCTGCATGGTAGTCGCGAAGAGCGAACACAGCGGTGAGTGTTTCCTGGAGGAGGATTACTGACGGCCTTTCGTTAGCAGAGCTAAGTAGTTGTTGCAAGACTGCCTTCCTTTTGCGGAAGCTGGCGCAATTCGATTGCCATATAACTAGATTGCTTGAGTTAGCCATTTTACTTACGTAGTGGGGGCGTACCGAGCAGCGCAAGCTGTCTGTCGGATTCTAAAATTTGGAGCCTCGCTGTGTGCTCGTTCAGTTGGAGCTTGATGGGCCTAATTTCTGCAACTATGTCCGATCTTAGCTGGTCAAGCAGTTGCTTGATGCCCGAGACGTGAAGCGTCTCCTCGTCCCTGGGCTCGGGGCTCGCCCGGCGTTTAGCGCCTTTGTTGAGAGAGGCGGCTGTTGCGGCAGTTTGGCCGCCGATCGCGCGTTCTCTCTGCTGCATTTCCTGCAATTATGACTCAATTTCAGATAGTTCCTTTCTAAGAGACGCGTTTTCGCGCTCGAGTGATTGAATTTTGCCTAGCGTTTGCTCTTGGAGTTGCCCTTGTTGTGCGGGGCCACGGATCTCACCTGTTTTGGCTGCCTTGTCCGCCCAGGTGGGTTGTGAGTTGATCCGGACCCGGGATCTGCTCCTGGATCTCGATATAGAGTGTTCCGCGGTGGCGTTCCTGGGAGCGTTCGTAGTTGGCGTTGTGGCTGGAGCTGGGGTTCCTCGACCCCCAGCGTTGCTCGTTGCGTTCCTCTTCTTGCTGCCGCGTTTCCTTCCTCTTTTGCGTCGTCTCCTCCCGACATAAGGAACTTGATACCTGCTTTTGCAGGTTCGGTCACCGGTGAGGTGAGCGTCTCCGCAGAGCACGCACTTGGGTTGCACATATTCGTGTCCGCTTGTGGTTTGCAAAGTTCCGCACTTTTCACACACTTTTTCGGGCGGTCTGGGGCAAACGTCGTGCCTGTAACCAACTCGTCCGCAGTTGCGGCAAGTGTCTATTTGCCTCTTGTACAGCGTGCAGCGTGCCATGTTGGTGCCGCAGCGGACATAGTTGGGCACTTTAATGCCGTTGAACAGTATGATCACAGTAGTCGACTCTTTTATGCGCCTGACTCCGAACACCATCGGGTTTCTGGGTGTGACAAAAAGGCTTTACAGTGCAGCTTCGGGAAGATCGGCATCGACGCCTCTGACCACGCCTCTGCAGGTATTATCTGGAGGCGTAATGTAAGCCGCGATAGGGTGCCGTTTATCCGCCAAGATACTCTCCCGGACTTGGGAGTATGCATTGGCGTTCAATTCGGAGGGTGTGCTTATAACAAAGATATTCTGCATTGCGTTCGCACACACGATATCCTCCTCGGCTGCCACCGGGGGCAGCTTGGCCGCCATTAAAATGGCGTTCGTGACTTTGACCTGACTGCATTTTCGCACGTCCAGCCCTCCCCCCGGGCGGACGACAACTCGAAAGTGGGATTTAGGCAGACGCGGTAGCCTGGAGGCTGCGGCAACCTTTTTTAGCTGGCTGGCTTTGGCGCCAACGCGGGCGTCGTTTTGCTTTGCCTTGCGCGTCTCGTTCTCGACGCAGGTTTTGTCCGCCTTCCGCTTTCTGTGAGCGGTAATCCAGCTGTTGGACTCGGCGTCTTCTTTGGAGATTTCCTCGCCCTCTAGCATTGCCTCGTAAGGCATGGCGGAATGTTCTAGAACGTTCTTGGGGGTCGGCTAAGCAAGCGGCCGCGCCTTCCCGCCTTACCCGCTACGGCGGAGCCGATGTCGTGCTAAGCCAAAATAGGCTTAACCCTTGGTGTCGGAGAAAGAACCCACAAAAAAGGTTTCAGTGGGCCTATCGTGATAGATGCGCCATCCAATCGCTCCTTGTAACTTCCCGGAGTCGTTCCAGTAGAAACTGTGAGGAAAACGTACATTGGAACAAGTAGGTCAATTTCGGTTGGCGGAGATGACGCAGACACGTCCGCACGTCACGCCGCCACCTAGCGTCCTCCCAGGCAGGTTGGCAGCTCCAGACGCGAGAAGAAAATTCTCGAATAGGCGTATCCAGCGGAGCCATGGAATGGCTGGAGTGCCCGGGGTGGCGAGGAATATCGGCGGCGGCGAAAGTGCAACGGATCCCATCCTCGTTGCCAAATTGTAGTGTTGGCCAGCAGTGCGATCAGCAGAAGAACGACACAGACGTTAACCCATACCACACAAGACGCAAGACCCCTTCATTCACGCGAGCACTGATATATATCTACGGGCAACAATGGTGCCATCTCTTCATGGTTTTGTTAATTACGCAACTAAGGGCACCTAGTGTCGCCCTATGACACTGCATTTTAGGCTTATGCTCCTAATTTCGCCGATTCGTTGCTAGATTTGCCGACGTGGCCCACCCTCTAACGCGCCTTCTCCAGAGAAGCGTTGCTTTTGAGTAGACCACGGAATGCGACTCTTCGTTTCGTCAATTAAAGTTCGTCTTGACATCGCAACCTATTCTTCCCCACTTCGATCCCTCAGCACCAACAGAAGTTCACACCAACGGGAGTGGTGTTGGCATCGGTGCTGTGCTTGTTCAGCGCATCGGCGGAAGTCAGCACGTGATCTCGTACGCTAGCCGCTCCTTGCGTTGCTCCGACCGCATGTATGCAGTGACCGAGCAAGAGTGCTGGGTGGTCATCTTCGCGGTGCAACGGTGTCGTTCTTACCTCTATAGGCGCCCCTTCACGGTGGTCATTGTTCATCATTCACTGTGCGGGCTCGTGAATCTTCAGGACCCTTCTGGTCGACTTGCGCGTTGGGCTCTACGTCTACAAGAGTACGATTTTGTTGTTTCATACAAGAGCGGTCGACGACACGCTGATGCTGATTGTCTCTCCCGGATGCCTCTTCGAACGACTGAATGCGACACTGACCACTTGGATCAATACATCGCCTTTGTATCTCTGGAATTTCCTGATATGGGTACCTTCATATGCGAACAGCAGAAGGACGACAGTTTGCAACCACTCTTCGCGACCGCACACGAGCCTTTAGGAAATAGCCGCTTTCGCCTACATGACGGCGCCCTGCATCAGAAGATCCACGCGACCACTGGCGCACGCTACCTTTTAGTTGTCTCAAAGAGCCTCCGTATTAAAGTACTATGCGCCATGCACGACGTTCCTACCTCTGGCCATATTAGCTCTAAAAGAACGCTCTGCCGTGCTCAACAGCGCTTTCACTGGCCCAATATCCGTCACGATACTGAGCGGTACGTCGCCAGCTGCACGAAAAGCCAGAGTTACAACCGACCCCCTAACACACCGCATGGTCGACTTCGACCAGTGCCGCCTTCCAGCGCGCCTTTCGAATAAGTTGGTATAGGTCTCCTGGGCCCCTTCCCGCGGTCCTGCAACGACAATCGTTGGATTATTGTGTGTATACCACCTGACCCGTTATTGTGGGACGGCAGCGCTGCCATGGGCGACAGCGGCAAAAGTCTCTCTTTTCCTATTGTATTCTATCATTCATCGACATGAGCCTCCTCGCATTATAATCAGCGATTGTGGAAGACAATTTACCGCAGACGTTGTTGAACAGACCCATCGTCCGGGTTCAGCTAGCGTCCTACATTCGACGCCATAGCCTCCACAAACTAATGGTCTGGTTGAAATTACAAACAGAACGCTCGCCAACATGCTATCATTGAATGCCAATTCCAGACATAAGAAGTGGGACAGTGTCTTGCCTTTTGTCACCTACGTATTCAACACCGCAATAAGCGAGACCACTGGTTACTCACCGTTCGTTCTTCTTTATGCTCGTCCGCCTCGCTACACGCTCGATATCATATTTCCTTAATTCGCTCATGACAATGACTTTATTACCAAGTTGCTCTGTCGAACAGGAGAAGCGCGACGCCTTGCTCGGCGACGCACCATGGCTTCGCAGGACCGATCAAAGATCCGCTACGACGGCCGTCGCCTACATGTATATTTCGGTCCTGGTGGTCTTGTGTGGTTCTGGACGCTATTACGGAAACGCGGCTTCCACCAGAAGTTCTTGGCCCACTGTTGGACCTTACGTTAAGCTCGAACGCCTCAGCGAGGTCAACTATCGCATCGCAATGCGCGCCTCAAGAACAGACACTCAGCCAAAAGCCAAGTGACGCACGTTGCCCGCCCGAAGCGATCCACGAGCGACTCGCCCGACGGGCTTCTTTACCCAACGGGGAAATGTGACGAGCTCTCGTAACAAAGGGCAGAAGGAACGGGAATGACAAAAAGACGGAGGTCAGAGAAAGAGGACGACGACGGTAGGCGGGCTACCTTTGGACCGCTCCCGGAATAAACGCCAACCGTCTCCCTTTACTCTCTTGCATTGTTAAGTAAACGGTTCAATGGTGTTCAATGGAACTGAAAACCGCGGTTCTTCTTGGAAACAGTTAATGAACTGCACATATTTAACACCCTTGGGAAAAACTCTGTCATCAGACAGAGGCGCTAATTTGTACTCAATAGATAACAAAATATTGCAGAGCACATGAACAATACATGACCTTTTCTCGGCAAATACAGCTGATTGTCAAAAAGTATTAAAACAGATTTAGGAGAAAACTAATGTAATGACATAAAACTACCGATTAAAAATTGGACACTCACTTGAACGAGCGATTTTTCTGTTGTGCTGTTTATTTCGATCCTCAAGTATTTCCTTTTCCTACAAGTGCTGGAAGTGTCACGAACGTCTAGCCTCCAAATTGCCCAACTTTCATCTTCCAATATTACAGGTAACGTAATCGACTCCAAGGTAGACGGCGCAGTTGTTTCTCTCGTTGACAAGGTTTCAGTGATGGATGAAAGAAAACCTTGACCCCATTTATTCAGTCAGGATCTTCCGACATGTACACGACTTCCTGGTGGCACGCCGTACTCAACCCAAGGAAGGCCCCGACATCAAGCTGAACCGAATGTCCAACTTGTTCCATTCCTATTTTCCAGGCCTCACTTACGTGTGGAGGGCATGATACGCTTTGTCGACTTAGAGCAGTACTCCAGCCAAAGCCATACATGTTGGACCTATGCGCCACGCTCGGAGAAACTCCTTCTGCCGTTTTCGTCAAATCACTAAAAACTCGTGAAAAGGGCCATCGCCACTAGCGCCTTGCGGAACGCCCCAACCAATTCCTGCCATCATCAGATGGCCCGAAGCTGCAATGCTCAAGCACAGCGGCTGAAGGCGAGTGGCTATCCTGAATCCCTGTTGTCTGCCCTGACTAGTACTCCCTTGCGGGAGGTCCGGACCTCCAAGGGCCACGTCCGACAAGCCGTTGACCAATTCATGGTGGCGGCAATCCCGTATGTGCACAGTGTCTCTCATCGTGTTAGGAAAGCCGCTGGACGTGCGGGGTTGCGCGCTGTGTATTGCTCTCTCCGTGTGCAAGAAAGTTAACGCTAGGAAAACTAAAAACAAGTGTTATGTCAAGAAGCACACCGCCAGCGATGTGATCCGCAAAAGCGAGGCCGGGTACGAGATCCCGACCTCGTGCAGCCGATCACATGTAGGACAATTGCGCCGTTGCCTTGACGACCGTCTGCGCAAGCACGCCAATAACGTGAAAACGAAAAGCGGGAGTAATGTGGCCATCCACTGTGCGAAGTGTGGCTGCTATTCGGTTTTCCAAGAAGCACGGCTTCTCCGCCGCTACAAAGACAAAAATGCAACGCGAGATTATTGAAGTGTTCGCCGTGCAAGGTGATGCGTGCGTCAACGTTTCGATCGCTCCTTCTGACAGAGTTTGTTTCACCGCCTTTAATGTTACAGTTCATTTTACTTTGATTCTGCCGAGTTCACTTTTTAAGCACTAGACGCATGCGGGGCTGGAACTGCATAATTCCCCCGTCCCCATAAACCTCTTTTTTAAAGGTATGTTTGTGTACGTGCACAATCAACCTAAGTAGTTGGCAGTCAGTGTTTATCCTGTGTTCCTGCCTTGTCCGTAATTATTTCACGCTGTTTTTTACCGACGGATTCGTATCGACTGTTTCGCATTCAGACGCTGCAGAGTCGATAACCCGATTTGCTATTGGACCGGCGTGAAAACCATCACTAATGGCACAGCTTACCTGCGTTGATCTGATTCCGAGTCCTGCTAGCCTCACAGGCAGTTGCAGGATGGCGGTATGGTGCTTGGTTAGAAAATCCAATACAATTCTTATGAGCTAGCAGACAAAATTCTAAAGAAAGTAGGTCTGTCGGCGGCAGGTAAACTATTGTAAACTTGCAGTAGCCGCTGCAGAGGAGCGATAATAAAGAATTCCCTCATATATGGAAGTATATTAGGATACATATTGCGAGTATATCGTATCAGGTACTATACTACGCACGTATCTTTTGTCTATACGTCGAATACTTATCATCCCATCATATCGTATACATATTATGATACATAATCAAAGTATATTTGGCCAGCCCTGTCTATGCCCAACTTACACACGAGCTACATGATTATCAGTCACTAATACGTCCGATCATGCGGCCCTACAATGTGACCTTAACGCCACATCGTCTTGGCGCTGTGATTCCTTAATTAGCCTTAATAATGCTAAATGAAAAAGTATGCATATCTCACGGACTTCCTCTTGCTGTGTGTCTTTCAAGTGTACCCTTAGTAACACAGCACTAACCTGTGTATCATCTTTAAAATATCTATGTATACGCATCACTAGCACTCTATAATGGAACTTCCATCTTACATATTTCTTAACGCTAACCGCATGGTCGGTTTCATACGCCGCAATTTTCGTCCCTCGACTGTTCACGTTAAGTTTGAACTTTATAAAGCATTGGTACGTCTCAAGTTCGAACATGCCTGCTGCATCTGAGACCTTGGCCAAGCTAAGCTATCAAGTCTTCTAGAACAACTTCAGAACGGGGCCGCCCACCTCATTTTATCTAATTATGGGCGTTTCGCAAACGCATCATCAATGCAACTGACGTCCGGTTTGCCTGAACTTGCCTTACGTCGTAAGGTTATGCGCTTATGCCTCTTTCATAAGATTTACTACGCTGATACCGTTAAGATGAGTTGTTCCTTTGACCATCCTAACATTTCAAGTCGCATCGATCAGGCCTGGGGGTAGCAGCATGCCACTCCAACTCCTACTTTTACTCATTTATACCACGGACTGCCGACGACTGGAACAAGCTTTCTGCCTCCATCGCTGGCATATGTAACACTCCTAACTTCAAGATGAAGGTTACCAATGACTTCAGATGTACTCACCACTCCCCTCTGTAATGCCTTTGGATTTTGAGAGTATGGAACAAAACAAACAAACAAACAAACAAACAAACAAACAAACAAACAAACAAACAAACAAACAAACAAACAAACAAACAAACAAACAAACAAACAAATAGATAAATGAATAAATAAATCTCAAGCCTCACGATTACCAGTAAGTGCTTTGTACGCCGCAGTTGAATGCAGTGGAAGAAAGGAGATCAACTGACTTGATAAGAAATTGCAATAAACGAAGCCATCATGATAGGGAAAGGCAGAGCGAGCGCCGTGGACTTTCTTAATTTAGCCACCATGCTCGTAAGTGATATCATTATGGCCATGTAGATGTTAGCATGAATAATCTGGTGGTGAAATGAGAGGAAGAGAATACATTTTGATAAGGAAATGAAGTTACTACTTATATGGGCCTAGCCGACAGATAGAGATTGCCCTCGTAACCCATGCCTAGTGACAGCGTTTTGCGTAAGCGAACCAATGGCTTAGAAACCGAGGGTACTTGGGTTGACGCCGTCATTTCGTGTTATTTTCGCTGAGCGTAGACCGTGGAAAATTCCCACTAGAAATACCGCCGTTAACGGATGCCGCAGGCACCTGCAAAAAAGAAAAAAAACATACTGCAGTCAGCGCAGACATTTAGTACCAGCGGCCACGGCACTGCATTGGCTTCTCTCCGTTACAGAAAGTAAAACGCCTGGACGAGAAGACAACCCACCAGTTCTTCATGCAGCTGGCCAGTGCCTTAGCTTACTTGCACAAGAACGACGTGGCCCATCGAGATCTGAAGTGCGAGAACGTTCTCCTCACGACAGTGGACGTCGTCAAACTCACCGACTTCAGCTTCGCCCGTTATTGCAGTGCGTATGGCTCCGTCGTTTTGGTACGCGATCTTGATGCGAAGAAAACGACGTGAATACAGAAGGGCCGGGTGCTTTGCTACCAGGACAAACTGGGTAAAACAAAACATTTGGCGCGTAACGGTGGCGAGGGCAGCAGTGGAGCAGAAAAGTAGTCCGACGCTGCTTACAGTCAGTTTTCGCGCAACAAGCAACAGTCAGCGCAATAATGATCCATCAGGTGTGCGTAAAATCCGATTAGACAGTGTCATACTGGCATGACAACGATATTATGGACCAGCAACAACAGTACACGCGCGGCCTTATGCTGAGAGCGCGTTTGTCACCAAAACGGAAGCTGGTAAACCAAACTGATGTTCACGGATTTCATCTGGTAACCTCTGCTGTATATGATGCGCATGAGCTTTACACCGCATACTGTAATAAAACATAAGTATATTGTCTAAAGTTTCCTCAGTATTACAATGTAGAAATATCGACCATTTCCAATTGGTTCCATCTTCTCCAAAATAAAGTATACAATGGAAAATTAAACATCGAACAAGCGTGCGCAAACTCACAAAGTATTGACACTACGCTCGAAGAGAAATGTACTCCACATCACTGGGCAACAAACGCATTTCTAGCACAAAATACATGCACTTATACAGCAGAGGTTACCAGATGAGCTGCTAAGCTTGGGGCTGGTAACGTAAATAAATTGTGCAAGAAAGTTTTTTGATGCCATATTCTAAGACAGTTGCTCATTCGATAACGTCGTGTACAACGTATTGATGTCCCTGACTGAGAGCACAATGCATTTAGAGATGCGTCATATATTTGCACGTGAGGCCGCAAGTCTAGCTTTGGTTATAAATATTTCACATAAAATTATTCATGTATGGGCTGCTCCCCATTGTTTCTAAGCGTGTCTTGTCGTGGATCTGCAGCAATATCCTACCCGGTCTCAAAGCGGTACAGAGGGGTATCATATTTGCAATTTGGTTGGCGTCCTCAGGAACGTAGTTTCCTGGTGCTGTTGGGATTCATCCCGTATACTGCCTCACAAATAAATAAAATAAATTGACACTATTATCTCGTGTGTAGCAAATGAGTATAAAACAGCAAGGAGCAATTACATGATCAATTATTGTGACTAGTTGAAAATACAAACTAAAGTATAGCATCAATTCAGATGGGAACAAAAAATTATATGTGAAGATTATGATGCATCAAAGGCGACATAATCATAAGTACAGGCAGAACAGTGCACGAAAAAAACCAACAAAGGAGCAAATCATAAATTGGGAAAGGCTCCACAATGTTTTACATAATCATGCCATACACTTGGATTTTGCATGCGGCTATGCATATACTTGCACAATTAACCAGCTCCCTGTAACCAAAGCTTTTTTTCAAACTGAAGGGGCTAAGGTACGCTGAAGAATTATCGCGCTTCACATAATGTTATCTTCGCCTCAAAACAAGTATATATGTATCTGAGCAGACTAATACAGTGCCTTACTGTGCACGCTAAGTCCAGAAATTTACTATGTGCAAGAATGCTTCAATTTTAATTTGTCCTATAAAGATTATGTCTGCAGAAGCCCTCAAACTAAGGGGCTTTTGCTTGGTTAACACTATATGCTCACATCCGCCAATTGATGAACAAGTGTGACATGCAGATGCTGTAAGTTTATTGCAATGGACATATCCCTGCCTTCACTACCACACTTGGTTGCCAAGTAGATTGAGTCACCTCAAGTGTAAAATACCTGCCATAAGCACTCATACGACTATTCCACAGTAGGAGAAACCACAATTTTACATGTGCCAAATTAACTTTTCAATCGCAAGCGACTCTGCGCCTTCTAATTAATGCGTAATGTGTGCATCACGGTGTACACAGGTATAGACGTAGCTTCTTGCTCGCGTTTCGGCTGCCGCGACCAGTTCTAATGAACTGGCTTCGTGAAGATGCACATAAAGGGTAATGACTTCTTGGGGTACTCTGGCTCCAATGATTTCCTTTTCTGGAACCTAAGAGGAAGTCATACTCTTAAATAAGGTGAAAAAACATATAAAAGGGAAGACATGAAAATCTGTCTGCTTCATGTCAGTATTTAAAATAAAGAATGACAGTGGTTTGTATTTGCACCCTTGCATTTACGTGCTGTTAAATTACGTCAGCAGCTAACCAAGCATGAGGTGTTTCTGTTTATAGTAAACACAAGCACCGTGCTCACTGCAAGTATGTATTATGTCACTAAGCAAATCTGCAATTTTATTGAACCGCTATTTATTTTTGTCTTTTGAGAGGCAAGACAAAAAGCGGTCACTTCTC
Source organism: Dermacentor andersoni (assembly GCF_023375885.2). Taxonomy (NCBI): domain Eukaryota; kingdom Metazoa; phylum Arthropoda; class Arachnida; order Ixodida; family Ixodidae; genus Dermacentor; species Dermacentor andersoni. The sequence goes on from NC_092816.1 coordinate 214,141,689, forward strand.
ACAAAACTAATCAGCTTCTTTTAAACACATTTCTAACTTTTCAATGACGCTTGCTGTTATGTGATTGCTTTCAGAGAGAACACTTAATCTTGACTTTCCCATCAGCGACATTACAAAATAGTACCATGTTATGATGACTGCCTAGAGCACATGAGAATTTTCATCTTGGTGTGGCATCCTGTATTTGGAAAGTTTTGGTGACATTTAGTGAAATGACACACCGATACCCGCATTCTACTTTTCTCGTCCAAACTGCATAACAATGTATTTTGATTCTTTGGCGTGCGCTCCTCTGCACTACGTGAAGTCGCGCTGGGCTGGCTCTTTGATATCCCTGTGTACGCAGCTGCCTTCTTGCGCTATATAAAGCGGGTGCCTGAAAAGTATTGTGTACAAAAGTCAACACGAGGACATGGTGTAAAACAACATCAAGACAGTAAAGAAATAAGGTCACTGCAGTAAAACAAAGCTTTAGCTCTTAGTCTTCCTATTGAAATGCATGCGAAACATCTAAATGACTTCAATAGCAAAGTCCTAAACTAACTTCAATTTTTAGATTTGAAGAAAAAGAAATAACCGGCAGTTCATCCTTGTTGAGCACCAATATTACAATACTCCTACTAATAAATAAAATATTGGTCATTGTCAGATGTCATAAGTCTGTCATTAGTCTGGTGCGTCACAAACATAACTTGACATCCTAAGCACGTGCCCAGTGTGCCCCCAGCACCATCTATTGTTCTGCCAATGCTTAAGTCATAATTTGAGGATCATATCTGGAAACATGATGCTCAATATGGATAAAGATATGGTCCTCCAGTGGACGGGATGCGCCTATAAGAATGTCCTACATGGCTTGTTATGGCAAGCTTTCCCACATTTCAACGCTAACAAGAAACAGTTCACTACGGCCTGCATCTAAGCTTACTAAAAGGCACAACCTATTTTGATTTATGAGGTGCGCAATTGAGTTAATTTTTGACACACTCGGCTATTGCTGAAGTTTTAAATCTAGCATTTTACATTCTTAAAGACATGTAATTGTTGGAGTTAGACCGCAGTTATTAATTTATTAGACCAACCCTTTGTTTTGTGTATGACATACGACTGGTAACAAAGAATTAAGGCTACGCAATATTTCGATACTTTATTTCTCTCCTAGAAATATTAAAGCGATAAACACACTTTGATCTACCATGCATCAGCAAAATGCACAGATTCGGCTTGTAACTCCCAGAGAAGCGGGATTTAACTGTTTATGTTGCCACGCAGTATTAATGGTGAGGAAGGCAGCAATTGACGAAACTAGCGTTTTATTGGGCGAACTTGTGCCGTCAAAAGCAGGCTACATTCAAAGAACCAGGATAGCAGCCGACAGAGTCGGTGATTGTCGAAAATCTAGTGTGCCGGTCAAGCGCGTCGGCTTTTTACACGAGCCATCGAACGTTCCAGAGAAATCGCTGGTGCCCGCGTGTCCTCCAGAAAGTTCTACACCATTCGCGTGGCCCAAACATGCAATCAGATAACACAAGGTCCGGTGACAACAGACATAGGATAGAACCATCGATAACATTGCAGAAGCTTCGGATAAATGCAGGCGCGTCGCGCGCTGAGCAATAACATTCGTTATACAGTGAAAACTGCTGACCCCAGAAAGATAAACAAGTCCACGTGTCAGTGCCTCCGTCTTAATAAGCATCGTCCCGATGCTACAAACATAACAGGAGAGCGAAACACAAACGGACGATGATCAAAGAAACAAAGTTCAAAGTCACACAGTCCAAAAAATGAAAGTCCAAAGGTCAGCTGCGCAAAGTCTCAAAGTTAATTAGCGCTGGTAGAACGGCTTAGGTCGCCCAACGTGGACTGTTCCAGGTCGTGAGCGGCGCTGCTGTCACAGCGAAATGCCGTCTGGCACGACCTCATAGTCGAGTGCGCCAACGCGTCCGATGATCTTGTAGGGTCCGAAATAGCGGCGCAAAAGCTTCTCGCTAAGTGCTCGTCGGCGTATTGGGGTCCGAACAAAAACACGGTCGCCGAGCTGCTACTCGACGTAGCACTGACAAAGGTTGTAGTGTCGGCTGTCGGTCCACTGATGGTCCTTCATCCCCAGGCGGCGAGCTGTCGCGCTTCTTCGGCGTGCTGGAGATAGGTGGTGACGTCAAGATGCTCTTCGTTGGTGACGTGCGGCAGCACGATTTGGACACTCGTTGCCGGCTGCTTGCCGTGAACCAGCTTGAACGGAGTGATTTGTATTGTTTCTTGCACCGCCATGTTGTAAGCGAACGTTACCTACGGCTGGACGACATTCAAGGTCTTGTAATCGACGTCGACGTACATTGCTGGAATGTCGGCGAGTCTCTTATTCAGGCGCTCCGTGTGACCATTCGTCTGCGCCTGGTAGGTAGTTGTTCTCCTGTGGCTTGTCGGAGGACTGTATTGTAGAATGGCTTGGCTGAGCTCCGCTGTAAAGGCCGTTCCTCTGTCGGTGATGAGGACTTCTGGGGCGGCATGTCGCAGCAGGATGTTATCGACAAAGAATTTCGCCACTTCGTTTGCGCTACCTGGCAGAGCTTTCGTTTCAGCGAATCAGGTGAGGTATATATACCGTCGCCACGACAACCCACTTATTCCCAGATGCTGACATCGGAAAGGGTCCCAACAAATTCATCCCAATCTGCTTAAGTGGTCGGCAAGGAAGCTCAATGGACTGTAGTAATCCTGCTAGCCTTGGCGATGGCGTCTTCCATCGCCGACGCTTTCGGCATGTCTTGACGTAACCGGCGACGTCGGCGGTCAGGCGCGGCCAGTAATGTCTTTCCTGTATCCTCGATAGCGTCCGGGAGAATTCGAGGATCCCAGAGGTTGGACCCGTCATGTAGGGCGTGAAGTACTTCAGGACGGGGCGCTGAGGGAACAACAAGAAGGTTATTGGCGCGACTGGCGAGAAGTTCTTCTTTACGAGTACGTTGTTTTGAAGCGAGAACGAAGACAATTCTCGCTTAAATGCTCTGGGGACAACGTCGGTATTCTCTTCCAAATACTCGACGACGATTTTTAGCTCCAGGTGTGCTCGTTGTTGTTCAACGAAGTCTTCCGCGCTTATTATTCCAAGGAAGGCCTCGTCATCCTCGTCATCTTGCAGTGGCGGTTCAATGAAGGTGCGTGATTGGCAATCGGTATCGAGTGTTTTCGTCCGGACTTATAGATTACAGTCATGTAATATTCTTGCAGTTTGAGGCCCCATCACGCCAGCCGTCCTGAAGGGCACCTTGAATTAGCTAGCCAACACAACGCATTAAATTATGGGATTTTTGTGTGCCAAAACCACTTTCTGATTATGAAGCACGCCGTAGTGGCGGACTCCGGAAATTGCGACCACCTGGGGTTCGTTAAGAGGAAGCGTTAGCTCGGGCCCAGCTCCGACGCGGCCTATTCAAATACATGTAAAACGCAAAAACGTTTTTATGAGATAACCCCTGGACCGAGTTTGATGAAATTTGTTGCATTTGAAAGAGAAAGTTAAATTCTAGTGTCTGTTTGAAGTGGAATTCCAATTTAGGGCTTGAATTCCCTTAAAACAATTTTCAAACATCTGACCATTTGAAAAAAATAGAAGCACGAAGTTTACAAATTCATAGCTCTGCATCAAGAACTGATATCGCGGTTCTGTAAGCGGCATCCATTAGATCATTCAAAGCGGACAAATTCAATGTCATTTTACATTTTACGTGAATTTGTTACGTTCGTTACAACGGTTTTGCAAAAGTTGTATTTCCATATGATTAAATTTTTTTTATATTCATATGTAACATATAAATTTTGTCCGCTTTAGATGTACTATTAGATGCAATTCACAGAATTGTATTGTAATTTTTAGTGGTTTAGTTACAGAGTTGTAAACTTAATAGTTTCGTTCTTTAAATTGCCAATTTTGAATAAAAAATTGACGATGTAACTCAAAAATTCGACACCAACAGTCACTAGATCTTAAGTTTGTCTTTTAAATGCAACAAATCTCATCAAATTTGGTGCAGTGGTTGCCGAGAAAGACGAATTCTGCTTTTACATGTATTTAGATAGGAGCACTCGAGCTTAAGCTTCCTCTTAACGTGCACCTAGATCTAAGTACACGGGTGTTTTCGCATTTCGCCCCCATCGTAATGCGGCTGCAGTGGCCGGGATTCGATCCGGTGACCTTGTGTTCAGCAGCCCAACACCATAGCCACTGAGCAACCACGGCGGGTATCACAACGCGTGATGTCACTGACGACTTTGAATACAGGTAAGGGCGGAGTACTGCTGTAGCCCAAATGATGGCTAGGCATTCCTTTTCGGTCACAGAATAATTGCCTTGCGCTTTTGACAGCGATCGGCTACTGTGAGCTATCACCCGTTGAAGTCCGTCTTTTCTCTATACTAGGACGGCACTGAAGCCCAGGGGCTACTGGCGTCAGTGTGGATTTCGGTATCGGCGTCCTCGTCGAAGAGTGCAAGGACCGGTGGGGACTGCATGCGTCGTTTGAGTTTTTGAAATGCGTCAGCCTGCGGCGTTTCCCACTTGAACTCATCATATTTAGTTATATGTGTCAGCGGCTCAGTGATGGGTGAAAAGTCCTTGACAAAGCGCCTGTAGTAGGCACACATGCTAAGGAATCTACGCACTGCCTTCTTGTCGATGGGCTGCGAGAACTTTGCGGTGACAGCTGTCTTTTGCTGATTTGGGCGGGCTCCAGATTTGCTGATGACGTGGCCTAGGAAAAGGAAGTTCATAGTAAGCGAAGCGGCACTTTCCGGGCTTCAAAATGAGCCCTCCTCACTTGATTGCCTCTCGTACTGTCGCAAGCCATCTAAGGTGATCGTCGAAATTTCCTGAATAGTCAACGACGTAATCGAAGTAAACAAGACAGGTCTGCGACTTCAATCCTGTTAGCACCGCGTCCATCACGCGCTGTAACGCTGCTAGCGCCGACCACAGTCCAAATGCCATAACCTTCAACTCATAGAGGCCGTCTGGCGTGATGAAGGCGGTCTTTTCGCGATTTATCTCGCCGACTTTTATTTGCCAGTAGCCAGACTTGAGGTCGATCGACGAGAAGCATTTACCGTTGCAGAGCCAATCCAATGCGTCGTCTATCCGTGGAAGGGGGTATACGTCCTCCTTCGTGATCTTGTTCAGTCGACGATAATCGACAGAAAAACGTAGGGTTCCGTCCATTTTCTTCCCCAAGACTACAGGAGGTACCCGCTGGCTTTTCGACGGCTGGATGATGTCGTCACGTAGCATTTAGTCGACTTGTTGCCTAATAGGTTCAAGTTCTCGCGTCGAAACTCGGTAAGGGCTCTGGCGGTGTGAACGAGCGCACTCTTCAGTTATTATGCGATGCTCTGCAAGTGGTGTTTGTCGAATCCTGGATGACGTCGAAAAGCAGTCTTTGTAGAGTTCTCAGCCACTGCTGCTTACTCGTGGATGTCGAAATCTGTTTCGGGAAATGTGGTCGTCGGGGTAGATGCCGCAGAATCCGATAGGTCAAACGCATTGCTCGTTTTCACAATTTCCTCCATATACGTGATTGTCGTGCCTTTGTTGATATGCTTTAACGCCTGGATCAAGTTGGTTAGCATCACTTCTGCTTTCCCTTCTTGCAGTCGAGTGATCCCTCTTGCGACGCAAATTCCGTAGTCGAGAAGTAGACATGGGTCGCCCTTGATGATGCCTTCTACGTTAACGGGTGTTACAGTGCTGACGGAAATAACAATGATGTAGCGAGGCGGGATGCTCACTTGATCTTCGAGCACACTCAAGGCGTATTGACTACGAGAGATCTTCTTCGGTATCGCTTGATCTTCCGACAGCGTTATCGACTTCGACTTCAGGTCGATGATTGCTCCATGTTGGTTCAGGAAGTACATGCCGAGGATGACGTATCGGGAGCACTGTTGGAGGATATTAGGTCGCAGGGTGAGTCTGGTCATGAACGTTAGTTAGTTAGTTTGGGTTTAGTGGCACAAAGGCAACTCAGGCCATGCTGCGCCAGTCACAGGACAAAATAAAGAGAACCGTTAGAGCAGGTAAACCTGCATTACATTATAGTTGGTGTAAATAACCAGTTTTTTCTAAAAACTCGGAGAGGTTAGGAAATGGCACTAGGGGGTCATCTGCTAGTAATAGGGTAGGGTGTAATGGGATGTGCAATTTATACAGGCTGTGTAAAAACCTCCGTCTCAGTGTATCGATGTGTGGACATGTTATTAAGATGTGCATGACTGTAAGAGCTTCATTACATTTTTCGCAAGTTGGCGGGTTTTCTTTTCGGAGAAGGAAATTGTGCGTCAGATGTGTGTGTCCAATTCGAAGTCGACACAAGATCACCTCGTAGAATCGTTGCTGGTGACTGCATGATTTCCACTCTCCAATGACAGGTTTAATTAGATGAAGCTTGTTGCTTAAACAAGTGTCCCAATCGCGTTGCCATTTTGACATCAAGGCCTTCCGAATCGCATTGACACTGTCTTTATATGGAAGTGCTGTATTTTGAATGTTTTTGTACGCTGCCATTGATGCGCATCTATCCGCCGCTTCGTTACCCAATATTCCAACATGGCTTGGTACCCAGCATAACTTAATTGATCTGCCATATTTGTTTGACGTTAATGCATTCAAAATATCGCCTAACAAGGGTTCACTTTGGGATTTCATGTGTAGAGCCTTCAGTACGCTTAATGAATCTGTGTATATGACAGTGTTTTCAAGTTTGTCAGCAATGATCTTTTGAACTACCGTCCATATCGCGTACACTTCGGCTGTGTAGACAGAGGCATGCTGAGGTAATCGAATACATGTTTCCCAATTTTCTGTTACAGCCCCTACACCCACGTGTTTTTCCGTTTTAGAGCCATCAGTATAAAATTCTATGTAGTTTATGTACTTGTCTTGAAGAGAGCGGAAATCTTGTATAATGTGTTGATGTGGTGTGTCTCTTTTCTTTAGATGTGTTAGTGTCCAATCACATAACGCTGTGAAATCACACCACGGGGGTAAACGTTCTGGCTTTCTGGCAACCTGGAGGACTTCCCGAGGGATGTCATAATCCCGACAGTATTCCTCGTATCGCAAGATAAGCGGCCTAATCATGTTTGGTTTATTTGTGTAATGTAAGCGTGAGCTGCACTTTGTGACGATGTTGTAGCATATGTGTTGTGGTGAGGATCGGATTCTGAGTATGTAGGAAAAAGTTAGTAGCGCTCTGCGATGCTGTAAAGGAGGTTCATTACATTCAACATGTAAGCTCTGTATAGGTGATGTTCTGTAAGCACCGCATGCTAGTCGTAGTCCTAAGTTGTGGACTGGATCAAGTCGTCGGACGTAAGATAGTCTGGCCGAACCATATGTAATGCTACCATAGTCTAATATGCTACGCACCAAAGTGCGGTAGATGTGTAGCAGGCATTTACGGTCAGAGCCCCACCGTTTCCGGGAGAGGATTTTTAGAACGTTAAGTGCATTGTTCGCTTTGATTTTAATACTATTGATGTGTGCGAGAAAGTTCAACTTTTTATCAAACAGAACACCCAGAAACTTGTGTTCTTGTTTCACGGGTAGTGTGGCATCCTGTAGTTTAAGGATGGGATCTGGTTGTAGGCCTCTTTTTTGTGTGAAGACAACACTAATCGTTTTATCACTTGAGAAGCGAAAGCAGTTTTCAGATGCCCACTGCGTTAGTTTGTTTAGTGTAATTTGAATCTGTCGTTCGCAGGTTGCCATGTTCGATGCACGACATGCAATTTGAAGATCATCCACATATAGTGAATGCATTATAGAAGATGGAATTACATTATTGAGCGAGTTCATTTTTACCACAAACAGTGTTGTGCTCAATACGCATCCCTGAGGTACTCCGTTTTCCTGAATAAATACGCTGGACAGCACCGTTCCTAAACGCACCTGGAATGTTCGATCGGACATGAAATCAGCTAGACATTTAAGCATTCTGCCGCGGATCCCTAAATCCGCTAAATCCCTTAAAATACCGAACCTCCATGTTGTGTCGTACGCTTTTTCAAGATCAAAGAAAACAGTGAGACAATATTGCTTTTGTAGAAAGGCCGCACGTATCTCGTGTTCTAACCGAACTAGATGATCTGTTGTGGAGCAGCCTTTCTTGTACCCACACTGATGATCATCGAGCAGGTTCTCAGTTTCGAGGACGTATGCCAATCTGATGTTTATAATGGATTCATATGACTTGGCGAGACAGCTTGTGAGTGCTATAGGTCGGTAGCTGGTAGCTGTTGTAGGATGCTTTCCAGCTTTCAAGAAAGGGATTATAATGGCTTTTTTCCACGCATTCGGCATTTTTCCTGTTTCCCAGATTATGTTAAAAAAGCGGAGCAATGTCTTAACTGCTTTTGAAGATAGGTGTGCGAGCATTGTGTAATGTATTCTGTCCGGACCTGGCGCTGTTTTTTTGCCAGTAGTGAGTACTCTGTTAATGTCGGAAAGTGTTAGGGGGGCATTATATGGTTTCTCGGAACTTCCTGCTGTCGGAAGCTTTTGTTTTTCTGCTGATTGTTTGTGCTTTTGAAATTCAGTGGAGTAGTTTTGTGAGCTTGATATGTTATGGAAATGCTGCCCTAATATGTCTGCTTGTTCTTTTAAATTCGTCTGTGTACCTGTAGGTGAGAGTATGGGGATTGTATAAGGAGCGTACTCGCTTCTAAATTTACGAAGCTGATCCCACATTCTTTTGGATGTTATTGAGCTATTGATGGTGGATACATATGCTTGCCATGACTGTCTTTCGGCTTGCCTACGCGTGTACCTGGCTTTCGCCTTTGCTTTTTTGAAGTACAGGAGGTTATCTTGTGTTGGGTATCGCCGAAAGATACCCCACGCTTTGTTTTGTGCTTTTTTAGTTTGTGTACATTCATTCGTCCACCAGGGTTTTAGTTTTTTCCTTAAGAAACCGGAGGATTGCGGGATCGTCTGTTCTGCTGCAGCAAGTATGGAGGCAATAATCTTTTCATTCATTTCGTCTATTGTTTGCTCATCTGATATGTCATCGAGGCTGGCCTTCTCGCTGAAGAGAGGCCAGTCTGCTAGATGGAGTTTCCAATGGGGTGATCTTAATGGTACTGTAGGGAAAGGAGATGTTCTTTTAATAATGCCGGGCATATGATCGCTACCATAAGGATTGTTAATAACACTCCATTTAAAATCTATCAACAGAGATGGAGTGCACAGAGCCAGATCAAGACAGCTCATAGCTCCTGTGCTTGGGGAGCAGTACGTTGCCGAACCAGTGTTTAAAAGGCTTATTTCGTTAGTCAGGATAAAATCTTCAACTGTTTGTCCCCGGGTGTCAGTTGTTTTGCTACCCCATAATATGTTATGAGCGTTAAAATCACCTGCTATTAAAAAAGGTTTAGGTAGCTGGTTTAAAATTAACTCCAGATCTCTTACAGTAAAATGTGAATGTGGTGGAATGTACATTGAACAAATGGTAATGGTTTTCTGTGCTAAAACCGTGACTGCAACGGCTCCTAAGTGAGTATTAATGGCAACTTCTCTAGCTGCAATACCACTCTGTAGGACTATAGCTACACCACCCGAAAGCCTGTTCGCCTGGGTACGATCGCGCCGCACAACAGTGAAGCCTTTTAAAATGTTTTTGTGCTTTTCGCCTAAGTTTGTTTCTTGTAAGCACAAGGCCACAGGTGAGAAGTTACTTAACAAGTCTTTGATGTCACCTAAGTTGTGTAAAAGCCCTCTACAATTCCAATGAATAATAAAAGCCATCTTGAAATTGAAGGGATAAAAATGGCACTACGAAAAACTAAGAGGTAGGGTTATAGGTAACATGGATAAAAGGCTAATACAAATGAGCGATAACCTTCAGGTTATCGCTTTCTTATTTTGGGTGGTTATTGGGATCTTGTCCCTCTTACCGCGCTCAAGAGAGCGCTTGTCCTTCGGTGCCAATGACACCGGGATTTTTGCGTCGACCTCCATCGCTCTCTCTGAGGCGCTGGAGGATCGAGAGTTAGGCGCCGAGACACGTGTCTCGGGCCTTGGGGTTCGCTTGATCTTAGGGCCCTGCGGGACTGGTGTCTGCAGGGCCGTCGAAGAGGGTGGAGCAGTACTGACTGCTTCCACCACGGGGGCGGGAGGAGTCACTGCAGCACCACTGCGCGTGGGCTCGGAGGACTCCGGAGGCCTCTGTGACGCTGCCCCCGCCTGCGTCACTTCGGCATAACTTCTTCGCGGAAGATACGAAAGCCGCTTTCGGGCTTCAAAGAACGAAATTTTTTCTTTTACAGTTAGAGCAATGACTTCTTTTTCTTTTTTCCAGCAAGGGCAGGACCGTGAATAAGCTGGGTGATCTCCCTTGCAGTTAACACAGTGTGGGGAAGAAGTGCAGTTCTCAGATTGGTGTTCGTTGGAGCTGCATTTAGCACAAGTTGTTTGTCCTCGGCATGCATGTGAAGCATGTCCAAATCTTTGGCACTTAAAACACCGTCTGGGATTCGGGATATACGGTCTCACATTGACTTTGACATAACCTGCATCGAGTGAAGTAGGCATTACGCTTGTTCCGAAGGTGAGTATAACATGTTTGGTGGGGATTTCTTGATCGTTTCTTCGGATTACTATTCTTTGTACTTTGGTGACATTTTGTTCCTCAAAACCTTCCAGGAGTTCCTCGTCGCTTAAACCAATGAAGTCTTCTTCAGATATTACTCCCCTGCTTGTATAAAGTGTTCTGTGGGCTGAAACAGTCACTGTAGCTTCTTGCCGTGTAGATTACAGTCAGCGTTGTGAGTCAGCGTTGTGTCCCCCAGCGGTTCGAATGTAAGGGCCTTCCCATTCAGTCTTAACTTTCTTTAACTGGGCGGCGATGTGTCCACTCATGACGGAATAATGGGCCCCTGTGTCCACTAAGGCGGGGACTTCGTCGCCGCTGAGAAGCAGGTCGAGGTCGGTGGTTGTTTTGCGTTACAGTTAGGTCTTGGCGTGGGATCACAGCTGCGTCGCGTTGACGTGTGGCTCGTACGTGGCGTCGTCGGGTCGTCTTTCGTCGGCGTATTCTTTGCTTCTAGACTTCGTCGGGACGGTGGCGTCTCGTATGTCACCGAGGCAGTATTTTGTGCGAATTCGTCGGCGGCGGAGGATCTTCGTCTGTTCGACGAACAGCAACCGCACCTCCATCGGTTGCTGCTTTTAGTTTTCCGGATATGAGCTCGCAGAGCGGCCACGGGCTGGGTCAGGCTATGGTTGGCGTTGCGGTGACAGGTAGTGGTCTGGTGAGGGCGAAGGGGATGGTCGTCGAAAACTCCACTGAGTTGCGGCGAAATAGTCGGCGATGTCATGTGGGCGCTCCCCAAGCTTTAGACATGGCGCTTTTACGGCGAACTCTCAGTCCCAAGTCGCGGTATGGGCATCGGCGGTACAGAGGGCGGGCTTCTTCGTAGTGATAGCAGAGCGGGCGGTGGTCGGGGGCTCGCCAAATGTCCGTCTTCGTCGCGTAGCTGCGCTGGGCGACGGGTGAGCGTGCTTGCGGCGGCGGCGGTGGACGACGGAATAGCGGCGTTACAGGGCCCTGACGCGGGTGGGGATCTTGACGGTGGGCGATGCCGGCGTAGGTCATCGCTTCCGGCAAGGGAAGCGGCGACTTCGGCGTCACTTAGGAAACGTCCCGTGACCGTCGAAGTTCGTCCTTGACGATGTCAGTGACTGAGGACACCTGAGGTGGCGACGTAGGAAACACCTTGCGCAGTTGTTCGCACTGACCGTGTCCTGACTCACCACGAAACAGCAGCTTGTTTTCCCAGTTTTTTTACGATCTTAGTAGCTCCTTGTCCGCGTTCGCCCACGACAACGCTCTTGAGCGTAGCTGTTTTAGGGCTTCCGGGGGAGAAGGTATGGATCTGTTGCCGACTATTCCGGCCGTTGGTTTGCCCCTGACATGGGCGACACCCAGGACGCATTGCCCGGGTTTCGTCTCGGCACGCCACATCCTCGCTCGCGAGCGCTTCGACTTCGGCATGCTACGATCTCGGTAGCCTAGCCAGAAAGTGGTGCTAAAGCGCCTGTCGCCGACAACTCGGAAGAACACCGGCCGCAAGAGCGCCAACAGCACCCACACGGTGACCACCATCGTCGCACGCCCGCCACCATCGAAGCAACATCGCTCGCCGTGACGGAAAGCGACACCTATACTTCAGCACTTACGTCTCCGAGTAGCTGTACGTGCTCCTCTTCTCAAGCCGCCAGCTCTGACAGTACGGAATCGTCGCCATCCCTTAGCACATCGTGTAGCGGGTCATCAACGTCCACACTCATGAGGACCGATCACTCGTCGTCGTCTTCATCACCACCTGCCTCCCCCCTCTCTCCCGTGGACAAAGAACCGACGAACACCGCCGCGGCGGAGAAAAGCCCCCTGCCACCTTTGGAAACTTCCCAAAATGGAGAACAACAAACCAATGACCTCCGTCGGCGCCATAACGTCCGCCCCGCGGCGTATTTACAATTGCTAGAAGGTACAGCTGGGCATGGTGCTCGCGGAGATGCCGGACGTGTGCGCGCATGCGCGAATAAGAGCGGTTGCGAGAGAGAAAATTGGCGGACTTTTGCTCCTTAAATATATGACTTTGCCTAGGCATTACAACGGAGTTTCTTAGCGCGTGTTATATGCGTTTGTCCCTAGGCGGGCTGGCAGTAGTCGCGGGGCGCGGTAGTGCAGAACTTAGCGTCGCAAGTTGGCGGCTGGACGTAATTATATTTATTCAATCGTGTTTTTTACTAATTGAAACAACGTGTCATTATTTCGCATAACTGGCGGAGCCTCCAGGACACCAAAGCGGCAACGGGGACACGAAAGCTAGAACCCGGACTGGTCAGCGGGTTGGAGCTTGCCGAGACCTGCGCCTGCCAGGGTCGTATAAGATCGGCTGTCCGGGACAGCGGACAGCCAACTTTCAATACTAGCACCCCCTGGCAGGCTTCGGCCTCCGCGGCCCCAACCCACGGGCCGCCCTGCTTCCAGCTTCGATCCCCCCGCTACTCCTTGGGTGCCCCGGAGACCCTGCGCCACCTGCTTCATTATAACCTCAGGTGCTTTACTGAGGCCTCCGGTTGCCGGTTACATGTGCCCTCCCCGAGTAGTGCTTGTAAAAAATACGATCTATCGTCGCGACCGAAAAAGCGACCAGCAACTTATACAACGCCAGTCAGAACCTTGCCTCTTCAGACAGAGGGATCACCAAATGGGGCATCCGTGCCCACTGCCTCACCGCACAGGCAGCCAGCGGCGGATCGTGAAGAAACTCGACCGCACTCCGCCATGCCGGCATGTCTAGGGGACAAACGCTTACAACATCCCTTAAGAAATCTCCTGCCTAGTGCCTAGGCAAAGCCCCATTTCAAGGAGCAAAGGCCCCCAGATTTTCTCTCTCGCACACGCTCTCACTCGCGCCGGCACAGAAAGGTCGAGCGCCGCGAGAAACGCTACGTCCCGCTTTACCTACTGGCAGTCTTTCACTGCAAAGACTCTGCCGCTAGCAATTGTGGAAATGCCGCCCTGCTTCACCCTCTCCAGCCCCGTACGTGGCAGCAGCTACCGAGAATGCGCAGAGAGGCCCGGCTTCCCCAAGCAAGCGCCGACAAGGAGAACGAGAAAAAAAAAATCCTTACTGGCCAAGACATTCACACATCCGCGTCCGTTTGAACAAGAGCGAGAGGGCCAGTCTTTCTCTCCTTTCACTGATGCCGGGGCCGAGCTTGCGCCATGCTCCCATGGTGCGAACGACGACGCCGCGGAGTCGAAGGAGGCGACGGGGGGAAAAGGGCACTCGTCAACCCATCTATACAACTCGGTGCGCACGCACGCTAGGTATGTTCTCGAGCCACAGCCGCCGCTCGTCCCGCATAGCAGCCAGTGGCCAGGTGCGGAGAATGAGGCTAGAACACCTGCAAGACAGCCTGGCATTGAGCCTGAACTTCGATTGGCGCCCATCTCCGCCACGGACACGACTGAGCAGACTTTACCTGCTTCGAGCCAAAGTGCTGACAGCGCTGTCACAGGAGGCGGCGCTCCAACCGAAGTTGTGCGCCAGTGCACCGAGACTGCTGAAAACAGCGCTAATTTGCTTCCCAAGAAGGCGAGGAAAAGGAAGCAGCGCTACCGGCCTTTCGTGGCGCCAGCACACGCACCCTCTGTCGTTGGCCCAGCCTCAGGACAACACGCCGACAGGGTGCTCTTTCGTACGCAAGGGGAAAAAACCAACTTCCTGAAACTGATGCAAAAGAATATCGCAGCACAATCTCAGCCATTCAGGGAGCATACTATGTTGGAGTGAACTTTCGGCATAATTTTGTCGCCATCGACGTGCTAACGGAGGCAGACCTGTCGCCGCTGCTACAAGTCCGCACCATCGGCAATGTGTCATTAAGGGTGAAAGCTCTTACAAAAAAACATTATGCAGATACCACGCACTGTGTGAGTCGATGTAAGCGAAGCTTTCCGGGCTTGATGCTTTGATTGACGATAATTAGCAGTAATATTGACGGCTAAAGCTGGATTTTTTCAACGTTTCGGCTAGCATGAGAGTGGTGAGTTGACGTTAAACGTTACCTTGCGTGCACCACTGCTGTTTGTCTGCGCAGCACACAGAACACAAAGGGAGAGGTGTTTGCTTGATGCGTTGTTGTGCGCCATATTTTATAACTTTTGAGAGGGTTGAGCGTTGTCATTTCTACAGATGGCACATGGCATTGTGGTAGAAGTGTTAAACTTGAATTGGATTATGGGGCTGTACGTTCCAAAACCACACTCAGATTATGAGGCAAGCCGTAGTGGCGGACTGTGGATTAATTTTGACACCATGATGTTCTTTAACGTGTCCCAAAATCTAAGTGCCGTGCGTTTTCTAGTTCGTCCGCGTCAAAATGCGGCTGCCATGGTTGGGATCATATCCACGATCTCTAGCAATGCCATAGCCACAAAACTAACGCAGCGGCTGCAGAAGTGTTGATTTGACGGTCGACCGCTTCCGAAGTGTCTCCTGGACCCTGCGGTGCGCTTTAATTAATGCAGCTCTGCTTCTGCACGCCCGGCGTAAGTTGCCCGCATGACATATTTGCATGGCGTTTATTTTTCAAAAATAGCAGCAACGTAGTGTACCGTAACTTGAACTTAAGCTTATCCAGTTTCTCCGCAACCACCCGCCGCATAGTAGTAAGGTTTGCTTGCCATCTAACGTCACCTGCTCCCCCCCCCCCCCCTGCTGCCTCTTGTCCTTCCTCCTTTCTACAGTTCTATGCACGTTCCCTCTGGACTCGCACCTTAGTAGAAAGGGTAGCCCTGCAGTTTCTGCAATGCTTCTGAGGGGAGTCACGGATAATTCCAGCAGTTAGGAGGCTAAACTGGCGATGGCCAGGGAGCTCCAGATGGCATTGTGCACATTCGACGCCGTGGGGTGAAAACGAGCTTCTAGCGTCGTCTTTCCTCTCTGACTCGCTCCTGTCGTGTATGCACACACTGTCACTCCTACCCCCCCCCGCTCCCCTCCCCCCCTGACGCGCTGTGCCTGACAGCAGCAGCCATAGCAGCAGCAGGGGGGAAAGTCGAAGAGGCAAAGAAAGCTTCGCTTTGAAACACTTGTACTGGCATCATTTACGGTGTCGACCGTTTTTTCGAAGTGGACACCATTAGGGAAAACCTTCAAGCCACCGTGGCCGTCCTTTCCTGCGGACGCAGGAGCCACAACATCGCGGTTCGATTCGCCGGCCATCAAGTTGTGCTGCTGTTGAAGCAGCGTCGCCTGGTTCGACCCAGACTCCCGTGGCCACTCCAGTGCGGTCTCTGCGGTTTGGCCACGCCGGCGTTACACGCTCGTGCGATGCCCGCGGTCTCCGCTGCGGAAATTCACATGCCACAGCCGACTATACCGCGCAGCGACCGCGCTGCATTAACTGCAGCGGCAATGACGCAGCATCAGAGCCGCGCTGCCCCAACTTACAAGTGGAGAGGAAGGCAGCCATGTTGTTGTCGTCGTCGGCAGAGCCCCTCACGCGACAGCAGGCGATCGCTAAGGCCCGCGCCTCATCAGACGCCATCCGAAGGTAGCACAGAGCCGCCTCTCGTCCTTCCGCGGCCATACTGGCTGGATGTCATTCTGAGACGCACTCAGTGGTCGCGGCGCCCAGCCGGCGGAGCAGCTTGCAACCTCCGCCGCCTGCGATACAAGGGGTGCTGTGATTGCGGCCCTCGCTGCAGCACTACGCGTCCTCAACGAAAGAGCAACGATGGACGATACCGCTCGGCAAATGTGCGCTGCGGCCCACGCCGCCCAGCAGGCCCTGCCCCACCATGGATAGACGATCTCCGAAACGTCGGCCGCGCACCCTCCGGTGGAATGTCCACTCGATGCGCTGCCGACACGCTGAACTCGCCGAGCAGCTTAATCTGCCAGGATTTTTGGCATATCACAGCGCCACCGAATGCCAGTCGCAGTCCTGCAGCACGAGACATTGCTGTGAACCGCTGCATTCGCCTGGACGGTCCCACGCGTCTCTGTATGTTCGCGCATGTCTCGCCCAAGCCATCGTACATGTCTCAGACATCGTAACCAGTGTCATCGAGTGCGTAGCTGCGACTGTGGGCGTCGGGGGATGCGACACCTGTGTCGCCAGCGTTTACGTGCAGCTCGTACGTCGGTGGGGCACTTCGTTCGTGGCTAGACTCGCTGATCGCATCGGAGGGGACTGTGTCGTGCTGGGCGATTTTACCTGCCTCCAGATGACATGGGGGTGCCTTCAAACCGAGCCCCAAGGCAGGGACTTACTCAACTCCATCGTCTCTGCGGGTTTCCAACTCCTCAACACCGGCATCCCTACATTCGTGCGGCAAGGCACTCGAAAAAGTGCTATCGATTTGCCGCTGGTTAGCGAGTGTTGCCACTACAAGTGGCGACGTAGCGCCGACACTCCAGGCTCCAATGAATATCCGATCTCTCTCAAGCCGCACGTTGCAGACCGCAAACTGATGCGCTCCTACCGTGCCACTGACTACACACAGTTCCGGAAACTCCGTGCCACGCCCCCTACTGCGAACATAGATCTCCTGACCCACGTGACATGGTGTGTCGACGCCGCCACGAAATGCTGTTCTGTGCCTGTGGGAACGCTGGTGCCCGACATCAAGCTCCTTAACCTTCAAGCTGTGCGGCGCCGTGCTGAACATCGAGCTATGAAGAGCGACAGGAAAGACGATTTGACTCCGTACAATTTCTTTGACGCGGTCACCGTCATGCCAGGCAGCGGCGCAACCAGAGCTGGAGCAGTTTGTGTATGTCGCTGGACGACACGCGCAACACCTCTTGGCGTCCTCCTTTGACCGAAGCTACCTCACTGTCCTGCGCTTTGCATCGCGGTGGCACAGGGCTTCAGTGCAGAACAGCTCGCAGACGTGTTCGCCGCTGGCTTTGCGCCACCATTTTATTCATCCTGATAGCCCAGTTTACCAGCTTCCAGAGCACAAGGCCATTCTCCTGGCGCCACTGCGCTATTTCCCGACGAGCGGAATTGTTCAGCAAGTGATAGCGCTGTGCACGGAGCACTTCACCTTGAGCGAGCTTCGCATCGTGCTCGACGCTCGGAGGCGATGCTCTGCGACGAGCGCGGATGAAATAACCTACCAAACGCTCTGAAATATCGACGACGAGCAGCTCCCTTCGCTGGTGGAGGTGTACAACCGCATGTGGCCCACCGGCGTCGTCCCTCCCGAGTGGAGAGAAGTCACCCCTCTCCTTAAGAGCGGCAAATCCCCAAGCAGCGTGAGCTCGTACCGTCCGGTTTCACTCACGTCTATCGCCGGCAAGACACTCGAGGCTTTGGCACTTGGCCGTCTAGAATGGATCCCCACGGCCCTCGACGCATTCGCTGCCGAGCAGAGCGGCTTCCGCCAGTGCGTGCAACAGCTGACGCTCTTGCCGAGGTTGTCGCTACGGTCGAGGAGGCAGAAAGCCGTGACGAGGCTGGTTACCTCGTCCTGCTTGATGTAAAGGGCGCCTTCGATGGACTGCCACACGCTACATTCGTCGGTGTGCTCCACGAGCTCGGTATCACCGGCTGGCTACTCGGCTACATCCGAGGCTTCTTGAGTGATCGCCCGCTCCGTGTTAAGTTCGGTGGTGCGTTCAGCCAATCGCGCAGTGTGTTTGCTGGTGTTCCGCAGGGCAGTGTTTTGAGCCCCTTTTTGTTTAACCTTGCCCTTGTGTGGCTCCCCGACTACATCCCGAAGGCTACTTCGCACGAAGTACGGGTGGCCATCTATGGCGACGACATCGCTTTGCTTGCCTGTGGCACTACGGATGTCGGCTGCCAGGTGCACGCGTCTGTCCAAACTGTGATCGACGCTGTGGACGAGTACTTGGAAAGCATCGGCCTCCAACTGTTGGCGACCAAAACTGAGGCACTGATAGCGCACCCACAGAGTAACACAGTAAACGGCAAGAGCGGACACTCGAGCCGTTTCGCGGCCGAGCCATTTTATTTCGGCACGCTACCATTCACATAATTTTGCTGTCCTAATTCGCCCTCCGCAGAAGTACAAACGTCATATTTTTTTTCCTTCTAGAACAATCCCATTTTGAGCAAATTAATTGCTGTCGTGTGTTTGCAGTTATTTTTCATTATCTGAATAGTTGCAACATGTCTTCTATGTGTTTTGCTTGTGCAAAGTTATTGCCACCACACCATTCATTTCCGACTATTCTCCATTATACCGGTGTCACACGACCACTTTCGATCGCGAACAAGTCCGATCCGGATTGAAATTTGAGAGTGATATTGGCGCCATCGCGCAGTTTGCGCAGAAGAATCAATCATGACTGAGAGATTCAAATCGGATTGGGCTTGATCGCGTTTAAAAGTGCGCCGTGTGACACCCGTGTTACTTGCATTTCGCTGTTTCTTCCCGTTTTCATGTATGCCTCTTATAATCTTGCTGCAATAAATTGTCTGCTGTTTTCATGTTCTTGACTATGCAAGTTGATGTATATTTAAGGAACACGGCACATTTATTTACGATACACCTTTTCGCGTGAGTTACTAGACGTACAATATCATAAGCGATAAAGTTCTACTTCCTCAACAGTTGGCATGATTGTTGCGCTAAGTTACAGCTTGAAACAGCAAATATGAATTTAAATGAAACCAACATGACTGAAACACCTTTGCGCGCTCCTCGTCACAACGCATAAACAGCGGCACAAGCGCCCGCATGAAATCACGCGATTTAAGCAAAGGTATGGGTCACAAAAAATACAAGAAACGAAACTGAAATTGCAGAGATTCGGTAGCGTGCGCGACCATCTTGGAGGCTGGTGCGTTTCGCCGATTCCGCTAGGTGGGCTGAGAGCCAAAGTCGGCCACAGGCGCCTATGGGAGTATCAGCTCTTTACGTTTACTATGTTACTCTATGGTGCGCCCATGAGCCGCGCGAGCGCGTCACAAAGTGCCACTGCTGACTCTTGGCTGCTACCCTCTCCCGTGGCACAAGAGCATCCGCTACATGGCCTGCAGATTGACTGCCGCTTCAACTTCAATGCAGCCGTCTCTCACATCTTCAAGCAATCGAGGAAAGTTGCAAGTGCCGCACGCTCTCTTCTCGCGCGTGGATGCGGATGTACGCCGCATCTTGCCCAGCGAGTATACAACTCTGTGACCACGCCAAGGGCACTCTACGCCCTCCCCATCAGAAATTCCCGAGCTGCGAACTGGAACGCTATAGACACGCAGCACCGGGCTATGGTGCGACAACTATATGGTCTCCCTCGCTCCTCCCAAAGTTGGTGCGACCCTCGGTGAAGCAGGCAACTGGCCGTCATCGCTTCGTGTACGAAGGCAGGCGCTCCACCACATTGAGCGCCTACAACGCTCACCACAAGGCCAGCGGCTGGTCTGCCGACTGCGTTCCCTGCCTAACTCGGGTATGGGGAGATCCGCTACCGTGTTCTCAAAGCTCATCAGGTCGTCGCCACAGCTCATCTCCCTCCCATACCTCTCCAGTCTGCTCGCCGTTAACACCATGGCACCCAGCGTCGTGTCAAAGCGCCGAGCCGCGGTGTGCGTCATGAGGCATGAGATGGCCTCCCTACTCCACGAGCGACTGGAGAGCGCCTGCTTGTCTACACCGATGGCTCGGTGGCGAAGGAAGGGACCGGTGCTGCGGCTTGCACGGTGCCAGACATCTTGGAGGCACTCCAGTGTCGACTCCGCTTTGTCGCGTGGTCGACGGTATCCGAGCTGGCTGCTACCGACCTCACTGGCGACCTCCTTCTCCAGCATCGGGGTGTCGTGGCGGCGGCTATCCTTAGTGACTCGTGCGGCGCTCTGCATGTTGGCCAAGGACTACGTCGGAGTGCCACTTGTTCTTCGCGTGTGCTGCACGCTGCGACACCTTGTCAGTCAAGGCTGCGGCCCTGCTCTCTAGTGGGTACCGGCACACATTGGAGAGAGAGAAGTGGTTCTTGCGGGGAAAGGAGGAAAGGCTGACACTGTCTTCTGCAACCCTTGCGGGTGCAAGGGTTGCAAAAATGTCGACGTGGGATACGGCCCTAATGTCGTCGTGGTATTCGACGACACTAAGGAGCGCTGGTAGCTCGTTGCGACCAGGAAAGAGGTCTTCCTGCCGTGCACAAGGAAGCCCCAGGCGGCCGAACTCCTGCAGGAGACGGACATGATGCTGCAGGTAGGCAGGACTGGCCAGCAGGAGGTGATCGAGTGTCTCTGGGTCACTATAGGAGGCACAGGCGGCTGAGTTGATGATCCGGAGGTGAGGGCGGCGGGTCTCTGTCCAATAGCGACCAACTTTCAATCGTAGCAGTAGCGAGCTTTCCTTGCGCGGGAGGCCGTGCTGTGGAAGAGGCCGTGGAGCGCGGCCCAGGGATACCAGTTTGTTCGGGTGGCAGGCGATGGGTGCTAATGCATACTGTGTCTCGTGAAATCCGCGGCCATTACAGCCGGGCTAAGAGGGACTGTGGAGGGGTGGGCACTCTTTGCAAGTCTGTCTGCCTTCTCATTGCCCGGGATCCCCCCGTGCGCCGGAAGCCAGTACAGGGATAGCGAGCACCCTGCCTCCTGGAGAGCTGACAGTCTTGACGAGAGCAGTAGTGACCCCAAGGCTAGCCTTTCCAGGTCTCTGCAGGCAGAGTAGGGCCGCCTTGGAGTCGCAGAAGATGGCTGCCGGGGTCGCTGGCGAATCCTTTGCCAGTAGGTCGACAGCAAGGTGGAGACCTGCTACCTCTGCTGCAGTGGAGCTTGCATGTCCCGGAAGGCGGCACAGCTTTCTCTTTTGTACAACGGGTGCAACGCAGGCTGCTGTCGATGAGCCCGTGTCCGGCATCAGGGATCCATCAATGAAGATGCGCAGATGGTCCCCAAGTCTCTCATGGAGGAGAGAGGGAGCCGTCTGCTGTAGGGCACATGCTGGGGAGCGTCTCTTGGAGACACCTGGCAACTCCGTCGTGATGGAGACTGGTGGTCGCTGTGGTGGTAATGGTGGTACAGCGTTTGCTCTCGTGCCCCCTATGACTTCCTCATAGAGGCCCCAAAGCAATCCCATGTGTGAAGCAGCCGGCAGCGTAGGTGAGTCAGGAGGGCTTGGCCAGCTGGTGTAGTCGGTCAATGGGTCGTAGCCCCTGTTCTAGGAAGAGGAGAGACACGTGCCAGGCACCTGCCTCAGCGAGAGTGGCAGCCACTTGTGAGGTGCGACGAATACCAAGGCAGAGCCGTACTGCTGAGCGATGCTGCAGCTCCCGCTTCCGAAGGCGAGGTGTGGGTAGTGCCACGAGTGGGAGGGCATACAGCAGCCGTTAGGTGGCTGCAGCCTCGAAGAGCCGCAGGGCCCACCTGATGGTATAGCCCTGTTCACGGGCAAGAAGCGTTGAGAGTGCCTTGTGGGACCGGAGTGTCTGGCTGTACAGGGCCTTAGAAGCTGGCAGCCAGGTCAGCCGGGGGTCAATACGCAGCGCCAGGTAGGTGATTGCCATGCTCCACGGAATCTGGACATCCTCTCCAGGGCGCAGCCGGGCAACTGAGCGACGGGCTGCTGCTCAGGGATGAAGCAGCAAGGCCTCAGTCTTCCTCTACGAGATGGTAAGGCCAATGCTGCACAAGTAGGCAGCAGTAGTGCCCTCATCCCGGCACGCGAATCGAGGCACCCTACTGGGTGCTGCGCGTGTTCACTGGCTGCAGTGTACTGCTTCGAGCAGGGTGGAACGCTCGGCGGCTGCTTGAAACACCCGGTTGCCTCCTTGTCCTCGCTCTCCGTTGCGCGGGCGCGTTTGTGGCAGCTGGACTGGTCCATCTCCTCGTTATCGGAAGGGGGGAGCGGGCTCGAAGCATGTGGCTCCTGTACCAGAGGGCCGTCCTCGAGACGGTCCGAGGCTACCGCAGGGGCTGCCGGTGCCATGGTGTCTCCGAGTGAGGCTGTAGGCTGGGATGGAACGGTAGCGAGACCGATGGAGGTCGCCCGTTCATTGCGCCTCTCTCCAACACGGTGGCGTACACATTGGTTTGCCGGGAAACGAAGAGGCTGACTCTCTCGCCAAGGATGCACATGGTGAGCGCTTCTCCGTCACCCACCTGGTGACAAATTTTGATGCTGGCAAAATGGCCCTTTTACGCAGCCTCACAGCGCAACACACCGACCAGCGCGTCGCGGCAGGAACGCCCTCCCGTCTGCTCCCGCGTGCGGGTCTCTCGTGCTGATTGCAGTTTTCTGCTCCGCTTGCGCATCGGCTGCTACGGCACAACTGCGCGCACACACAGGCTCACGGGGACCGGCAGCTCCGTGTGCAGCAACTCCGACGATGTGGAGACACTTGCGCACCTCTTGCTTCACTGCCCTGCCTTCGGGGCTGAGTTGGCAGGGCTCTGGACGACACTTACCGTCGCTACGGTGTGCCATCCAACACCCTGCAGAGACTACTCTTCCCCAATGCTCACAGTTCCATCATCAAGCGTGCATTTGCGGCATTGCTTCAATTCTGTGACACAACAAACTTTAGAGCGCAGCTTTAGGCTCCGCATACGCTTCTCCACTATATGTACCTTTTATTACTATTACTTTCCACCTTCTTCCTTCCACCCCACTCGACTCTCTCTCTCTCCCTCTTTTTACTCTCCCCTCCCCTTCCTCGTGCAGTACTGTTGAGGTGACCTCACCAGAGAGTCAGTTATGACACTCCGCTTTTTTCTTCCCCTTTCCTCATAAAAATCACTCACAGACACACACAGAACTTCGTGTACAATGACCCTGATGGTCTCTTAGAAGTCACCGCAGCCCAGTTCCTGGTATGCGCACTGCGGCGTAAGAACTTGGCGGTTATATTGCCTAGTTCGCATTTCCAGAGTTTTCTCAATCGTCCTTGCCTATGCCAAGAACTCAGCTACGGTCTTCGGTGGGTTGCGGATCAGTTCGACGATAAGTTCTTGCTTTGCACCTCGCATCAAGAAGCGGACTTCTTTCTCGTCGGAAATTTCCGGGTCGGAGTGCCGGAAAAGACGGGTCATCTCTTCCGGGAAGATGGCGATGGTCTCATTGGGTAGTTGAGCTCGGGTTTCCAGCAGAACTTCGGCCCTTTCTTTTTGGACAACGCTCGTGAAAATCCTCAGGAAGTTACTGCGGAACAGGTCCCACGTTGTAAGGGTGGACTCCTGGTACTCGAACCAAGTCCTGGCGGCATCTTCCAAGGAGAAGTACACATGGCGTAGCTTATCCTCAGAGGTACAGTTGTCGAAGGTTGAGATTTTTTCGAGGGTTTCGAGCCAGCTTTCCGGTTCCTCCGACAAAGCATCACGGAAGGTAGGGGCCTCCCTGGGTTGCTGAAGCACGATGGGGGACGCTAGGGCTGCCATTGTGGTTGTCAAGCTTGCCACGGTCTTCCTGGTTGTATTAGGCAGGAGTTTGTGCTCTGGGGGCAGTCCTTGCAGTCTGCGGCCAGCTCACTGGTCTTGGGCGACGTTGGTGTTGTATTCGCGTTTTGGGCTTGGATCGCGGCTTTGCGGGGGCGTTCGGTACATGAACGTAGAGCACCTCGACCGTAGTAGTGATGGTGAAGAAGGCAGCAAAACTGTGATTGACGAAACTAGCGTTTTATTGGGCGAACTTCTGCCCTCAAAAGCAGGCTACACTCAAAGAACAACGATAGCGGCGAACACATGCGGCCATCGTCCAAAATATGATCTGCCGGTCAAACGCTTTGCTTTTATGCAGGAGCCATCGAAGATTCGAGACAAATCGTTGGTGCTCGCGTGTCCTCCAGAAAGTCCTACACCATTCGCGTCGCGCTTACGTGCCATCAGATTACACAAGGTTCAGTGAGAACAGACAGCGGATAGAAGCATTGATAACATTCCAGAAACTTCCGATACATGCAGGCGTGTCGCGCGTTGAGTGATAACATTTGTGAGACGGCAAAAAGCGCTCACCCCAAAAAGATAAACAAGTCCACGTGTCAATATGACGTAACTCTGAAGCGTCAACGCATATTAGCAAATGCACATGCATGTTCAAATCACTAAGCGTATGCAAAACGCCCCTGCAACTGTTATTTTACACAGTAGCCGGCTCACGGAGGTAGTCGTAGACGTTAGCTCCCGGCTTACGCACGCGTGTAGTATCGCAACGGAATACCCCGAAACAGCGGAAGAGGTAGCGATTGCGCTTGCGCTTACCGATCCCCTCTGCGAGGTAGTTTTTAGCGACTCACAATCCGCACTTCGCAACTACGCGCGGGGGCGCATTTCCTCCGAACCTCTCCAGATTCTAAGGAAAGCTGGCGGACAGCACTTCGATAACACCGCGATCATATGGTTTCCAGCGCATGTCACCACCCCCACCGATGAGGGCCTCATTAACTTGAACGAGGTAGCACACCGCTATGCGCGAGAACGGACCCGCCGCGCAGAATCGGAGACCGCCTCTTCGAGTTCGGAACTCCTGGTTCAAAACAGGCAAGAACGCCTGGTCAGATACAATGACATCACCAAGCACTACCAGCTAGGCAGGCGGTTGCTGCCCCCACCTCACCCCATGCTGAAACGTCGCCAAACAGTCACCTGGCGACAATAGCAAACACAAACATTCCCCAGTCCGGTGCGATTGCAGCACATTTTCCCCGCGCAATGCCCGACTGCTCTTTGCAAATTATGTCAGGACACTAGAGCGACACTGTCACACATGTTGTGGGAGGGTCGAGTTACATCAGCTACAATGGCAGTAGCTCCGGAGGCTCTTGCGTCGAAGTGGGCCGCCGCTCAGCGCAGCTCCAACT
Source organism: Dermacentor andersoni (assembly GCF_023375885.2). NCBI lineage: Eukaryota > Metazoa > Arthropoda > Arachnida > Ixodida > Ixodidae > Dermacentor > Dermacentor andersoni. Next base: position 214,167,033 of record NC_092816.1, read on the forward strand.
TCAAGACACAAGAGTGGGCTGTCCAGCAAGCCCGAGAGGCGGCGACGAGGCAAGGCCTCGAAGTCCCCTCATGGGAGACCTGAGCCCGGGTCGTCAAATTTGCCGGATTCAAAATAAAGTTGTTTCCATCCATCCACAGTAGCCGTTATATTCGATTCCGATGCATACCTCAACGCTTGAGAAGTTACCGAGTTCGTACACATAAGCATCCTTTCATATTCGCGCCGTGCTCTAAAACCGCAACACGAGACCTAAAATGAGACATATAATCACCCCATTTCAATAGGTGAGCAAAAGCAGCTCAGTCTTATTCAGCGTAAAATATGAATTCCTTCCTTATGCGTTTTCAGTAAGTTCAACATAACGCGCCCAACTGACTTCTTGCAGGATGAAGCTAAATGCCTGCGGCTAAGTTTCTAACAAGCACTGGCGCTGTATGTAACTTGAGTGGTCGCAGATTACCCGTGGGCGAAGGATACCGTAAAGCGCGCGGATTATTATAACGATAGCATGCCGCCAGCAATATGACGCCTTCTATTATGTGATTCCTTATTTCAACAGCGTTCCGCACACAGTAGACTGCCAAATCGGATAAATTCAAGAACACAAAATGCACGATAAGCACGCTCCGCATAGGCTCGGAATAATGGGCTAGTAAAGAAACCATTTTATGCGTCCCCTTGCCTCAGTTACTATACAACGTACCATGGTTCTGGCAGCGTTTGCGATTTTCAAAGCACTTACGGATAGCGGCAAGTGACCAAATCACATGCAGTTATCGAGACGAATGGCTTTTTCGATTGACATCGAGAGACGCAGCGCGCTTGCCTTGTCCGTTGCCAATCGCGTCGGCTAAACGTCGCGATGACTTCCTGGCGATAGCATGTCATATACGCAGAATGGGCACGTAAGTTGGAATTCACTTACCGTGGAGGATTCGCTTTTATATCCAACGGATGACGAAAAATCACTGGTTGTCATGTAGGCTTCGGCCGCGAAACCAAAGACAAACTTGTGCAATCCATTTGATGCTACACTGCATGGAAGAATGTTTACGTTGTCTCACTCGCGATAACTTGCGAAATTTTTTGGGGGAGATGAAGGAGAAATCAGACTTCACCGTCGCTTGTTGCTAATTATTTGGTTAGTTTCGACTGTTCGAAAATACCTAAAAGTTCATTATTGAGTACGCTTCGCTAGTGTGTAGTATTAGATTCGTATTCGCGACTGTGGTAATTCGCACATCCCTAGCTAGAATGTTTCGAAGTGCGTGGCGCAGACTGCAACGATTTCTGTGGCCCCATTTTTTGATGTGTACATACGATCAGACCAAATTAGGCAAGACTGTGGTGCGTGCGCCATGGCAAGAGGCACAGCTACTGCAAATTGTCTTTCAGCTGACGAGCACACCAAGCGGAAGGAGCTGAGCGAGACATTCTGCGGCAGCGAGGCGTACGCAGCGCCCGAGATTCTGCAGGGAATCTGCTACTTGCCCAAGCTAGCCGACGTGTGGTCGCTGGGCGTTATCCTGTACGTCATGGTGACCGGACTGCTGCCGTACGAGAGCAATGGCCTCCTGCGGCAGGTGCGCCTCCAGATGACCCGCATGGTGCGTTTCCCGAAGGTGAGGCTGCCACGGGAACCAATGTGGCCGCGAAGAACTGACAACTCAAAGGAGCTTCTTGTCCTCTGATCCCGTGTTCCCCGACTGAGCGGACAGTTTTTGCATTGCTGTAATAGCAGTGCGTCCGCGAAAATACCTAAGTTCGACGACAAAACTTGCATGTGATCAAGTAGCTCTGTAACACGAATAACATGTCAACATGTACATGTACAAGTAGCCTACGTGGCGCAAGAAGGTTTGGAAGGGGGGAAATAACAGAATAATCTGTTTTGTTATTGTGTGTCTTTGTTCGCTTAAAATATTGTTTCAGCTCATGATATTCATTTCCGCATTTTATCGCGATAGCGATTATTTAGATATTGCAGGCGCATTTCAGCCACCACCGCCACGAGCGGAAGTCTGCGATGTCTCGCGCGCACAGGTATGGTGGCTAGAAGAGGGATTGCAAAAGGGGAGCCGCCAGGGCTTCTCTGGGGCGCTGTCGTCGTCACAGTGCACAGGGTCCCCAGCGCGGTGGCCGTGCCAAAAGCACAAAAATATCACAAGACCTGTTCACTGCGATCCAGGATGCCATGCTACCTGGGCCGGTATAACGTAAAGCAATTGCAATCTGTTTTTATTCTAAATCCGACATGACCCTCGCCGATTGGCCAAAATTTTTCACGCCGCACCCATTTTGCATGTCTGTCAAGCGACGTCAGGAATCCTCAATAACCGACACGTCAAAGTGACGTTTACGCACAAGTTATTCATAATTACGTCGCAAAAAAACCTGGCGATATCTTGGAATAACGGGAAACTGCCCCGTTCCATTGGGAAAAGAAAATGGCTGCCTTCTTGTTGGCGGTGGTGGTAGGTTGAAGTAGACGCGGAGGCAGTGACGCATAGGGGCACCTCACGCCGTTGGTGGTGAAAGGACTGGCGGCGCTGCGGTCGCCCACTCTTGCATGCGCTGCCTGTTGTGCGGCTCGAAAGCGCTTCGCCCGCTTCCTATGAATGTGTGGTGCTTTTAAATTCGCGAATGTTAAAAGCAAGGAGCCCGGCGGCTGATATTGTGCGGCATCGTGCGTTCCTGCAGTTCTTGTTGTACAGGGTCTCACTTAATATTGTCACGTGGTGGTGACGTTGAAGAAAGAACACAGTAGCAATACTGTGAACAAGAAAACTAACTTTTATTGGGCGAACCTGTGCCCACAAAACAGGCTACACTTATAGCGCAACGATAGCGGCGAACACGCTCGGCGATCGTCGAAAATCTGCTCAGCGGGTCAAGCGCGTCGGCTTTTATAGAGCAGTCGTCGAATGTTCCAGACTAATCGTTTGGACCCGCGGGCTTTCCACAAAGTTCTACACCATTCGCGCTACGCGATGAAATCAGATAACACAAGGTTCGGCGACAACAGACAGCCGGGTAGAAGCATCGATAACTTTCCAGAAACGTCGGATACATGCAGGCGCGTCCCGCGCTGTGCGATTGCATTTGTTAAGCGGCGAAACGTGGTCGCCCGATAAAGATTAGTACACGTATCAATACCCCCCTCTTAAAAAGCATCGACCCGATGCTGCAAACAAACGAAGGTAATAAACAAAAGCACTCGTAGCAAAGAAAAGAACAAAATGACGAAGTTCGTCAGCGTCCGTAAAAGGGTTTAAGGCGCACCACGTGGACCACTTCAGATCGTGCGCGGCGCCGCTGTGAATGCGAAATGCCGTCTGGCACGACCTCATAGTCCAGAGCGCCAATACGTCGGATGACCTTGTAGGGTCCGAAATAGCGTCGGAGTAGTTTCTCACTGAGTCCTCGTCGGCGTATCGGGGTCCAAACCCAAACACGGTCGCCGGGCTGGTACTCAACAAAGCGTCGTCGGAGGTTGTAGTGTCGGCTGTCGGTCCTCTGTTGGTTCTTGATCCGTAGGCGGGCGAGCTGTCGGGCTTCTTCGGCTCGCTGGAGATAGCTAGCGACGTCAACATTCTCTTCGTCAGTGACGTGGGGCAGCATGGCGTCGAGCGTCGTCGTCGGGTTCCTGCCGTAAACCAGCTTAAACGGCGTGATCTGTGTTGTTTCTTGCACCGCCGTGTTGTAAGCGAATGTTACGTACGGCAGGACGGCATCCCAGGTTTTGTGTTCGACGTCGACCTACATCGCTAGCATGTCGGCGAGGGTCTTATTCAGCCGCTCCGTAAGACCATTCGTCTGCGGGTGGTAGGCCGTGGTTCTCCTGTGCCTTGTCTGACTGTATTTCAGAATGGCTTGGGTGAGCTCCGCTGTAAAGGCCGTTCCTCTGTCGGTGATGAGGACTTCTGGGGCGCCATGTCGAAGCAGGATGTTTTCGACAAAGAATTTCGCCACTTCGGCTGCGCTACCTTTCGGCCGTGCTTTAGTTTCAGCGAAGCGGGTGAGGTAGTCTGTCGCCACGACGATCCACTTATTTCCGGTTGTTGACGTCGGAAAGGGTCCCAGCAAGTCCATCCCGATCTGCTGGAATGGTCGGCAAGGAGGCTCGATTGGCTGTAGTAATCCGGCTGGCCTTGTCGGCGGTGTCTTGCGTCGCTGACAGTCTCGGCATGTTCTGACATAACGGGCGACGTCGGCGGTCAGGCGCGGCCAATAATACTTTTCTTGTATCCTCGATAGTGTCCGGGAAAAACCGAGGTGTCCAGCGGTCGGATCGTCATGTAGGGCGTGCAATACTTCTGGACGAAGTCCTGACGGGACAACAAGAAGGTAGTTGGCGCGGACTGGTGAAAAGTTCTTCTTCACGAGGAGATTGTTTTGAAGCGTGAAGGAAGATAATCCGCGCTTAAATGCCCTGGGGACAACGTCGGTGTGCCCTTCCAAATATTCCACCAGGCCTTTAGCTCCGGGTCTGCCCATTGCTGTTCAGCGAAATCTTCCGCGCTTATCATGCCAAGGAAGGCGTCATCTTCGTCATCTTGCGGCGGCGGGTCAATGGGGGCGCGTGATAGGCAATCGGCATCGGAGTGTTTTCGTCCTGACTTGTAGGTTACAGTGATGTCGTATTCTTGTAGTCTGAGGCTCCACCGTGGCAGTCGTCCTGAAGGATCCTTTATACTCGCTAGCCAACACAACGCGTGATGGTCACTGACGACTTTGAATGGCCTGCCATAAAGATAAGGGCGAAATTTAGCTGTAGCCCAAACGATGGCGAGGCATTCCTTTTCGGTTGTAGAATAGTTGCCTTCCGCTTTTGACAGCGACCGGCTAGCGTAAGCTATCACCTGTTCGACTCCGTTTCTCCTCTGGACTAGAACGGCACCGAGGCCTAGGCTACTGGCGTCAGTATGGATTTCTGTATCGGCGTACTCGTCGAAGTGCGCAAGTACCGGCGGCGACTGCATGCGTCGTTTGAGTTCTTCAAATGCGTCGGCCTGCGGCGTTTCCCACTTGAACTCAACATCACATTTAGGTAGACGTGTCAACGGCTCGGCGATGCGTGAAAAGTCCTTGACAAAGCGCCTGTAGTAGGCACACATGCCAAGGAATCTACGCACTGCCTTCTTGTCGGTGGGCTGCGGGAACTTTGCGATGGCAGCTGTTTTCTGGGGGTCGGGGCGTACTCCGGATTTACTGATGACGTGGCCTAGGAACAGAAGCTCGTCGTAAGCGAAGCGGCATTTTTCTGGCTTCAGAGTGAGCCCTGATGACTTGATGGCCTCTAGTACTGTGGCAAGCCGCCTAAGGTGATCGTCGAAATTTCCGGCGAATACAACGACGTCATCCAAGTAAACGAGACAGGTCTGCCATTTCAATCCCGCTAAAACCGTGTCCATCACGCGCTGGAACGTTGCAGGCGCCGAGCACAGTCCAAATGGCATAACCTTGAACTCGTAGAGGCCGTCTGGGGTGATGAAGGCGGTCTTTTCGCGATCTCTTTCGTCGACTTCTATTTGCCAATAGCCAGACTTGAGGTCCATCGAGGAGAAGTACTTAGCGTTGCAGAGCCGATCCAATGCGTCGTCTATCCGTGGAAGGGGGTATACGTCCTTCTTCGTGATCTTGTTCAGACGACGATAATCGACGCAGAAACGTAGGGTTCCGTCCTTTTTCTTCACCAGGACAACAGGGGATGCCCATGGGCTTTTCGACGGCTGGATGATGTCGTCGCGCAGCATTTCGTCGACTTGTTCTCTTATAGCTTCGCGTTCTCGCGGCGAAACTCGGTAAGGGCTTTGGCGGAGTGGTCGAGCGTACTCCTCGGTGATTATGCGATGCTTGGCGACTGGTGTTTGTCGAATCCTCGATGTCGTCGAAAAGCAGCTTTTGTATCGTCGGAGCAGACTTCTGAGCTGCTGTTGCTTAATCACTGGGAGACTTGGATTAATGTCGTAGTCTGGTTCGGGAACCATGGTCGTCGGGGTAGATGCGGCGGAATCCGAAAGGACAAACGCATTACTTGTTTCCAGAATTTCCTCGATGTACGCGATCATCGTGCCCTTGTTGAGGTGCTTGAACTCCTGGCTGAAGTTTGTCAGCAACACTTCAGTTTTCCCTCCATGCAGTCGAGCGATCCCTCTTGCGACGCAAATTTCACGGTCTAGCAGTAGACGTTGGTCGCCTTCGATGACGCCTTCTACGTCAGCGGGTATTTCGGTGCCGACCGAAATAACAATGCTGGAGCGGGGCGGGATGCTCACTTGGTCTTCGAGCACATTCAAGGCGTGGTGACTACGAGGGCTCTCCGGCGGTATCGCTTTATCTTCCGACAGCGTTATTGACTTCGACTTCAGGTTGATGATTGCGCCGTGTTGGTCCAGGAAGTCCATACCGAGAATGACGTCTCGTGAACACTGTTGGAGGATAACGAAGGTGACAGGGTAAGTCCGGTCGTGAATGGTAATTCTTGCCGTGCACGTTCCTGTCGGCGTAATCAGGTGTCGTCCAGTGGTCCGAATTTGAGGGCCTTCCCATGCAGTCTTAACCTTCTTCATCTGGACGGCGATGTGTCCACTCATGACTGAGAAATCGGCGCCTGTGTCGATTAAGGCGGTGACTGCGTGGCCGTCTAGAAGCACGTCGAGGTCGGTGGTTCTTTGTCTTGCGTTGCAGTTGGGTCTTGGCGTCGGATCACGGCTGCGTCGTGTTGAATTGAAGCTAGTACGTCGCGTCGTGAAGTCGTCTTTCGTCGGTGCAGTCTTGGCTTCCTGACTTCCTCGGGACGGTGGCGCGTCGTCATTATGTCGTCGAGATGGTTTCTTCGGCGCTTTCGTCGGCGGCGGAGGATCTTCGTCAGTTCGACGAACAGCAACCGCACCTCCATCGGTTGCTGCTTTTAGTTTTCCGGATATGGGCTCGCTGACCGGCTCCGGGCTGGGCCACTGTATGGTCGGCGCTGCGGCGACAGGTAGCGGCCTGGTGATGGCGAACGCGACGGTCGTCGAGAGCTCCATTGAGTAGCGGCGAGGTAGTCGGCGATGTCACGTGGGCGCTCTCCAAGCTGTGGACGCGGCGCGTTAACGGCGAAACCTCGCAGTCCCATCTCTCGGTATGGGCATCGTCGGTAGACGTGACCTGCCTCTCCGCAGTGGTAGCAGAGCGGGCGGTGGTCAGGAGCGCGCCAAACGTCAGTCTTCCTCGGGTAGCTGCGCTGGGCAACGGGTGGGCGTGCTGGCGGCGGCGGTGGTGGTCGACGGAATTGCGGCGTTACGGGGCCCTGGCGCGGTAGTGGAAAGGGACCTTGACGGCGGGCGACGGCGGCGTAGCTCATCGCTTGCGGCTGAGGCTGCGGTGGTTCTGGTTGCACCTCAGGAACTCCAAGCGATCGGTGCACCTCTTCTTTTACGATGTCGGCGATCGAAGCCACTTGAGGCTGCGACGAAGGCAAGACCTTGCGCAGTTCTTCGCGCACAATGGCCCTGATGGTCTCGCGCAGATCGTCCGTGGCCAGTGATTGAATTCCTGCGTAGGGGGTAGAGCTTGTAGGGCGGTTGAATTGCCGGTTCCGCATTTCGAGTGTCTTCTCGATGTTCGTCGCCTCACGAAGAAACTCTTCGACGGTCTTCGGTGGGCTTCTTACCATCCCGGCGAAAAGTTCCTCCTTCACACCACGCATGAGTAGGCGAACTTTCTTTTCCTCGGCCATATCCGGGTCGGCGTGGCGGAACAGACGGGTCATTTCTTCCGTAAAGATGGCAACGTTCTCGTTTGGTAGCTGCACTCGGGCGTCCAGCATAGCTTCGGCCCTTTCCTTGCGCACGACACTTGTAAAGGTGCACAGGAAGCCGCTACGGAACAGGTCCCACGTAGTCAAGGTCGACTCCCTGTTCTCAAACCACGTTCTGGCGGCGTCTTCTAAGGCGAAGTAGACATGCCGCAGCTTGTCGTCGGAGTCCCAGTTGTTGAATGTCGCGATTCGCTCGTAGGTCTCCAGCCAAGATTCCGGGTCTTCAGTCGCTGCTCCATGGAAGGTCGGTGGGTCCCGGGGTTGTTGTAGGATAACGGGGGACGCTGGGGCAGCCATTGAGGTTGTCTTGACCACGATCTTCTTTGTCGCCTCAGGTAGAAGTCCGTGCTCTGGGGGCAGGCCTTGCAGTCTGCGGCTAGCACGCTGGTCTTGGGCGGTGTCGGTTTTGTCCTCGGGCTTCGGGCTTGGATCGCGGCTTTGCGGGGGCGTTCGGTACATGAACGCACAAGCACCTCCACCAGATGTCACGTGGTGGTGACGTTGAAGAAAGAACACAGTAGCAATACTGTGAACAAGAAAACTAACTTTTATTGGGCGAACCTGTGCCCACAAAACAGGCTACACTTATAGCGCAACGATAGCGGCGAACACGCTCGGCGATCGTCGAAAATCTGCTCAGCGGGTCAAGCGCGTCGGCTTTTATAGAGCAGTCGTCGAATGTTCCAGACTAATCGTTTGGACCCGCGTGCTTTCCACAAAGTTCTACACCATTCGCGCTACGCGATGAAATCAGATAACACAAGGTTCGGCGACAACAGACAGCCGGGTAGAAGCATCGATAACTTTCCAGAAACGTCGGATACATGCAGGCGCGTCCCGCGCTGTGCGATTGCATTTGTTAAGCGGCGAAACGTGGTCGCCCGATAAAGATTAGTACACGTATCAATATGCTGTTGAAATGGGTGCCAAGGGGAGAACATTCCCACAATGTAACTGCTTAATTTTAACTTCCTTTCGTTGTTACGCGGACTAGGATTTGCTGAAGCAAATCAAGCAGCGGGACTTTTTTAATGCAGGGTATTTGTTCTTGTGCCCGTTACCATAAAAATTAAGGCTGTCATTGCACTAGTGCTGAAAACTATTCTAGATATCATTCTTCAGCGCCCTACATGCTCTTTGTGTCTCCCCATACTCCGTGATGCCTCTATGGCGAGCATCTAGTTACAGATTACATAGACCATGGAATTGTGCCCCATTTGTGAAATGCTGTACCCGTATCCCCAGTGACAAAAAATGCGCCTTATAGATATCCTATCAACATCCACTGCTACGACATCGATATCCTAGGTATGTGTCGAATACATCCTGCGAACGCCCCTCACATGACCATTTGGTCGCACTTTCCGTGTCCTGCGGACATCTGCATGTGTCCGCGAGGGACATTATGTGGACATACTGCGTACATATTACGGGCATATGCCATACTGTTCATCGTAACGCAAGAAACGGTCGTAGCGCACGGTGATAGATGCATTCGCAGAGCGCCCACGCATCAAGAACACATACATTGTGTGCACACGATACACGCGCGCACGTGTGCGGATGCGCAGTGTACTCCTCATTCTTCACGGCCTTGAGCCAAGCGGCCTGATTGAACGAATGTAGGTTTTCAAAGTAAATTGCGTCACAAAATTCGTGTTCGACGTAAACGCGAGCTGCACACATGATAGCTTCGAAATGTAATTTGAACATGCGAGAAAACATAATTATGTTACGAGGAACCTCATGAAACTTAGCTTAATTGGGAAACAAATATTCATGTGCATGTTACAAAAGGTCCATGCGGGATAACCATGGGACATTCGGAATAAGATATCCAAGACTGACGTCCACTAGATGTCTTATTTGTATCCGAAAGGTGCCTGGAGATCGGGTCATGATTCGATGTCCTATGGACGAAGTGTTTTCACTAGTAGTTAAACTGCTTGCCAAACCATGGTCTCCATCAAAGCGACAATGAGCTGCTGTTCCATCTCAGTGAAGCTACCGCTTGGCTTCCAGCCTCATTGTTGTGCCAGTCCTCTCCTTCTGCTCATTCGCGTTTACTCTGCGGGCGCGACGGAATTTCTATAGCTGAATTGCAGTGATTTTTTTCAGAATAAGTGGCTTCTGTGGGCATATGTGACTTAATTTATGCATGCAAATTTTCTCTGCTGCTTTCCAATTCGTGAGCCTTTCTGTTCGCGTCAGGAGCAGCAAGTGCGCTTGTTCGACGTTATTCATTAGCGCACTTTCTGTTTTCGTCTAAGGCGTCGCCTATAATGTGCTGTTGAACGGTGTGCCAAGGAGAGAGCGAACGTGCATCGTAACAGCTTCATTTACGCTTACTTTCGATGTTGCGGGGACTAATTACGTATAGTTCCCCTGTACGCGGTCACTTGATTGCAATAATGTTCGATCTCAATCTAGTCACTCGAGTTCGTATAGACTGTCGTCTGCATCCTTAAGATATAAGCTACACAAGCTCGATCCTGGTTGCTGAACGTATAGCAGCGATCATTTTCTGTCGTGTTGAAAGAGTTCAATCCGGACGGCACTCGATTGCAATCGAAAGTGTCCTTGTTCTAGACATAGCGGCTAGGTTTCAGCGGCGAGGAGAGACGCGCTATAGTAATTTCAGAACACTCCTTAGCATCTGTGGCAAAAAAACAATACGCATTTCATTGTCTGATCGTAAGCAGAGAGCACAGACCAAATAAACGAAGTGCTTCGGGCATAAATCTGAACAAAACCCCCTGCGCTCGTCAAGCATATAGGTACTTCGCAGTGTATGCGAGCGTTTCGTCTGCTGCTTTTTCAAGATTGGTTGATGGTAGCGCCGCCGCTACTGGCGACGCCGCCCGAACAACGCGGAGAGTGCCACTCCCTGCACGGCCCCTTCTAGTACCCTGTAGCGGCGGCTCGGCAGCTCGGCCGTGGGAGAAATGAGTCCTAGAACGCGGTTGACATGCCAGACGACCTGTTACGGCGGAACTTTCGCCTAAAAATAACTGTGCGATGGCTGTGCGACGAAGTGGCAGGGGGACTCGGAGGCGTGCCAGCAACAGCGCTGTCGGTGGAGCGACAAGCGTTGTGCGCTTTGCGGTTCTTCGCCACGGGAAGTTATCAGGCCTCGGTAGGAACCGAGGAGACGATTTGCACGACCCAGCCTGCAGTCAGTAAATGCGTGGGACTCGTGGCAGAGGCTATCGTCCACGCCGGAACCCGCAGCGATTGGATCCACTTCCCGAGGACGTCGGATGAGGTCGCGAAAGATGAGTTCCTTGGACGCGGCGCCATTCCCGGCATCATCGGATGTGTGGACGGTAGCCTTATCGCGGTCATCGCACCGAAGGGCGAGCAGAAGGTGGTTTTTGCGTGCAACAAGGGGTATTATGCCCTAAACACCATGTTAGTAAGTATCGGTCTTGCTAATTTACCCGTCATAGCAACGCTTGGCTGATGCTGTCCATGCTGTCGTCAGATCTGTGACGCAGGCATGAGGATTCTTGCCGTGGATGCTCTGCGTGTGGGGTCGGACCACGGCGCTTACGTATGGAAGGCTACGTGGTTGCATCGTCTGCTGCAGGAAGGACACATTGCTAATACCATCCAGCACCTCCTCGGTGAGCAGAGGGAAGACCTGATACAGTTGCAATTTTGGCTGCATGCATTAAAGTGTGCTTGCTCCGCAACAGAATCTTGAAGCCCGAACAGCTTATGTTATGTTTGAAGTACAGTACATAGGCGACATAAGCCCTTGAAGGGATGTCACATTTTTTTAATGAATATCACGCGGAACAGAAAGTGACAACACACATGTGGTGTGCCTCTAACTAATATTTATTATGCATGTGCAGTTTGAAGCACAACGCGTTTGTTCTTGCCACTTTTTTTTTTGCGCTAATATTCGTTAAAGAATGCAAAACCAACTTTCCCGAACAACCACCTTGCTAGGTACTACAAATTGACATTTTACAATGTACCAGATATTTTTACGTGTGCAGAACACAGCAGTGTCAGATGCTCAGTCTGTATATTCTTATATTACAGCATCTGTGTGGTAGGCACATGTTACATAAACCACGCTTCACTCGCGCATCCTTGTGCAGACATACGTGACTTAATACTGTATTTATGGTCATGCAGGTGACAGCGGATACCCTCTGGAACCATGGCTATTGGCATAGGTCCCAGGTCATCGTCCCACGCGCAGTGCAGAAGGCATGGACAACACGGCACATGCTGCCATGCGATCCGTAGTGGTGTGGTGTTCGAGATTCTGAAGAGCCGCTTCCGCTGTCTTCAGTGGTACCTTGCACTCCAGAATCAACCGGACCGTGCAGTCAGCATCGTTGCAGCATGTGCAGTGTTGCACAATCTGTGTCTTGATGAAGGTGACAGCTTGTTGCATGATGTCTTTGAAGGTAGCTGCAAAAGCAGTAGTAATGATGGCAACGGTGACCCCCTCCCACAGGGAGTTCTCCGAGTAGGGCATCGCGTAAAATGTACTTCCCTGGATGTGCTGCGCAGGATGGTGTTAGCGTATTCGGCACAACGCGGCAGCAGCACCAGCACTACCTGAGAAGGGTACGCAGGCGGATGCGCTGGCAGCAGCACCCACAGTAAGCTGCTGTCAGCGCTGCATATCTGCCTGCAGCGTCAGGCACATATGCCTAATAGAAAGAAGGAACAAACGTGAAGATGTTTCAGCAATTAGTGAATGGTCTGCTGTTTCTTATCACATCTGCTAAGGTATCACCAGCGTTTTCACGTAGCCTGTGTCAATTAACTCTCACAACTGGAGATAATTCACTGCGACACAGAGCCCGTACCGCTACTCGCGGTTAAAATAATAATACCGTGCACGATGCGCTCGCTTCGATCACGAAAAGGGGGCATCTCAGTAGGTACATATAGGCAGCGCGCTTCCAAAATTCCTGCAAATCATTCTGTAAATATTACATGCTTAAAAACTTCTTTGATTTATCCGCCAGAAATGTTTTTTACTTGCAAAAAAACTTGCAAAGAAAAAGCGAAAAAGTAGCCCGCATATATTGTGCAGCTCCTGGCTCCATCCCGTCATACTGCCTCTTCTAGGCACTATAACGCTAGGGAGGAAAGCGGGGAGGAAGCGTGCCGCCTGTTCATATGCACTGTGTTCTCGCCGCTTAGTTCGTGTTGAGGCGAGAGGCAGCACGAAGGTCAATTCGCTCGCTGCTGCTGCAGCACTTTCTAACTCCAGCGTTTACACAGTGAGTGCGCGCGGACATTAAGTGACATATGTTCATGTTTGCTTGTGCGCGCATGACGATGAACGGTGTGACATTGTGCTACGCCATCGCTGGATCATGTTGGAGGCTTGTGGCGAACCTCCGTTACCCATTGCCGAGGAGAAAGGTGTTGATCAACGCACACAAGAATGAAGTCGGATGAATTTGAGTACAACCGGCTTACATCCAAGGAAGGTCAAGACCGTTGTTCACCGGGTAAATCCCAGGTGAACATGTACCATATCCCTATGGCCGGTCGTCTTTGGTACGCCGCCGTAATCCAACTACTTGGAGGCCTTGGTATGGGGCTGCGTCCATGGGAGAGAGTTCAGTTACCGCGCTGTTAGGGCCGGGGTCTGGTCGCGCATCCCTGCAATCCAGCTTACAGAAGGCTACAGCGCAGGAGTCGGTTCTTGTAAGTCGGTCTTGGGAGAAGTCCGGCGACCATTCATCGTCCAGAGGTGCCTGAACGATGCGGATGGTTGCGTATCCGTGTAATTCAGCTTAGGTGGAGTCCCTGCCTCTGGACGAGAGCTCTCCTCGCCTCCTAGAGGTGCGTCACGGGCAACGTGCGGGTGGCTTCGGATGCTCGCGCGGCTAAGAGGGGGAACTCGTGCTGAATGCTTGGATTCGGAGCGCTGCAGCAGTGTAAGTGGAAAAACAACGCGATGCCCCACATGCAAGGGCGCCCAGCAAGTTCGCGTGCGTCATCAGCCCCTTCCTGCACTCCAGGTGCAGTGAAATGTGCCTTGGTAGGAAGAACTGGTTCTGTCTGCAAGTGCAGTGGACGACGGCTAAAGAAAGGGGTTTGAGTGGCCCGACATTAGAAGTGGTAGTGCTGTGACAATGCTGCTGTGACAGGAGTTTGGGAAAGTTGCATGGTGACGTGGCTGCGCCCAAACAACTAGGTCAACGTAACTCAGGAGGGACGGTGGTATCAGCACCCATGCCCGACTAGGCGGGGGGGGGGGGGGGGAGGAGGGGCCTTCCTGCATTCCTTGCGGCCCAACCGACGCCTGTATCCAGAAGCTTGAAATTGGTGAACCCTGCACCGGGGGTGACGAAGGGTTACCGGAGCAACGACTCGTAAAAACCTTGCTTTCCTGTTGAGACTAAGAGAATTCTAAGCCCAACTTTGTTCAGGTGAAACCTGCAACAGAAAAGGTCACCGGTAGCCCGATTAATTTGTAAATTAGTTAAACGCTAATTTGTTAGCAAGCGAATGATTACAAGTTAATACGGCTGGTAAAACTACTATCCTTACTTCGCATAGCTGTCTACTAAGTTGGTATCGGACTCGATGTTTCGCCATCGGGGCGAAACTGTGACAATTTTTTTAACTATCAAAAGTTTTTCTATTGAGTGCTTTTTGTTTGTAAAGCATAGGAGCGCCAGCGAGCAAGGAAAGAAGGAAGACAACACCCTAATGCGCTACCTATTTAACACGTGCACAGTGGTGCCCCCTCATTCAAATTTTAACCATCCAAAAAGCCATCTCCTTATCCAACAAGTCAACCGAAGGGCCACTAACACACGTATCACTATTCCGACAGATCGCCTGAGCCTCAATAATCTCTCGCACATCTTCATTCATGTGCTTCGCAAGAACCAAGCAGGACCCATGCACCAGCTCACAGCCGCATTCCTGACAATGAGTTTACATATGGCCATATTGCTTATTTCTCGCGTTTAGACTATGTTCTCGCAACCAGTCATTAAGACACCTTCCTGTCTGTCCAATGTATTTTTCCCCACAGGACAGCGGAAGCTCATAAACAACAGCTTCTACGCAACCCACTGGTGCTTTACGATGATTCGTAGAGCATACGACAGCTGGTTTACGGTACGGGTCCGTTAACCAACATACTTTTGAGAGTTTTTCTGGCACTCAAAAGACCACCTTTGTGTCCACCCGGCTAGCCATTTTATTGAGACTATGTGCCGTTCTATGTAGATAGGGCACTACCGCTACCTTCCCTCTGCGTTCCGTCCGTTGATTTGCCGCGTGCCGAGTTGTGCTGTCTGACCCGCATCTTTTTAACAGCCCATCTACCACCGAAACCTGCACTGACTCGGAAACCCCGCTGCTTATAACCTTCCCGAGTGGTCCATTCTCTCTCTACCTTCTGTCCTTGCTCGCTGGCGCTAAATATGGTCTCCAAGAGCACTATAACGTAAAGCTATTCAACACTTTTCTATTACAATTCTGCAATGAGACCTCCACGATTGGTCAACAACTTTTTTGGACAACCCCACTTCACCTGTCTGTCCCGCGACGTCACGAAAACCGCGATAGCTCCCCATCTGATATGACCTGTAGACACTGATTATGCATGATTTGACCGAACAAACGAGAATAGTTAGCCATTAGCCCTCGGCTATTGGTCAAGAGTTTTCGGGCTGCACCCACTTCACCTGCCTGTCCGCGACGTCACAAAACCGCAGAGACTCACCGCGTCAAAGTGATGCGTATGCGTTAAAAAAAACTTATTATCTTCCATTCCGAAGGGAATAAAAGATTGCTGCCACGGAGAGCTCAGGCACTGGCTACTCGAACCTGCCTGAGAGCATGGATCATTTGCGTATAATAAAACTTTTTACGTGGCAGTGTAGCATTTTAGAGCAGGCTCGGCACGTTTACGACCTCGATCTGCCAACTCTTCTTTGCTGAGGATGCGTTTTAGCGTCATTCTTGAGCTTCCATTGCATGCCGCCGCGATTTTCGACCAGCCACCACAAGCTATGTAAGGGGAAGTGGACCAATCCCAGACGCTGGCTCCACCCTCTTCATCCGGTTATCGATTTTCGGTGCAGGGACTCGGCCCTATCGATTTCCTCTCCACTCAATAAATAACGCGCAAGTTATGCCCCTCTTTATAAACATACATCCTATTCAACTATTAGATCATTTTTCCTTCCTTGGTATGAAACTTGATTCCCGCTTATAATTTATTTGCATATTATTTAGCTTCTGCGGAAAATTTCCTATGGTGTTAGGTTATTACTAAAAGCTTGTTGTTGCTTTGACTTGACTACTTTGGTCGCCTTATATTATGCCTTCATTCACAGTCATCTAAATTATTGGATTGCTTCCTGGGGTTAAACCTATCATTGTTACCTTTCTTCCCTCCAACATGTACGGAATCATGCCATTCGCATTCTCACTTGGAGCAACCGACGTTCACAGGTTACTGATCTGTACCGGGAACTGCACTTACTAAATATGGACAATCCAATCAAATGGCATGTCTGCACAGTTGCTTATCAAGTAGTTAAAGACCATAACCTTCTCAAATTTGTTCTTATCCGACACCTCACTAATTCAAATATTACGCGCTTTTCCTCCAATAACAATTTTATACACCTAAGGTACGAACTAACTATGGTTCGCAAAGGGTACCATTTGTTTTAATCAAACTTTGGAATTCTTTGCCTTTTAAGCTTAAGTGTGCCTTTTCTATATCGTCATTCAAACATCAGCTTCTCAATTTCATGTTTAAGCTATAGCACCGTTTATTGAATATTTCCTTTAAAACACAACTTCAACTCTGTCGCTTTTAATACTGTTTGCTTCGTTTCGTACTTCAGCTTAAGCCTTATCCCTATCGTTTTATATTTTCCATTGTATTATCGTTTTGCCTCATTATGTATTTGCATTTTTGTATTTTTATAGTTCGCTGTTTTTTTGCTGTCTAGCAGTATTGGTGTTTTTTTTTAACTTAATAAAATGTCCCCCTACAGTGTTTACACTATGGGACCTTTTTCTGTAGTAAATATGAATATTTTTGTATCTGCATTAAGTATTCAATAAACTTCAAACTTGAGCGTGTTCCTCGCTTCTTGTTAGCCAATTAGGTAAGACAAGCCGCTTACTGTAGGCAATGTTATTCGTTTTTCAAGCAAACAAAAGTGACCTCCTATGAACGAGGAGAGCGTTTGGTTGGTGTGTTCAGACAACCCAGCGGGTCATCGCCCGATGCTTGCATCGGCGGTTGCGCAAATGTGACGTCCAGAGATTGGAATAAGAACATATTGTAATAGTTTTACGTTATAGTACCCCCAGTCAGTTTACTAACACGCCTAACAAATGGCAATGCTTTTATTTCTCATTTTCCGGTGCATTCCTGTTTTCGACACTTTATTTTTGTTTTGTTGACTCGAAACACGGGGACACGTTCTGCGTGTGAGGTCTGCATATGAAACTTGACAGTGTGCGCTTGCAAAAAGTGAATAAACGTGGTATCGTGAAAGACCACAAAAAGACAATCGTGACTAAACCGCAGCGCTCAAAAGCGTGATAGACACGGCTAGCAGAAATAAGCAAGCGCTGACTGGCAATTTGGTTAATTTGCATGCAAAAACAATTAATTATGGTGTCTTACGCGCCAAAATTATCGTATGATTATGAGGCACACCGTTGTGCGAGATTCCGAGTGAATTTTAACAACCTGAATTTTTTTTTAGCATGCACCGAATGCATGGTACACAGGCCTTCTTGCATTTGGCCCCTATCGGAATGCGGTCGCCGCGTCCCAGATTTGTTTACGCCCTTCAATTTTAGCAGCGCGGCGCCGAAGACCCTACGCCACCAAAGCGGGTTCCGCAAGAACACGCATATGCGCCATATCACTACTACGCATGCAAAGAACGAAAGGAGCTGGGTGTGTAAATGTAAAGATCGATCAACCAATCAATGACTGAATGAATGAGGTTTAGTTTCACATAAATAAGGTATGCATAAAGGCATTCTTATGAAAGTGAATTCCACAACTCATTCATGAGCTGTCAGATGGGCTCATATATTTGTTACATGATTAGTAAAAGAGTAAGAAGCAAATACCACTGTTAGCAATATAGAACATCTCATTAAATCAACTTTAGTGGAAGAACGGTACGAACAGGAAACAACGAGTACTGAGGTAGCTTTTAATTATATTTAATTAGAAGGAAGATGTGCTGCTCAGTTTTAGTTATTTTCCTTTCCCTTTATCCTCCAGTAGCTTCAGTACTAGTTAAGGAGGAAAGGTGTTTAAGGTGGCGCCCCTCGATCATTCGAGTGCACAGTGGCAGCGTGAAGGAAGAGCCGTTGTCCGGTGAAGAGACGCTTTGCTCAAACGCCGAGGCGTCTGTCCGAGCCCGAACTCAGCTCTCCCGCGCAATGAAAACACAGTGGAAACACGGCATATTGGAAACAGTGGCACACTTTACAACACGCCAGGGAATAGGATTGCTCAGAGACGCGTCAACTCCCTCTCCCCTACGTTAGGCTCCGGGTATCGGCCCTTGATGTCCTCCCATTTTCTCCTGCAAGCGGCCGCTACACAAGCTGCCCGAGAATGTTTCCATGAAACCACGGCTTATTGACTGCATGTCTGCGGTACAGTGGGCTGCCCTGCCAGTACTGAGAAAACTGTCTACCATGCAGCTTTGGTCTGGTTCGCTTGAAATCCAGACACCAAAATTGGGACCCGATGGCGATCGCACACAAAAGCATCCATAGGTAGTAGCCGGCTATGTGGTGGTAAAGCTATCGCCGTTTTCACAGGAATTCTCAGAAGGCGCACGCGGATGCCAAACGTTGACACTCAAACAGGCTGGGCAGTGTCGCCCAATTTCCGTGACCGAGACGGTCGACGGGACAGGTGGGAAGCGCATGGGCATTAGCGGTGACCTCAAGCACCCCTGCCTTTGGTCTTCACGCCCGTCTCCCCGAACGGTCCCTTTCAGCGTCTACCCTTTTGTTCCGAGCGAGGGTGCAGATCTGGTGCCTCTTCTACGGCACATCCAGTCATCCGATCTCTTTCCAGGCGCAAGTGTTTCGCGCGTCCCCTTTTCGCGGAAGCCAGCTGCGTCCTTCGTTTCCGGTTACGGGCCGACACAGCAGCGTGCGCACTCGTCCTGCGCTTTCCTGCAGTCGCATAAACTGGGCCACACAACAACAGCAAGGCCAACTGCAAAAGAATGGATGATCTTTTTGGTCGTCATTTCAGGGAGCGAATTCAAAAATATAAAAGCACTATAGAAAGATGAAAAAGTACCGTAATTCGAATAGATGGGGCATGAAGTTGCGCCTATAACGACCACCTGTTTCGTCGGGCCACGTGATGCTGGAATCTGGAGGCTGTACAGCGTGTTATGTTGTGTAGCATGTGAAACATTAGAATAATTTTCTGACGTTCAGCGATCTGCTTCACTTGTAGTATAATCAGTAAGCAAAAAGCAAAGCGAGTAGAGTCACACCTACGTATATAGAAGCAGGATAATACGTAGTGCAGTGGTTTGGGCGACCTGCAGAGGATGTAGCGTGGAAGGGTAAGTTGAAGAGCATGCAGCAATATCATAAATTACGTGGCAATGGATGAAGCAATGACAAAAGGCTAGTTGGGTATAAGAGAGAAAATATGTCCAAATTTGTATATTGGCGTGTTTTGTATACCTTGTTGCACACAAAAGGAAAAGAAAAGCTTAGTAAAATGAGGGTGTTATACCAATTATTTATTCCAATTTATACCTATTATTCTCAGGAAAACAAAAAAAAAACATCGATCACACTGAGAGGCACTGAAATGGAGGTGGACGCTACTCGGCGTTCGCATGGAGCGGACGCGCCTCTCCCGAGCTCTGCAAAAACGCTTCCCTTGTTCAATTTGACGCCGGACCTCCCGCTTCTCTCAAGGACATTCCAAACGGTGATTGACGCCGGCTGAAGACGTTCGATCATCACAAACATTGTTTTATTTCTGCGTCGCCGAGCCTCGTCGGTGCGTGCCCCCAAGGCGGAGATGCCAGCTTGGAAGGGCTGACGGCCGGGAAAGTGGCGCGCAAACGACATATATTCCTCGCCGGCAAGCCCACCTCCGCAGTCGCACTACCATGGTAGTCGAGAATACCTGCTGGAAAGATGGCATGGCCCAGGCAGCCACTGCCGCCGGATGATTGCTACACGGACCTGCTACAGATACGCAGTGGCGTCGACGGCTCAAAATACCACCCAATCTACTTCAAGAGGCTTATGCAAGAGGTAGCCCGACTTGCTGGAGACACCGGCGGCGCTCGGGTGAATAATCTAAGTAACACTTTATTGATCACCTCTACCAGCATGGACCGCATTGGCGCCTACGTTCGCTTCAAAAGCCTCACCATTGCCGACAAGACCCACGAGGTGGTGGTGGATCCCACTACTCCGCAAGGTTCACGTAAAAGCATTTTCGCCTTACGCGTCGACATTAAGGAAGCTAGAAACTTGCACCGTATTCGGAATCCCGGTGATCCACGGCCGCCACATTGGACAGATGGAAACAATCATGGTGTCTTTCTTCGAGGAAAAGGCGCTGTTCTGCACCAACTGCTAGATCCACTCCTCTTATCGACTGAAGGTGGAAACCTGTGTCAAGTGCATGCAAATCTGACACCGACCCGATGTGTGTCCGGTCGTGTGCTTTCTAACTTATGAGAAGTGCGGGGACGTTAGCCCTGACGCGAACCATACCTACCATCCTAAATGTGTGGTCTGTGCGAAAGGTAACGCAACAGGCTCGGCGCAGTGTCTACAGCACTACGAGCCCAAGGGGACTCCTCCTCCTAAGAATGAATCAGCGAAGAAGCCGCCACCGGCCTTGAAAGGGAAAGAATGCTGGCCGGTGCCAGCGGCACCCTCGCCCTCCTCCTCATCAGGATCACCTCAAGGCCAGCTGAACTGCGCTGGACTATTCCTTCTCACGGCTCCTCACTTACGAACTCCCCTCGCAACCTGACAAACAGTAACCAATTTTTCCGACTATAGCTCAAGAGAACTCACTGTTAGAACTAAATGTCACCCAGATCTTTGCCAATGCCTCCGCCCCGTTATCAGACTAAACGCCGCATGCAACAGTCGCGTCATATCAGGGAGGAGCTTTGCGCCGGTCCTCACTCTCTTTCATGCGTAATCATGCGAACGACAATTAAAAATTGCAGTCGGATATCTCGGAGCACAGACACGCTGAAAGAATTATTCCAATTGATACTATGTACAAACACGACTGCCTCTAACTTTACGATACAAACATACCCACTTACTGCAGTCAACAAAAAGGTAATTATTCAATTTTAGTTAACTCGGCTGCTGACAGCAATAATTATCAGCTCACTTTGTGTCTCACTGGCCACATAACTTATTTGTACAGGTGGTATTCGCGTGCCTCCCAGTGCCTAACTTTAAGAAAAGCATTAAGCCTAACTTTGAACACCCGGTATATTACTCACCAGTAGCGTCGCTCGGTAATTAATTGGGTAGTACACGGGATTCCTTAGACGACACCTTAAAGTAAGCACTAGATTTGCCTGGAGTTCGCATAAAACTCGCTTTTATTAAAGTTCTCCCACAATCTCATAAAACCCCTACCATATCTGATTGCAACGTCTACAGTAAACGCGAGGATAAAAAAGACAAATTTGACGTTTTCACTGCTTCCGCCCACAAGAAAGCTGCTTGTCATCCGTTAGTGTTTGTGGATGATTTCAATGCATCGCGTGAGGCCTGGCGGTACTGAACTAGTACTCCCAAGGGTAGGAAATTATGGGAACTCACAAACTCGCACCTTACCGCACATAATAACACACCTACACCGACGAGAATCGGGTAGTAGTCTTGCCATGGATACCACACCCTCACGCTCTCCCTTCGCGGGAATAATGTAGATTGACTCAAAACAGACGAAAATCTAGGCAGCGATCATTATATCGTTCAAATATCCCTCAGCTTGCGACACAAAACATTTCGTAGCACTCAACGCAGTATCACCGACAGGGTTAAATTCCCAGAATGCAGGAGAAGGTAGTTGGCAGGCATATCTTGACATAGAACGATGGCTTGAGCAGCTAAACGATGATGCGCTCAGATATACCAGTGCCCTGGCTGAGGAGGCAAGTGATGCAGGAAATCAATGCGAAACTCCTTCAGGTGTGGACGACTAACAGCTCGTTCTTACGAAGAAAGAGAGGACAACATTATAATAGGAAGCTCAGACACCAGATAGCGAATCAGGACCTGGAAATGCAGGTATAAGCTGAGCAACTGGCTCAACAGCAATGGGGACAAAAGTTCGAAAGTCCTAGTGGGGGACTGAGTAATAAGCGGACGTGGCAACTATTGACGCATCTTCTTGACCCGACTGAATCCGAAATTATACATGGCTATCAGGCCAATAAATTACTGCATGAGTGAAAAGATGATCTTGCACTCTTTTTCCAAGAGGTACGCGATAAACGCCTCTCCTCACAGACAAAAGCTCCGCATGTAAATTACTCGGGATGTCCCAACCCGGAACTGGACGTTCCGATTACCGAGGCTGAGGTTGCACAGACTATATGGGCAACCCCATAACAACGTGGACATCGGGGCTGGTCTCTAATAAAATGCTTCACCACCTCTCCAAGGAAGCAGTTGCTGCTCTCATAAAATACTTTAACGAATGCTTGGAGAGGGGAACCCTCAACAAGCAATGACGAGACGTCAGGGTAATCTTTATTCCAAAACCAAGGAAACCCATTGACGCCGACAAATTACGCCCAATCTCCCTTTTGTCATGCCTAGGCAAATGCTAAAACATGTTATGCTCAACCAACTAACTGCATGCGTGGAGGAGGCGGGGATGTTTCCAACCAAAGTTAATGGCTTTCATAAGCAGTTACCTACCTAGGATGCCATGCTCCAATTTCAGAGGGATATAGTTAAGCAGAACATAGGTCTCGACATCAAAGCTATGCTCGGTGTCGTGGGGTCTTCAATGATGTAAGCCACGCCACCGTATTGAGGGAAGTTAAAAGCCAACTGGAACTAAATTCACTTTGGATAAACAGACTATAAATGTTTAGCGTATACTTTCAGGTAATCTTCGCAAAGCAGCATGGCTGTTAATTGCCTAATTTTATCATTAGCAGCTATTAAACTATTAAATAGCGCCTATGCAGACGGCGCATGCACCTGGAGGCAAAGCAGTAGCGATGAGGATATGGCGATTATTGAAGAACCGTACGCATCTGTTGATCTCTCAGGTGCGCCATGTTGCGTCTAGGCGCGTTGCTCGCCCAACATTTGCGCGTTAACGGGCGTCTCGGCGTACGTTCCCCCTGTTGAGCTCGAGATTTGACCTGTTGCAAGAATGCCGATGCATTGCGTGGTTTTCGGGTGCTCGAATAGCTAACCGAACGCGAGAGATGGCTGTGTAGTACACAGCGCTGAACGGAGGAAGGCTGAACACATCTTTCCCAGATTTCAGAGCGAAAGCGTGCAACCCGGCGCACTATACGAGTGCGACGACGTCCAGCTAACGCGCACAAAGCATGTAAACTGAACTTGACCACTTACCCATAAAGATTTGCTTCGCAAATGCTTTCTCGGGATGACTATAAGTACTATATGCCGCGATGGCACTTGAAAACCAAAGGTAACGTTCAAAGGTGTGTTGCATTCAAGGGCGATATTATCGAGCGATCATTTCCGGTAGTGCATCATCATCAAGATATGTCGTGTGTCTACATCGGATGCATAGAAGTAGGCGAATGAAATCGTTTCTAACACAGCGCCACAAACGAGCAGGAACCGCACGCTACATTGTCACGAAGGAGAACGCGACGCGGCGACCATGGTGTAGATGCAGCGTCGAGACATGCTCCCAGAGCGATATGGCAGAAGTTTCATCACGTCCGCAGCCCGGCCAAGGAAAACATATCCCCTGGGCGGTCACAGCTACGCGCCTATTCGCTCTCGCAGCAGGCCACTTTCGCTACCATGGCGGCAGCAAGGGCCGCAGACTCCGACGTTGCCTCCGAGATTCAAGTACGCCCCAACGCTGGGCTGCCGCCGCGGTGAACGCGATGCTGCAGTGCGCACTGACGCCCACTTGGTGATAGGAGCACGCATCACTTGTGGTGCATCTGGGGCGCGTGAAGCAACTTGACGTGCTTCAAGAAACGGCTGTGCAACGTTTCGCAAGGGTTGTGTGCATGCCTTTGACAACGCCTCGCTGCCGCGTCGCTCCGTTTTCAACGATGCTGGACAAGCATTCATGCTCAACGTGGGCCCTCGCCACATTATTTAGTAATATTTCAGTAATAAATTCTTGCTACCACTCCTATCAAGGCAAGGCTCACAATCGTATTAAACACTACCTCATTTATTAATACTTTATTTCTTATTTTAGATTATTCATTTGTTTGGTTATATTGTGTAACTTATATATTACTGAACTATTTTATTTTTCAATCATATTACCACCCGATTCGTGGCCTATGCCCCGTAGTGGGTTTGTGCCATTAATTGAGGCTTCATCTTCATCATCATCACCACATGTTGAGGCCACAAGTTTTTGTTGCAGTTCAAAGTGCATATTACCGTGAACGCTGGTACGAGCAGGTAAGACTTATCGCCGCATACGTTAGGCGGAGTGCGCACTTGTCCAAAATAATTCGATGCCACACAGAGTGAATGAGTGCATACCACGCAGAATGAGTAGCACGCTTATATTTGCAATTGTGCTTCCAGAAGGCTTCAAAGCATGCTTCAAATCATAAGCACTTTCCTGTTGCCGCGCGTGCGGCTTAGCTCTGAACCCCCATTCTCCGTGGGATATGATTTTCTGAAGCCCTCTATGCGTGAAGAAAAAGCGCGTGGCCAACACGAAATTGTCTCGTCTCTTATTGATATAAAGCATAGAACAAGGCGAAAACTCTACTAAAACACCGAGTTTGCGACAATTCTTCAGCTATGAAGAAAGAAAACGGTAATTTCAGATGGCTTTAGCGCACGGCACTCGTTTACTGCGGCGAAGCATTCAATTTATTGCAATGAAGGGCGTGATAATTTGCGCGCATACGCAGTGTCTGCAACGCATTATTATAAGAACTGTAAACCTCACTTGGCCACGCTTCTACCCTTTATTATCTCAGGTGTTCACCTGAGGCCTCCGCGCTAAAGAATACAGTGTGTTGCAGTGAAGCAAAGAGAGAATTTGCGCGTGTACTAATTGTAAGCAACATGTTATAAAAACTGCAAACCCCACTGGGCCACGGTTGTAGTCCTTATTATCTGATGCGCACGTGAGGCCTCCGTCTGCCTCTGTTATGTTTCTTTTCGCTTGATACACAATTTCACCGAAGTACATACAAGTATTGTGGAAAAGTGTTTTAACGCACATTCACCATCATGACATGCGTATAACCCTCCCTTCACCTAAAAAACATGCCTACCAGATCACAAATGACGTAAAACCGTCCATGAAATGGAAGCAGAAACAGGAGCGTAGTCTTCAGAAATGATCCCTAATCTTGTAAATATATGAGCATGCCTTAGTTTTATTGTCCTTGTTTAGACATATTTTTTAAAACCAATGCTTATTCAAACAAGGCATATGATCTGAAATGGTATAGATGATTCGACAATGCCTTGTGGTTACGAGCGCAAGCGGAAATACTTGACCCACATCTGGTACGCTAACGAGAGACCTCAGAGAAACCACCTAACAAAGCAAGTGCAGCGGCTATCCACTTGATGGCAGCATATTGTTCCTACACTTGGTCTTATAACACGGAGATTCCTCAACTAGCCTAAAAGAAACAGTCTACTGACAGGGAATCATTTCTTAATTTTCTCTTAATTCTCAAGACATGCTGAAGTAAGCTTGAGTTCATTGTATGTACGTGCAGAAGTGCGGTAAGTGAAAATGCTTTCAGCCAAACGTATAACGTAGCAGAGCGTTGATATCATGAGCAACAGTAGAATTGCATGTTGTTACTGTGCCATCAAGCCTCCTTCACAATTTAGAGTGTAGAAAGACGTAGAAAAAGACGTACAAAATAAAACGCATTTCATGATCGCGAATGTGCTTTAAAAAGCTTTTCCACAATACTAATATGTACTGCGGTGACATTGTATAGCAAGCGAAAAGAAAAATAATATCGGCAGACGAAAGTCTCAGGTGCGCACCTGAGATACTACAACCGTGGCCCTGTGGGTTTTCCAGTTTTTATAACAAATTCTCTCTTCGCATCACTGCAACACACTGAATGCTTCAGCGCGGTGGCCTCAGGTGAGCACCTGAGATAATAATAAAAGCTAGAAGCGTGGCCGAGTGAGGTTTGCAGTTTTTATAATAACGCGTTGCTTACACTGCGTATGCGCGCAAATTCTCACTTGCTTAACTACAATACACTGAATGCTTCGCCGCATCACACAAGTGCCATGCGATGCAGCCATCAGAAATTACCATTTTATTTTTCATTACTGAATAATCGTAGCCCGCTCGGTGTTTTAGGAGAATTTCCCCCTGGGTCTACGCTTTTCTCCAATAAGAGACGAGACAATTGCGTATTGGCCACGCGCTTTTCCTCCATGCATAGCGGGTATAAGAAAATCATATCCCACGGAGGATGGGAGGTCAGACCTAAGCAGCACGCGCGGTAGCAGGAATGGGGTTATGGGGCCGTATAACATAAAACTATTCCAATATGTTTCTATTCCAATTTCCTGACGTCAAATTTGCGTAACCGCCGACGCAAACATCGGCCGGTAACCCGCACGGTTGTCTGAACAAACCAATCAGATGCTCCCCTCGTTCATAGGAGGTCACTTTTGTTTGCTTGAACGGCTTGTCATATTGACACGTGTACTTATCTTTATCGGGCGACCACGTTTCGCCACCTAACAAATGTAATCGCACAGCGCGGGACGCGCCTGCATGTATCCGAAGTTTCTGGAAAGTTATCGATACTTCTACCCGGCTATCTGTTGTCGCCGAACGTTGTGTTATCTGATTTCATCGTGTGACGCGAATGGTGTAGAACTTTGTGGAAGGTACGCGGGTCCGAACGATTAGTCTGAAACATTCGACGACTGCTGTATAAAAGCCGACGCGCTTGACTCGCTGATCAGATTTCCGACGATCGCCGACCTTGTTCGCCGCTATCGTTGTGCTATAAGTGTAGCCTGTTTTTGTGGGCACAGCTTCGCCCAATAAAAGCTAGTTTTGTATTCCACCGTATTGCTGCTTTTCTTCACCGTCACTACCACGTGACATCTGGTGGAGGTGCTTGTGCGTTCATGTACCGAACGCCCCCGCAAAGCCGCGATACAAGCCCGAAGCCCGAGGACAGAACCAACATCGCCCAAGACCAGCGTGCTAGCCTCAGACAGCAAGGACTGCCCCCAGAACACGGACTTCCACCTGAGACGACAAAGAAGATCGTGGTCAAGACAACCCCAATGGCTGCCCCAGCGCCCCCCGTTATCCTACAACAACCTCGGGACCCACCAACCTTCCATGGAGCAGCGACTGAAGACCCGGAATCATGGCTGGAGACCTACGAACAAATCGCAACACTCAACAACTGGGACTCCGACGAGAAGCTGCGGCATGTCTACTTCGCCTTAGAAGACACCGCCAGAACTTGGTTTGAGAACAGGGAATCGACCTTGACAACGTGGGACCTGTTCCGTAGCGGCTTCCTACGCACCTTTACAAGCGTCGTGCGCAAGGAAAGGGCTGAAGCTATGCTGGACGCCCGAGTGCAGCTACCAAACGAGAACGTTGCCATCTTCACGGAAGAAATGAGCCGTTTGTTCCGCCACGCCGACCCGGATATGGCCGAGGAGAACAAAGTCCGCCTACTGATGCGTGGTGTAAAGGAGGAACTTTTCGCCGGGATGGTAAGAAGTCCACCGAAGACCGTCGAAGAGTTTCTTCGTGAGGCGACGAACATTGAGAAGACACTCGAGATCCGAAACCGGCAATTCGATCACCGCACGAACTCTACAAACTACGCCGGGGTTCAATCACTGGCTACCGACGATCTACGCGAGACTATCAGAGCAGTCGTACGAGAGGAGCTTCAGAAGATCTTCCCGTCGTCGCAGCCTCAAGTGGCCTCGATCGCTGACATCGTCAAAGATGAGGTTCAGCGGTCGCTTGGAGTTCCGGAGGTGCAACCTCAATTACCGCAACCCCAGCCCGAAGCGATGACCTACGCCGCCGTCGTACGCCGTCAAGGTCCTCCTCCACGACCGCGCCAGGGCCCTGTAACGCCGCAATTCCGTCGTCCACCACCGCCGCTGCCAGCACGCCCACCCGTCGCCCAGCGCAGCTATGCGAGAAAGACGGACATTTGGCGAGCCCCTGACCACCGCCCGCTCTGCTACCACTGCGGCGAAGCCGGCCATGTATACCGCCGATGCCCATACCGCAACCTGGGATTGCGAGGGTTCGCCGTCGATGCACCGCGCCCTCGGGAAGGTGAACGCCCTCGTGACATCGCTGACTACCTCGCCGCTACTCAGTGGAGCTCTCGACGACCGTCGCGTTCCCCATCACCAGGCCGCTACCTCTCGCCGCAGCGCCGACCATACACTGGCCCAGCCCGGGGCCGGTCAGCGAGCCCATATCCGGAAAACTAAAAGCAGCAACCGATGGAGGTGCGGTTGCTGTTCGTCGAACTGACGAAGATCCTCCGCCGACGACGAAGACGTCGAAGAAACCATCTCGACGACATAATAACGACACGCCGCCGTCCCGAGGAAGTCAGGAAGCCAAGACTACACCGACGAAAGGCGACTTGACGACGCGACGTACCAGCTTCAGTTCAACACGACGCAGCCGTGATCCGACGCCAAGACCCAACTGCAACGCAAGACAAAGAACTACCGACCTCGACGTGCTTCTAGACGGCCACGCAGTCACCGCCTTAGTCGACACAGGCGCCGATTACTCAGTCATGAGTGGACACATCGCCGTCCAGTTGAAGAAGGTTAAGACTGCATGGGAGGGCCCCCAAATTCGGACCGCTGGAGGACACCTGATTACGCCGACTGGGATCTGCACGGCAAGAATTACCATTCATGACCGGACTTACCCTGTCACCTTCGTTATCCTCCAACAGTGTTCACGAGACGTCATTCTCGGCATGGAGTTCCTCAACCAACACGGCGCAGTCATCGACCTGAAGTCGAAGTCAATAAAGCTGTCGGAAGATCATGCGATACCGCCAGAGAGCCCTCGTAGTCACCACGCCTTGAGTGTGCTCGAACATCAAGTGAGCATCCCGTTTCGCTCCAGGATTTTTATTTCGGTCGGCACCGAAACACCCGCTGACGTAGAAGGCGTCATCGAAGGCGACCAACGTCTACTGCTAGACCGTGAAATTTGCGTCGCAAGAGGGATCGCTTGACTGCACGGAGGACACACGAAAGTGTTGCTGACAAACTTCGGCCAGGAGTTCAAGCACATCAACAAGGGCACGACGATGGCATACATCGAAGAAATTCTGGAAAACAGCAATGCGTTTGTCCTCTCGGATTCTGCCGCATCTACCCCGACGACCGTAGTTCCCGAGCCAGACTTCGACATAAATCCAAGTCTCCCCACGATTAAGCAACAACAGCTCAGAAGTCTACTTCGACGATACAAAGAGTGCTTTTCGACGTCATCAAGGATTCGACGAACCGCAGTCGCAAAGCATCGCATAATAACCGAAGACGGCGCTCGACCTCTCCGCCAGAGCCCATACCGAGTTTCGACGCGAGAACGTGAAGCTATAAGGCACCAAGTCGACGAAATGCTGCGCGACGACATCATCCAGCCGTCCAAAAGCCCGTGGGCATCCCCTGTAGTCTTGGTGAAAAAAAAGGACGGAACCCTGCGTTTCTGTGTCGATTATCGTCGTCTGAACAAGATGACGAAGAAGGACGTATACCCCCTCCCACGGATAGACGACACACTGGATCGGCTCTGCAACGCTAAATACTTCTCGTCAATGGACCTCAAGTCTGGCTATTGGCAAATAGAAGTAGTCGAAAGAGATCGCGAAAAGACGGCCTTCGTCAACCCAGACGGCCTCTACGAGTTCAAGGTTATGCCATTCGGACTGTGCTCGGCGCCTGCAACGTTCCAGCGCGTGATGGACACAGTTTTAGCAGGATTGAAGTGGCAGACCTGTCTCATTTACTTGGATGACGTCGTCGTCTTCGCCGGAAATTTCGACGATCACCTAAGGCGGCTTGCGACAGTACTAGAGGCCATCAAGTCATCAGGGCTCACTCTGAAGCCGGAAAAGTGTCGATTCGCTTACGATGAGCTTTTGTTCCTAGGCCACGTCATCAGCAAATCAGGAGTACGCCCCGACCCACAGAAGACAGCTGCCATCGCAAAATTCCCGCAGCCAACCGACAAGAAGGCAGTGCGCAGATTCCTTGGCATGTGTGCCTACTATAGGCGCTTTGTCAAGGACTTTTCACGCATCGCGGAGCCGCTAACACATCTAACCAAATGTGATGTCGAGTTCAAGTGGGAAACGCCGCAGGCCAAGGCATTTCAAGAACTCAAACGACGCATGCAGTCGCCGCCGGTACTTGCACACTTCGACGAGGACGCCGATACCGAAATCCACACTGACGCCAGTAGCCTAGGCCTCGGTGCCGTCCTAGTCCAGAGGAAAGAAGGACTTGAACGGGTGATATCGTATGCTAGCCGGTCGCTGTCAAAAGCGGAAAGCAATTATTCTACGACTGAGAAGGAATGCCTCGCCATCATTTGGGCTACAGCTAAATTCCGCCCTTACCTCTATGGCAGGCCATTCAAAGTCGTCAGCGACCACCACGCGTTGTGTTGGCTAGCTAACTTAAAGGACATTTCAGGACGGCTGGCGCGGTGGAGCCTCAGACTACAAGAATATGACGTCACGGTAATATACAAGTCCGGAAGAAAACACTCCGACGCCGACTGCTTATCACGCGCCCCCATCGAACCCCCGCCGCAAGACGACGAGGACGACGACGCCTTCCTTGGGATAATAAGCGCGGAAGACTTCACTAAACAGCAACGAGCAGACCCGGAGCTAAAAGGCCTCGTCGAGTATTTGGAAGGGAACACCGACGTTGTCCCTAGGGCATTTAAGCGCGGGTTGTCTTCGTTCACGCTACAAAACAACCTGCTCGTGAAGAAGAACTTCTCACCAGTCCGCGCCAGCTACCTTCTTGTACCGTCAGCGCAGCCTCCAGAAATACTGCATGCCCTACACGACGATCCAACCGCTGGGCACCTCGGGTTCTCCCGGACGCTGTCGCGAATACAGGAAAGGTATTACTGGCCGCGTCTGACCGCCGACGTCGCCCGTTACGTCAAGACATGCCGAGACTGTCAACGACGCAAGACACCACCGACAAGGCCAGCAGGATTACTACAGCCGATCGAACCTCTCGCCGACCATTCCAGCAGATTGGGATGGATTTGTTGGGGCCGTTTCCGATGTCAACATCCGGTTATAAGTGGATCGTCGTGGCGACGGACTATCTTACCCGCTTTGCTGAAACTAAAGCTCTACGAAAAGGCAGCGCAGCCGATGTGGCGAAATTTTTCGTCGAGAACATCCTGCTGCGACATGGTGCTCCAGAAGTCCTCATCACCGACAGAGGAACGGCTTTTACAGCAGAGCTCACCCAGGCCATTCTGCAGTACAGCCAGACAAGCCACAGGAGGGCAACTGCCTACCATCCGCAGACGAATGGTCTCACGGAGCGCCTGAACAAGACCCTCGCCGACATGCTAGCAAAGTACGTCGACGTCGAGCACAAGACGTGGGACGCGGTCCTGCCGTATGTAACCTTCGCTTACAACACGGAGGTGCAAGAAACAACACAGATCACGCCGTTTAAGCTGGTTTACGGCAGGAACCCGACGACGACGCTCGACGCCATGCTGCCCCACGTCACTGACGAAGAGAATGTTGACGTCGCTAGCTATCTCCAGCGTGCCGAAGAAGCCCGACAGCTCGCCCGCCTGCGGATCAAGAACCAACAGAGGACCGACAGCCGACACTACAACCTCCGACGACGCTTCGTCGAGTACCAGCCCGGCGACCGTGTTTGGGTTTGGACACCGATACGCCGACGAGGACTGAGTGAGAAACTATTGCGCCGCTATTTCGAACCCTAAAGGTCATTCGACGTATTGGCGCACTGGACTATGAGGTCGTGCCAGACGGAATTTCGCATTCACAGCGGCGCCGCGCACGATCTGAAGTGGTCCACGTGGTGCGTCTGAAACCCTTTTACGGACGCTGACGAACTTCCTTATTTTGTTGTTTTCTTTGCTACGGTGGTTTTTCCTTATTTCGTTTGTATGCAGCATCGGGTCGATGCTTTTTTTAAGAGGGGGGTATTGACACGTGTACTTATCATTATCGGGCGACCACGTTTCGCCACCTAACAAATATAATCGCACAGCGCGGGACGCGCCTGCATGTATCCGAAGTTTCTGGAAAGTTATCGATACTTCTACCCGGCTATCTGTTGTCGCCGAACGTGGTGTTATCCGATTTCATCGTGTGACGCGAATGGTGTAGAACTTTGTGGAAGGTACGCGGGTCCGAACGATTAGTCTGGAACATTCGACGACTGCTGTATAAAAGCTGACGCGCTTGACTCGCTGATCAGATTTCCGACGATCGCCGACCTTGTTCGCCGCTATCGTTGTGCTATAAGTGTAGCCTGTTTTTGTGGGCACAGGTTCGCCCAATAAAAGCTAGTTTTGTATTCCACCGTATTGCTGCTTTTCTTCACCGTCACTACCACGTGGCAATATCTAATTGGCTGACAAGAGGCGAGGAGAACGCTCAAGTGGAGAGGGATTCACTGAGGCAGAGCCAGTGCACTGAAAACCGATAATCGGATGAAGAGGGTGGTGCCGGCGTCTGCGATTGGTCGGCTTTCCCTTACTTAGCTTGTGGTGGCTGGTCGAAAATCGCGGCGCCATGCAACGGAAGCTTAAGAATGACGCTAAAAGTGAGCCTCAGCAAAGAAGAGTGGGCAGAATGAGGTAGTAAACGTGCCGAAAGTGTTTGAAAACGTCACACGGCCTCGCAAGAAGCTTTATTAAGGCCCAACCACACGCGGTGAATCGTGCGCGCCTGGCTACGCGTCACGCGTCTGCGAGGCCGTACGCGCCTGTCCTACGCGTCTAGAGAGGGCACACGCGCAGGAAACGCGCGCGTCAAGGAAGTCTTGATCTGTTGCGTCATTTTCAGCGTACGCGACGGAAGTGGCAGCTTGTGCACCGACGTCACGTGGGCCGCATGTACACTTCCGGCGGTTCGGAAAGGTTGTTGAAGTTTCAGAATCGTGCGGAGACGCCGGGAGTCGCTGCTGGTTTCGTGTCGATAGAGCACCGAGGCTATGAGGGCGATCAACAAGGAAGCGCTGATCGCCTGCGTTGAGGCTCGACCCGCGCTTTGGTAGCAGGCGAAACACAAGCGCCACAAGAACAAGCACATGACGAGGTGGTCGTGGATCGTCATGCCCAACGATGCCGAACAGGCGAGTGCTCGGAATTTTATACGGGCGTCATACCGGAGCAGTTTCAATCGCGATCGAGCCCGATCGGGATCGGATTTTGTCATCACGATTGCCTGTACTGCGCAACCTGCGTAGAACAGATCGTGATCGAGAAATTTGATCGCGCTCGATCGCGATCGGAAGCCTAGCTGTGTGGCAGTGGTATAAACTGCCTCTCTCATCAGCCGACTCGCAGATGTCGAAAACGCGTTTCATCTGTGTAGATGACGTTATCACAGCGCTGCAAAAGTGATGGAAGTCCTTGGGGAATAAATTTTGGCGCCTCGGAAGGCATCTCAGAAAGAAAAGAGCCGCGCCATGCCAGACGACGTTCAGGACGACGTCATCTGGCTGTTTTTGGACCAGATGATGTTCCTGCGCTACACAATGGAGTGTAGACCGCAAGTGATCTTGAAGTTTCCATCTTAACCGGCGTGTTAAAAATGAAACACGGCATTCTAGTGCTTTCCCTTTACTACGTTGACCGGACATACCGTATGTTTGTATTATAGCTGGAAATACACCGCACTTATGGGAATCGACTCAAAATTGTGCTTACACAGGTAAATCGACGCACAGTGTGCATTATATTCAGCTTTGTCTAATCGGCGATAAAATATTTGTGCGGAATCGCTGCTCCGATTATCGCATATTTCGTTAAATGTGATCCGGTATGGGGACATACAAACAGTACAAGGATAGCTTTGTATATTTATTTATTTAGGTACCCACAAATCCAGTTTGGCTTTGCAGTGGGGAGCAGAGAAAGCGGAAATACAGGTACAACGTAACAAGTAAAATAGCACACAAAAACCTAACAATAAAGCATAAGACAGAAGTACAGAGAATATCACATACAAATTAGCAGGACGAATAAAAAGAAAAGGGCGTGCATGATGCACACACAAAAACAAAACACAAAAGATGCAAATAGTTTCTTTTGATTCTGTGCACTGATCCTAGAAGGCAGCATGCAAGTCAATGGGCAGTGTTTAGCCGAGTATTGAATGTTGCTATATTCACGTGTGTCTTGGTCACTGCAATGAACAGCTTTAATTTTGCATTTTGTTGCTTGCCAGCAGTGTGCAAATCGGTGCTTCATCACAGACCTTCAAATACTACCTAGCTTGCTTAGGGATTCATTCAGTGTCATCATGCTGTAGGAATAAATGCACCATAGTACTGACGACATTGTCAGCTGCGTAATTGATAATTCTTTTTGTGTCTGCTTAGCAGTGGCCTTACCTAATTATCAGCCTGCGGTTATTTTGCAGATCCCAGGTGCTGTAGTTACTGGTTTAAGCGAAGCTTTCACAATGTTTGTGGAGAACGCTGTTCCTGCTTAGCAAAATTTCCAAGGAAAGACTAGATGATCCAGTTAAACACATTCACACTGTGCACAAAATGAATATTAAAATTTTACATGCCAATACCACGATCTAGTTACATTATTATAATTGGTATTTGCATTACGTCCGGTACTGGTCACTCGTGCAAGACAGTAGCCAGTAGTCAGCTGGGATGACAATGGTTCAACGAGTACATTAACATCAGTATGAGGCATTCAGTAAGAGCTATTTGGCAAGACAGTAGGAGCAGCGGTGGGAAAGTCCAGAGAATAGGCAAAAAAAGCTTGGCTTTAAGAAACCTGCTGGAAGGGTTTGCTAGCTAAGATCAGCTTAACTGGGCCAAAACACCCTTTACAAGGTAGACTGCAAGATGACAAACATTTTATGTAACTTCCTAAATACAAACAACAAATGCACTGACTACTACGTACACAGCTTCACACTGTGTTTAGACGTACATTCAGTTAAGAAAAACAATTTAGAATGAGATGAAGTTTATAAACAAGTGAAAGGAAAACAAAGTTACAAGCCAAGAACATTTCAAGTAGAAAAACTAGAACAGGAGAGAGCCTTGTGCTAAAGCAAGACCTAACAATACTACTACTCTATGTTTAGAAAGTGCAAGCGTAGGTCGTTCAACATGAAATTTATTAGGTGGTTTAACTGATTAAATGTAGTAGAATGCTTGCTGCTAATTATTTCAAAACTGAAACATTCCAAACATCATGCACTGTTTTGAGTAGAAGTTATTACTAGGCTTTGGGCATGCAGATCCCATAAGAACTGCTTAAATGCATCACAAGCAAAAACAGAAAAAGATACAAAAGCTACACTTTAGCGCTTGCAGAACCTGTTCATTCTGGTTGTGTAGGCAAGCCACTTTTGTCCTTACAAAACTGACTCAGAGCTTCGGTGTTCTCTAATAAAATCACACATTAAAAGAAATGTGGACGGATTTGAGCCTTCATATATTTTTGCATTCAGACTGGCCATTATTTACACATTCGCAATATGTGCAAACCTTATTACGCTCACATGCAGGGTGTCCGCCAACCTTCCACCAGTGCCCCCATCGAATGAGGAGGGAAGTGCTGCAGACATCTTAACGAAAAATGTGCCAGTTTGTCGATCTGGCAACACTTGAAGTGCCATCACCACCGAGTGAAGAGTCAGAAGCGCCAGCATCGACTCTGTCTTCGGCGTCGCATGAGTCTGTGGAGTCTCAGTACATTTTGGAATCTCTTGAATCACCGATGTTTCAAGAAGTTCTGGTTCCTGAGGCTTCTGAGGCACACCACAGCAGGCCGAAGTCACAAGCATCGCTGACTTCAGCAGGCAGTCGCAGGCTGGATACATTGGGAAGCATTGTTTCCGAAGCAACATCAAGAGGGAGGAAAAGGAAAAAGAAAGATGAGAGTCAGTTAATATTACAGGAATTAGGCAATGTTTCAAGTGCAATCAAAAGATGCAAACCACAGGATGACCTCAAACTTTTGCCGTCTCTCTGCTCAAAACACATGAGAGGGGTCAGTGAGGATAAGCATCTCGATATGAAAATTAAATTGATGCAAGTAGTAAAGTAATTCAAAGATTAATGTTTTTTAATGTATACATTTTGTATAATAATGCCAAGAGATAACGAAACAAAAGAAAATCATTGATGAATTTAATTACTTTATATCGAAATGGAGAAATAAGGAGGAAAATGAAAGTATATGAAAAGGTAACTTCCCATTGATGGGAGACGAACCCACAACCTTTGAATTCTGCTTGCATTGCTTTACCAGTAGAGCTGCAGAAATGGCTATCCCTCTGCAAACTTTCTTGAGCCTGTATTTGCATGTACTAGATCCCACCCATGTAGCGTTACGCAGTGTTACTCGTGCAAGAGCACTCGAAGAGCCTAAACTAGTACACAAACATTCTAAGAAATAGATGGTGCAATAGCCTCCAGCTCAATTGGTTTTGGGTTTAGCTCCCACCAGTGGCAAGTTATATTTTGTCCACTTTCATTTCCCTTCTCCTTGTGATGTCGACATTACAAATAAAACGACAGTTATTTTCCTTTATGCTTTCTATACGTTTCCTTGTCTGTTGTTGACATATCAAAGCCCCTCAGCTCTTCTCTTTTGTTCATATTACATTGTGTTTTATCCATATATTTGTGCGGTATTATTCAAGAATTTCATAAAGTTGATATCTGTGGGCCTGGTTGGTTGGCCATTGCTGCTGTAGAGATGTGTGAACATGTTTTAGCAACACACCTACGATAGAGAAAGAAGCACAGACTTGCAACTAAAGGTTTGTTGTTGCAAGACAGGTGTTTATCGCTTTCATCTGTCTTTGCTCATTCATGCTGTCTTGCAGCAATGAACCTTTTTGAGTTCACCACCTGTGCATGTAGAGTTTGTGCATGCATCTAGAGATGCCTGTACATGCCTATAAATAAAAAGAAATGTAATGAACCTTCAACCAGTCCCCATTGAAAATTTTGGTTATATGCTGCACGTTGTAAAGCCTGTCGGGGCGTTCTAGCAGCGCAAGTATTTTTCAAATTGTTTTATTATTATTACAAGAAGTAGCAGAAAGGGAAAAGTCTTGCCACCACATAGCCAGGAGGCAAGGTTCACTGCCAACATAGACAACCTCTACCTCTCCCACAACTATCATCCACAAGCCACATTCCTTGCATTTCTTTTTTTTTTTTGGTGTTCCATGGCCCTGTTCCAGAGTTGGTTTTGCATGTTCTGCATTGGATGTTTGGCCAAAGTCTTTGTACGTAATTAGTGACATTGAAGGCATTGCGTAAATGAGACATGTATACGTATGACCCTGCTTCTCTGGCAGGAAGCCGGGCTACCTGACGGGAGCCGTGAACAGCA
The DNA here is from genome assembly GCF_023375885.2 of Dermacentor andersoni. NCBI lineage: Eukaryota > Metazoa > Arthropoda > Arachnida > Ixodida > Ixodidae > Dermacentor > Dermacentor andersoni. Next base: position 214,204,699 of record NC_092816.1, read on the forward strand.
TGTGAGCTTTAAAAAAATTCTTAGGCTGAAAAAATGTAAGGAATTTCTGCGGCTGTCGTGCTGTTCTGCAGTTGTTTAATACTTTGCAGGCACGATTGCCACTATACGACTTACACACCACTGCAGCGTCTAGCCGCCTCAATCCCCACACGTCTTGCCTGAATGCCAAGTAGCTTGAATGTAAGTTGAAAAAAATTAGTACCCATGTCTCAATTGTTTGCATACAAATTATGATGACATGACTTTTCTTGACAATGATCTGCATGGCTGTGGGGGCCCTTTTTGAGTGACATACGATCAAAATTCATTTGTGTAGGTTAGCTACTACCTTTGTTTAATACTACATGTACAATCATTCCTCAAAGCATGTTTCACAGGTTGCGCAAGGTCAAAAGCACTGAGGTAGCTTTTGTGTGATCCCATTCGATGGCATTTTTTTGTTAGCTAACTGCTAGCCATAGTTAGCCATAACTACTACACTGGTGATGCACTAAGTTGAAACTTTGTCTCTGTGATCATGTGATCTTTTTTTTTCTGGTATTTCCTTTCACGCGCATTGTCAGTACCTTCATTACTATTTCTCGTTTTGTATCAGCATCTTGTGTCCCATTTTTTATTTGTTTATGAGTTAATAAATATTTAGTTGTGTATAATGAACTAGATTATGTATTAATATTTTTATGCGCGCTCATTGTCAGTCATTTTATTCTTTCTTTTGTTGTGCTTCAATGTTTTGTGACCCCTTCGTGATTTGGCTGTGAAAAGGCGGCGGGCAGTATTTTGTAAATAAAATAAATGATATATTAAATGACAAAGAAACAGTGTTCTTCTGTATTCCTGCAATCGCACATTATTACTCTAGGGGCAACTATCCTTTACAAACCTCAATGCTACAGCAAGTCGTTCTCCAGGCTCCAGGGGTTTCTCGAATGTGGTGCTGCCGTGTGAGGTCCTCTGCGACAAAGCGCAATAGCTGGTCAAAGAGCTGTGGTGTCTTGTGAAAGAACTTGTAGAAAAATCCGTGGTCATCCTGACGTATCCGTTGCATCTGTAAAAAATTTTGCATTATTACCTAGCAGAAAGACCGTACCCTGCCTGCATACATTCGCAGGTACCGGGAGCTGTACACTTTTCACTGACACACACGCATAGCCACTAGCCATCATTAATTTTACCCCCTGCTTTGCTTATATGCTTGAATACAAACAGTGTGTCGGCAAAACAGGAGAGCCAGTCAGCGGTATATTAAAGAAAAATCATGCGGCCACTGCCAAGAAACTTCCGAAATTAGTTGCACAGCATTTAAACCTGTCAGGTCACAATTTAATTACATTACACTTCATATTCTACAGTCACACCTCTGAGAGACAGAAAATATAGGAAATTGTATCTCATCCACAAGATTCATATATGACAACCAACACGTGCAAAAAGGTGTTCTTGAATCTGTGTGCTATACTAATGGCACAAATATAACTAGCAGTCCTTAACTTTTTGTAGGGATGTGCTAATACCGAAAAGTAGATTTAGAATAGAATATCGAATGAAATGAAGAAAATATAAGCTGGATATCAAATAAAATATCGAATAGCAGAAAATGTATTACAAAACTTAATCTTTACAAATTTTGTGCAAGAGGATGCGACACAAGATCTCTATAAACAGTATGGTCTACTGTTAATAATGAAGGAAGCCCCAAATTAGTATTACAGATCGTCTGTTAAATAGAATCAAGTGCTTCTTCCCCTCTGAAGCTGAAGAATTAGTGACGGTATGTTGTACTGCATACACGGTTTAGACAGACGGCTGTTGAAACGTCGGGAGGTGTCACCACGTATCCGATGTACGATCTGTGTGCTTCCGGCGGCTAATCAGCCCGATCTTCGCCTATGCTTTCGCGCTTTCCGAACTACACCCTGCTCTTGTCGTTCCCTCTGTTCGCGTACGTCACGTTATCGTTTCGATCGGTGCTGTCAACCTGGGGCGCGATCGGAGATATTTTGTTCGATACGCGTTCTGTTCAGTTGCTGCAACGTCACAAAGTTGCAGTATGCAAAATTTGTGACAGCGGGGCGGAGAGAGCAGCCAATCAGGAAGCGGTGACCTCCCCGGAAGTTTACTTCCGTCGTTTGTTGTCTGCTTGCAGACAGTATACTACAAAACGAAATGTTTCTCGTCTTCCAAATAAATGAAATCTTTATCTAAAAAAATGTATTTCTTTCTTCTCAATCCCAAACACGTTTTCAAATAGTAGTACGTGTGACTACTGCAATTTATAACTATTACTTTCTTTGCGTCGTCTCTAGGTGGTGTCGCGCACAGCGAGAAGGAAAAAGAAAAAAAAGAAAACGACGGGAAGAGTGGCACACTTTTCAACAGGCAGCGACAACATTCCAGTGGCTCGCTGGCACCGATGATGGGGTCGATTTCTTTGTACAACCAACGAATTATTTGTTTCGAGAAACAAAAACGACGCCGGAATTCACTTTCTGCCATTTCTTCAAACGCGTTTCGCACCGCCACCCGCTCTCCTCCTTCCTCTAGAAACGCCAGCGCAACAACCTAAGTTCCCAACGGAAGCGTCATTGCCGTAGCCGCCTGTTGGATCCAATCCAATCCACCAGACGCGCCATGCGAAGCCGTATGATCGCTCCAAACTTCCCAGCTCCCGTCGGGTTCGGCGCCTAGCAGACGAAATGCTCGGTGGGAGGATGATTGACAGAAGCGTGTGGTCATTTTGACGTCACCATCACCAAAAACGTGGCCGCGCCCCGCGGCTGGCGACGTCGGCGCGGAGTAGGCCAATCGCGCGCGCCGGTAACCGAACGAACGCGCCGAACAACCATCTCCGATTGCACCCTTGGACGAACCTTGTACCGACGACGCGATGCTGTTCTGCGAATTGGGCGTTCTCGCGCTGCGAGTACGATCCCCGCATTGCTACTTTAACCCTTTCACTTATGTCTCCTATATGCGCGCACTTAAAAACGCTGATAAGTAATTGCTGTCCCGACGAAGATAAGTCCCCATGTCCAAACACTTGCTCCTAGTTCTACCACCGTAGATCATCGAAAGGAAAGAAATTACTCACAGCCGTAACGTCCTCCTTTACGCAGTTGAAAGACTGGCCGGACCCTCCAACGTCGCCACAGACGCTTTCTGCGCTCCCGCCGCCTTTGCAAGAGCAGCCGCAGCAAAAGCTTCTTTCTCATGTGGTACATTGCGGGAAGAGAACGCCTATGCCTGCGAAGCAAGCGGCTAAGCAACAGCTCGACAGCAACGTCGTTTGTGGTCGCGCGCGGATGCCAGCTGCAGTCGTGGGCAAGCAGACGCTTTCGCGCGTGATATTGATCATTGACGTAGCTTTTCTTGTCATAAGGATGTGTAGATAAAAACGGCGTGCATTTATCAACTTACAAACAATGTGATATCTCTAACTTTGATAAATTAAATAAAAATGGCTGGCCATAATGAAATTAAGGATAAACTTTTCTCAAACCAAAGACGAACGTTTCCGCCATCGCTGGTCTGTCAGCCCTGTGCTACGCGCAGCGAAGCGCGCACGTGTGCGCGTATCGTGTGGCTGGCCGCCCTTCCCTTCATCGCCCACGTTCGCGCACACAGACGCGTACGCTTACTTGTACGCGTAGCGAGACGCGTATCTCGTGCTGCGTGTGGTTGGGCCTTTACACGCAAATACACCCATGCTCTCCGGCAGGTGCGAGTAGCCAGCGTCTCAGCGATCGGTGGCAGCAATCTTTTATTCCTTGCGGAGCGAGGAAGCCTTCGGCTATTCCGAAAAATATCCGGTTTTGTTCGGCATATTAATGTATCTTTATCGCGTGCACGTCACTTTGACGCGGTGAGTTTGTGCGGTTTTGTGACGTCGCATGACCGGCAGGCGAAGTGGGTGCAGCCCGAAAACTTTTTACCAATAGCCGAAGGCTAATGGCGAAAAGGGGTCAAATCAGAAATAACCGTTTTTCTTTTTTCTGTCAAATCATGCATAATCAGTGTGTACACATCATATCAGATGGGGAGGTATCGCGGTTTTCGTGACGTCGCGTGACAAAGTGGGGGGTGGTCGAAAAAAGTTTTTGACCAATCGTGGAGGACTGATAGCAGAACTGGAATAGAAAAGTTTGGAATAGTTTTACGTTATAGCGCCCATGGTTTGAAGCATGCTTTGAAGGCTCATGGACGCACATCTACAAATATATGCGCGCTTTTCATTCCGCGTGGAATTGCACTCAGTTACTCTATGTGGCATCGAAATATTTTGGACAAGTGCGCGCTCCGCGTAACGCGTATGCGGCGTAAGTCTTACCTGATCGCACTGTCGTTCCCAGAAATATGCACTCTGAACTGCAACAAGAACTTACCGTGTCGTCGCTATTGCTGCGGCCTCAACACATGGCTCTATGGTCATGCCGCCGCCATCTTCTTGCTTTTCAATGTGGCGCGTCTGCGCTTTCTGCATGAATGTGTCTTCAGCGTTGTTGAAAACGAAGCGACGCTGCTTTAGGCAGTGAGGCGTAGCGTTGTCAAAGGAAGGAAGGAAAGAAACTTTATTTTCTCAAAAGAAGTAGGCGAGCGTAGTTGGACGCTTAGTCCAGGGCTCCACTGGCGCGAGCGGCTCTCTGGCCTTGGTCCAGGAGAACCACTTGGCTCTCCTTCCCGCCGTCCGCAAGCCATGCCTCCCTCTGCCTATTTAACTTCAGTGGATGTGCAGTTATGTAAGGGCTAGTAATGTATAAAGGCCTTTTCAGGCACTCCCATGTGATATGTTGTAGTGAGGGCTTTTTAGAACACCATGGACAGACGTCCAGAAATCTAGTTGCGCTTATTTTACTGAGTTGATGCAGGTTAGGGAAGCTGTTTGTTTGAATGCGTCGCCAGTCATTAGTCTGCTGTCTGTTAAGCGGTGGATGAACGTACTCTCTACGTTCTTCCCGTTGTTGTAGAAGAATGTCACGAGTGCTTGAAAGAAGTCCCGTGCTCGGCTCGGTCACAGCTCGGTACCTCGAGATGCGGCAGACCCCATCTCGAGCTGTACGGCCTGCTGCAACGTTACCCTCCAAGCCCTCGTGAGCAGCACACCAAGTACTGGCATGGTGGTGTTCTGTAAAGGTTCGTCCCACAATTCTGCGGACCATTTTGGGTACAGTCCCATTGAGAAACAGGCGGCATGCTGTCTGCGAGTCGGACAGTATGACTGCCGACTCGTTTCTGTGTTCCGCGTCTGCAATGGTCATGGCTATTGCAGCCGCTTCGGGCGCACACGTTGCCGCACACGTTTTGAGTTGATACGTTGTTTTGATGAGTGGTGGCGTGAAACCTTGCTTTTCTGGAACTGCACGCCCCTGGTTCGTTGAGCAGAGCCGCTCTCTTTGAGCTATGAGGACCGCGCTAGCATATTCCTCAAAAGTGTTGTAAATGCCTAGTTTCTCAACTTTATGCTTGTTAGCACTTTCGGGGATGCTGAGCGCTGCCTTGAAGGCTTTCCTTGCGATTGCATTAGCTTGTTTCATCTCCTTGTTTGTTAGTGCTTGGTACTGGAGTGCGTACGTCACCCATTTAATTATAAAAGCGTGGACCAGCCTGATCGTTTCTACTTCATTTCATCATCATCATCATCATCATCATCATCATCATCAGCCTGGTTACGCCCATTGCAGGGCAGGGCAAAGGCCTCTCCCATACTTCTCCAACTGCCCCGGTCATGTACTAATTGTGGCCATGTTGACCCTCCAAACTTCCTAATCTCATCTGCCCACCAAACTTTCTGCGCCCCCTGCTACGCTTCCCTTCCCTCGGAATCCAGTCCGTAACCCTTAATGACCATCGGTTATCTTCCCTCCTCATTACATGTCCTGCCCATGCCCATTTCTTTTTCTTGATTTCAACTAAGATGTCATTAACGCGCGTTTGTTCGCTCACCCAATCTGCTCTTTTCTTATCCCTTAATGTTACACCTATCATTCTTCTTTCCATAGCTCGTTGCGTCGTCCTCAATTTAAGTAGAACCCTTTTCGTAAGCCTCCAGGTTTCTGCCCAGTACGTGAGTACTGGTAAGACACAGCTGTTATAAACTTTTCTCTTGAGGGATAATGGCAACCTGCTGTTCATGATCTCAGCATGCCTGCCAAACGCACCCCAGCCCATTCTTATTCTTCTGATTATTTCACTCTCATGATCCGGATCAGCAGTCACTACCTGTCCTAAGTAGATGTATTCCCTTACCACTTCCAGTGCCTCGCTACCTATCGTAAACTGGTGTTCCCTTCAGAGACTGTTGAACGCTACTTTAGTTTTCTGCAGATTAATTTTTAGTCCCACCCTTCAGCTCTGCCTCTCCAGGTCAGTGAGCATGCATTGCAGTTGGTCCCCTGAGTTACTAAGCAAGGCAATATCATCAGCGAAGCGCAAGTTACTAAGGTATTCTCCATTTACTCTTATCCCGAATTCTTCGCAATCCAGGTCTCTGATTACCTCCTGTAAACACGCTGTGAATAGCATTGGAGAGATCGTATCTCCCTGCCTGACGCCTTTCTTTATTAGGATTGTGTTGCTTTCTTTATGGAGGACTACAGTGGCTGTGGAGCCGCTATAGATATCTTTCAGTATTTTTACATACGGCTCGTCTACACCCTGATTCCGCAATGCCTCCATGACGGCTGAGGTTTCGACTGAATCAAACGCTTTCTCATAATCAATGAAAGCTATATATAATGGTTGGTTATATTCCGCACATTTTTTCTATCACCTGATTGATAGTGTGAATATGATCTATTGTTGAGTAGCCTTTACGGAATCCTGCCTGGTCCTTTGGTTGACGGAAGTCTAAGTTGTTCCTGATTCTATTTGCAATTACCTTAGTAAATACTTTGTAGGCAACGGACAGTAAGCTGATCGGTCTATAATTTTTCAAATCTTTGGCGTCCCCTTTCTTATGGATTAGGATTATGTTAGCGTTCTTCCAAGATTCCGGTACGCTCGAGGTCATGAGGCATTGTGTAAACAGGGTGGCCAGTTTTTCTAGAACAATCTGCCCACCATCCTTCAACAAATCCGCTGTTACATGATCCTCCCCAGCTGCCTTCCCCCTTTGCATAGCTCCCAAGGCTTTCCTTACTTCTTCCGGCGTTACGTGTGGGATTTCGAATTCCTCTAGACTATTCTCTCTTCCATTATCATCGTGGGTTCCACTCGTACTGTATAAATCTCTATAGAACTCCTCAGCCACTTGAACTATCTCATGCATAGTAGTAATGATATTGCCGGCTTTGTCTCTTAACGCATACATGTGATTCTTGCCAATTCCTAGTTTCTTCTTCTCTGCTTTTAGGCTTCCTCCGTTCCTGAGAGCTTGTTCAATTCTATCCATATTATACTTCCTCATGTCAGCTGTCTTACGCTTGTTGATTAACTTCGAAAGTTCTGCCAGTTCTATTCTAGCTGTAGGGTTATAGGCTTTCATACATTGGCGTTTCTTGATCAGATCTTTCGTCTCCTGCGATAGCTTACTGGTATCCTGTCTAACAGAGTTACCGCCGACTTCTATTGCACACTCCTTAATGATACCCACAAGATTGTCGTTCATTGCTTCAACACTAAGGTCCTCTTCCTCAGTTAAAGCCGAATACCTGTTCTGTAGCTTGATCTGGAATTCCTCTATTTTCCCTCTTACCGCTAACTCATTGATCGGCTTCTTATGTACCAGTTTCTTCCGTTCCCTCCTCAAGTCTAGGCTAATTCGAGTTCTTACCATCCTGTGGTCACTGCAGCGCACCTTACCGAGCACGTCCACATCTTGTATGATGCCAGGGTTAGCGCAGAGTATGAAGTCTATTTCATTTCTAGTCTCGCCGTTCGGGCTCCTCCACGTCCACTTTCGGCTATCCCGCTTGCGGAAGAATTTATTCATTATCCGCATATTATTCTGTTTCGCAAACTCTACTAATAACTCTCCCCTGCTATTCCTAGTGCCTATGCCGTATTCCCCCACTGCCTTGTCTCCAGCCTGCTTCTTGCTTACCTTGGCATTGAAATCGCCCATCAGTATAGTGTATTTTGTTTTCACTCTACCCATCGCCGATTCCACGTCTTCATAGAAGCTTTCGACTTCCTGGTCATCATGACTGGATGTAGGAGCATAGAGCTGTACAACCTTCATTTTGTACTTCTTATTAAGTTTCAGAACAAGACATGCCACCCTCTCGTTAATGCTATAGAATTCCTGTATGTTACCAGCTATGTTCTTATTAATCAGTAATCCGACTCCTAGTTCTCGTCTCTCCGCTAAGCCCCGGTAGCACAGGACGTGCCCGCTTCTGAGCACTGTATATGCTTCTTTTGGCCTCCTAACTTCACTGAGCCCTATTATATCCCATTTACTGCCCTCTAATTCTTCCAATAGCACTTCATTTAGCCGATATTTACTGCAGGCTATCCTTCGCATCATACGACCTACGTTCCCTGTTGTTGCTCTCAACTTTTGGATGATGTGAGCGGGGCCTCCGTTCGGTTGCACCCATATTTCCAGAACGCGCAGTATTTTTACCTCCCTAACGGGACGTTCATCCAGATGTATCGTTAATGATGGAATATCGTTTTTTGTCGCCCATTTAGCCCTCATTCTGATCAGCTCGGTCTTCTCAGGTGAACACTTCATCGATGCTCCGTCCGTGAAAGCCAGTATCTTGTCCGCTGCTCATTTTCGTGTGTCCTGTTTTTCCGCACACGACCCTCTTCGTGTACAAAGGGTTATGTCGTCCGCGTATATAGCGACGCCTAAATCTCGGTCCTGCCATAGTTCAATGGCGAGCTTACGCATGCCCACACTGTAATGGATAGGAGAAAGGACAGCTCCTTGCGGGGTGCTTCTGTTCGGGAGGTCGAAATTGTCGGACCTCGTCGATCCCGAACCTATTCTCGCGCTTCGGTGCGTCAGGAAGGACCTAACGTACGCGTATATGAGGCGGCCACAGTTAATGGATTCCAAATCTTCCATGATCGAATCATGGGAGATTGTATCAAAAGCTTTCTTGATATCGAGCGCCAGTGCAAAATTGTCACTCGAGCCTCTGATCGGGTGCAGGGCATTGTACTTCAGAATGAGGAACACGCCCTGAGCTGATATGTGTGGCCTGAAGCCGAACATGTTGCTCGGTAGAAGCTTTCCCATCTCTATATAGTTGGATTGTCTGGTTAAGATCACATTTTGAAACAACTTGCCCGCGCATGATGCCAGCGAAATTGGTCTTTGGTGCTGGATGTCACTGGATTTACCCGGCTTGGGTATTAGGGTGATAGTGACTCATTCCATTCTGCTGGGAGTTCTCCGCCCTCACTCCAGACTTTCTCATTGAAGAAGTCCATGATTTGTGTTAGGGCGGCGTCACTCAGGTTTCTGATTATGGCATTGGTAATCTGATCAGTTCATGGAGCCTTGTTTTTCCGAAATGATTCGGCTGCCGCGTTCCAATGTTATAGGTGCGTCAAAACTGCGTTGCTGTATTCCTTTATATTCCGTGTGTAGCAGCTCTGTAGTAAGGTTGTGCCCAACATATATCTCCTTGACCATGTTTATTAACTTGATGTCATCCCGTTTAAATTCGTTCTCTAGGGTTATGAGTGTCGGGCTCGTCACTGTTTTTGTACCTCCAGGGTGAATCCTGCTTCGCAAGACGTGCCCTGCCCGCTTAGTACTCAGTGTGCCTCTGAGCAAGTCAGTAAACTGTTTCGAGTCGGCGGAACTCAGACGTTGCGCATACAAATTAGCTCACTGCGCTAGCTGGGCTATACGTTTTTCAGCTTTTGGTTAAGTTTTTGTGTCTTCCAAAGTTTGGTGAGGCTCCTTCTGGCATCCCACAAATGAAGTAGGTGTTTATCAACCGCCGGAGTTACCCTCGCGTGTGTACTTTTGATGTGTGCTGTCCATGGGCTGAGGTCTGTCAGGTCTCCGTGAATGTCTAGCACTTCGAGGAATTTCACCCAGTCCGTGACCTTGGCTTACCCTATCACCCTCTTTATTGTGGCCGCACTGAGCGATATACTCAAATTGGTCGCTGTTAAAATTCTCTCCTAAATTCGGCCACCTCGTGTTCCTTGCGGTGTTAGTGAATGTAAGATCTGCTGACGTGTCATTTGAGACACTATTACCAATGCTGAGGAGATCTGGCTGTGTAAGCTGGTATAGGTCGCACCTTTCCACTAGGTCCGCTAGCATTATTCCTTTGGGGTTCTTTTTGCTATAGCACCAGTTAGAGTGCTGTACATTAAATTCTCCCAGAAACATAAGTTCGTCCTTTCATTCCACAAGGCCCACTGATTTCACCAGTATATTCTAGAAGTTGGCATGTTTCTCTCTCGGAGGGGTATACACATTGATTATCACCGTTTTCGGTCGGCAGAGTTTTTAAGGCCAGGCCATGATTACGTGATGTTGGATAGGCTCCTTCCCTGCATAGCTAATTCTCAGCACCAAATCCTTCTTTTCGAAAGTAGCTATTTGCGGGCACTCCCGGGTTTTGTAGCACACGTAGCCTTTCAGAGTTAGCTGGCGGTTGCCTACCTCCTGTACGCATAAACATCGGAAGGGACTGGAGATGATTCAATGAATTTTGTGAAATTTGCGAGCTTTTCCCGCAGTGAGCAGCAATTCCACTGCCAAATTTCCAGTTGTTCTGTCTGTTTACTATTACTTTGTCTAGCCATTCTTGGTGTTCTCCTAATCTGGTTCTACTTTTTTCGGTTGTCTGGTGGAGCACCTGGGTTTCAGTAGTTCTTTTGCGAGGGTTCTGCGTCTGGCCTAGGTCGCTGATGGTGCGTTCCATTTGTACTAGATTGGCAAAGACAAGCTACATCTGCTATATGAGGTACGCTAGCGACACTGTGGTTGCTGCGTTGTCATGGGCTGCTAAACGGGTGCGTTCGCTGGGTCTGGCATGTTGCTCGATTGTTTTAAAAGTAATGCCTTGAGGCGTGCCATCCTAGACTTAACCTCATGTAATTCTCTTTTGAGTTGTCTATTCTCGTCTACTACCCTTCTGTATTCAAGCTGTTGCGTGATCGGTGGTATAACATGTGTTTGTTTGGCAGTGGGAGATACGACTTGCGCCCAGCTTACCTGATTCGCCTGTGGCTTGCTCTGTGCCAGGGATGCCCCGGGTGACTTGCTTCTAGGATGGGTTTTCGCCTTCGTGTTCCCCTGTGTGGTTGGTCTCGGCCTCGACGTGGACCTTCGACGCTGTTTCCTTGGTTTTCCGTGCTCCGTGCGGTTTCTCGATGGCGTGCGGGTTTTTGAGCGGCTCCTGTGGGTCGCATCTCGTCCATGCGCCCATTCTCAATCTTCATCCTCCGAGGAGAACCAGCGAGGGGCTGGCTTGTGTGGTTTCTGGGGTAGTTTCGCTGCCTGGTATCGTGCAGGTTTGAGGCGTTTTGGGCAACAGTGGTCTCCAGTTAGATAGTCCCCAGAGAAATTGCGCATGTTGGGGTACAGTTGTGAGTTACTTCTGGAATGTGCACTCCGAAGGTACGGTACGTGGGCAAATCTAGTTGCGAGCACAGGTCGGTGCGGTGGCCAACTTACCCACACGGTCGGCAGAATTGGACAGTGTTACGAAAAGGAATACACTCCTTCTCACCTCCTTTGTAGTAAATGTATCTAGTTAGGACGTCCCAGAAGAAAGTAAGAACAGCACTCTGAGAGTCTCCCAACATCCGGGCCTCTACCAGCTCCACGCCCTGAGTGCGAAAACGGATGCTCGCTTTGAGAGTCTCAAACGGAGTGTCCGGTCTATGCCGCGGATAACACCTCTCCTAGTCCCTTCGCCTGGCGTGACGTAGACATTGACTGGGTGCGGTATTCCCTTGATCTTCGAAGACGTGACGCCTTTCATCTCCATTGCGACGGTTGCATCCGGGGAGGATGCTAGTGCTATGTTGGAGCCCGACCAGATGCGGAGAATGAACTGGCCCCACCTGATTATTCCTTGGCAGGCTTCCACTATTGCGTCGGAAAGCGCTTGGGTGGTTACATTCCCCAGTGGCAGTCCCTGGTGAGGTCGAAAGACCACCTTTAGTTCGTCCTTGGGTAGGGGTGGGGGCCTGAGTCACGTGGGCTGGCCAACGGCGGTTCCGCTGGTTATCCGCTGTATCCTTGCTTTCTGCGGAGAAGTCCCCTCCTAACCGTAAATTCCGATCCTTTGCTTGTTTATTCTGTGCTCTGAGCGATTGGGATATCTGTCAACCCTCCCCTGTGCGGTCAGTCTCCGTTTGGAAGGGAAAATGAGCGTTGGCGTGCGCGGACGCAATGGTGCAATTCCCGGCTGGTCGTTCATCGTCCCGGTTTTAAGGTCCACAACCGCTTTGCTCAAAGCCAATGCGTGTTGTTGAGCCATTGGATGCGATTCCGTATTCGAGGTCATAGTCACCGCGGTAACTGCAGCGTGGTCGTGGTTGGCATCTTAGGGCGCGCGTCTGCCGGCGTCGTCGCCACTGCCCTACTCGAGTTGGCGGGGGCTTCACATGGGCTAAGTGACAAACGGCCGTGGAATCACGAAAAATGGTCCGAGTTTGGCGAAAGTTGTGTCGACGGATGCCGGAGCACTTCCACTTCAAGCAGGTGACAATTTCCGGACGGTTTCAGGGGATGAACCACCAGAAACTGGCGATCATGTGGAGGTCGACCTGCACGCGTCTCTACTGGTCGGCGCCAGTAGGAGTGTTTTTGTGAAAGGCCTGCACACCACCCTTGCGCAACGTTGCACAGGCGTTTCTTGAAGCATTTCAAGTTGATTCACGCGCCTCGGATACACCACAATGCAAGTGATGCGTGCTCCTATAACCAAATGAGGGTCAGTGCCCACTGCTGCTTCGCGTTCACTCCGGCGGCAGCCCAGCGTCGCAGCGTAAACAAACTTAAATCTCGGAGGCACCTGCCGCCCTGCGTGCCGCCATGCTAGCGGAAGTAGCCTGCGGCGATAGCCAATAGGCGCTCAGCTTTCGCCCCCCAGCTCCCAGTCGATATGCTTTCCTTATAGGCAACCCGGCCTCTCTGGCCGGGAGTTTACGCACACCAAGCACCTGTAGCGCGGCCGTGCCAAGCCTCAACTATTATCATCCTTTATTACAGATGATGGTAGTTGTATGATCGGTCGACGAGTACAGCGCTTTCAGCGTGCCAGGCCTCGGCCGGTGTAGTCGGATGCGTCATGCCGTAGACGCTAAGGTCGCTACAACTTTACCCTGCGCATTAAAAGTGATTCGCAGCAGTGCGGTGATCAGTTCTTGTCGCAGCACTAGTGTCAAGTGCGTGGCGAGAGATCGCTTCTTTCTATGTCGAAGGCGCAAACGCAACGCGCTCGCTTTAGTGAAGCCGAACAGCATGCTGCTGGTCAGCCAAGATAGTGCGCGATGCACCCTGTTCTAGCTGCTCCGGCATGCCATAGGGCATGTTCTATTCCCACGCCAGCCACACTAGAGTGTAGAGCGTCCAATTTTTGCCGATGTAGCGTTACTGCACCACGCGTGGACCTCCTCCGCGTTAAGCCGGACTATACCTCGTCTTAAGCTTGGCCACACCATTGCGCTCTTCTTCGAGCGGACGCAGAACGCATCGAGGCCCCGCTGTTTATTTATGTTTGTTTATTTATTTATTTATTTATTTTACATTCAGGGTTTGCATATTACAGAGGGGAGGGGCATATTCGAGACGAAAATTGGGAAAACAGTTGACACAATCACAATAGGAAACATGCTTGCGGCATTGCGGCATTTTTTTCAGTTTCGGCATGAAAAACTGATATTGGCGAGCTGTCTGTGACGCATTGACTTATATTTAAGCTTAAGATATTGCACAGACTACTGCATTTCTAAACTCAGGTAGCGCGAAAGAGTTACATAACGTTTTTATATTGTTTATCCGAGACGAAAGAATGTAAACTAGATAGAGAAAACCAGCTGGACTACTTCGCAATAAATGAACATCGTGGGCGTGCAACAGCGTTATCACAGCGCATGAAGACGCTAACAAATATACTATGTAGCTGGCAGACGTGCGGGACATTTTCGCTGGTACACCAGAACGGTATACAAGCAAGGAAAGCAGACAGCACGGACGCTGGTTCTCCACATTCTTCACTGTACGTCACTTCCGTAGGGCGATAACTGCGGCATTTTTTTTCAGTTTCGGCATGAAAAACTCATATTGGCGAGCTGTCTGTGACGCATTGACTTATATTTAAGCTTAAGATATTGCACAGACTACTGCATGTCTAAACCCAGGTAGCGCGAAAGAGTTACATAACGTTTTTATATTGTTTATCCGAGACGAAAGAATGTAAACTAGATAGAGAAAACCAGCTGGACTACTTCGCATTAAATGAACATCGTGGGCGTGCAACAGCGTTATCACAGCGCCTGAAGACGCTAACAAATATGCTATGCATCTGGCAGACGTGCGGGACATTTTCGCTGGTACACCAGAACGGTATAGAAGCAAGGAAAGCAGGCAGCACGGACGCTGGTTCTCCACATTCTTCACTGTACGTCACTTCCGTAGGGCGATAACTGCGGCATTTTTTTCAGTTTCCGCATGAAAAACTCATATTGGCGAGCTGTCTGTGACGCATTGACTTATATTTAAGCTCAAGATATTGCACAGACTACTGCATGTCTAAACCCAGGTAGCGCGAAAGAGTTACATAACGTTTTTATATTGTTTATCCGAGACGAAAGAATGTAAACTAGATAGAGAAAACCAGCTGGACTACTTCGCATTAAATGAACATCGTGGGCGTGCAACAGCGTTATCACAGCGCATGAAGACGCTAACAAATATACTATGTAGCTGGCAGACGTGCGGGACATTTTCGCTGGTACACCAGAACGGTATACAAGCAAGGAAAGCAGACAGCACGGACGCTGGTTCTCCACATTCTTCACTGTACGTCACTTCCGTAGGGCGATAACTGCGGCATTTTTTTTCAGTTTCGGCATGAAAAACTCATATTGGCGAGCTGTCTGTGACGCATTGACTTATATTTAGGCTTAAGATATTGCACAGACTACTGCATGTCCAAACCCAGGTAGCGCGAAAGAGTTACATAACGTTTTTATATTGTTTATCCGAGACGAAAGAATGTAAACTAGATAGAGGAAACCAGCTGGACTACTTCGCATTAAATGAACATCGTGGGCGTGCAACAGCGTTATCACAGCGCATGAAGACGCTAACAAATATACTATGTAGCTGGCAGACGTGCGGGACATTTTCGCTGGTACACCAGAACGGTATACAAGCAAGGAAAGCAGACAGCACGGACGCTGGTTCTCCACATTCTTTACTGTAGGTCACTTCCGTAGGGCGATAATTGCGGCAGTTTTTTCAGTTTGGGCATGAAAAACTCATATTGGCGAGCTGTCTGTGACGCACTGACGTATATTTAAGCTTAAGATATTGCACAGACTACTGCATATCTAAACGCAGGTAGCACGAAAGAGTTACAAAACGTTTTGATATCGTTTATCCGAGACGAAAGAAACGGTTTAAAGAAGAGACGAGAAAGACAACTTCGTTGGTAAAACGTCGTATACGCCTGCTAATGTCTGGCTTAACTACGTTTTTTCAGACGATCTAGAACAGCTGTTCAAAACTTATTCGGAAAGCTAGTCTTGAAATAGGATTGGGAAAGACAAAAATAATCGCTTTGCCAGGGCTCTTCATATATGATTTCTAAACGCCTTTAAGACGTTATCTAAAAGCTGGTCTAGAAGCACTCTTGAAAGGTTTACGATAATCAGAAGCCCTTTTTCGTGGTTTCCAAATGAGTCGAAGCGCCGGTGTCTAGTGCTACCGAACTCCTGGCGCAGTGCCAAGCACTGTTGCCTATCGAGGCCGCCGCATCGTCGACCAAGTCACTTGAAAAGGCACATGTCCACGAAAATAAATTCGCAATGCTGCTTTTGGTATGCAGCAATGATGTTTATAAACAAAATGGGAGTGATATCCCGCTAAGAAATGGGCGCGTCCTGACAATCTGTCAGGCCAGGACTTTTGCGCCAAGAACAAGTGAAACGAGGATATCAAAAACCAACACTTTATTGCAAAAATAGTACTTGTGCTAGGTTTGTGCAATATATATGAAAAATGCAAGGTAAATGGAATTAAAAGTACATCAAGAATCACTAAAGCTAACAGAAACAATTCTTAATGAACTAGAAATTGATCGAGAATGGCTAGAACATGCATAAACGAAATTCTAAGTACGCATACAATAACGAACAGCAAGAACGCGAAGTGTTCTAAAGTTTCTTATTTTGCACAGTAAGAGCACATGCAACCCGATGAACAGATAAGAGTTATTTAAAAATTGATATCACAGCAACTGCAAGCAGCAGAATGAAAATGCGAGATTTAATCGCATTGTATCTTCCCACAAGTTATGTTACCAATAATGTAGGAGCTTGAAAAGAACACAAGAAGGAGTAATGACACATATCAAAAATCAATCCTGTGATAAAAACCAAGCAACCGGAACATGTTAAGCTTGAAAATATTGCCTGTACGGTACATGAAATATATTAATGGCGAGAGAATTAAAAGAATCTTAAAACTAAAAAACAATCTCCTGAATGATCATAAAGAATACTCAAATAAGGAAAGCTGTGTAAGAAGTGAGCAGCACTGTAATGCATAGTACGATGAGACTGAGTAACGCTATACATAACTAAAATAATCATAGTACTCTAGTATACGAGAAATGAATGTGTAAGCCTTATTATTACAAAATTGTATAATCCTGGAAATTTAGTTAGTTAGTTAAATGGGGTTTAATGGCGCAAAAGCAGCTAGGGCTATGCTGCGCCAAACACGAGGTGTTTTAACATCCAGTTTATGAAGGAGAAGGCTGTGTTAGTAATCTATATTTTATGTAAAAATCCAGTGTCCTCTAGAAATTTACGGACGTCACATAATGGGACTAGCGGATCATCACCTAAAATTAGAGCAGGGTATAAAGGTATGTGTAGTTCATATAATTTGTGCAAAAGTGTTCGTCTGTGTGTTTCAATCTGCGTACATGTGAGTAATATGTGCATAACTGTTAGTGGCTGTTGACATTTCTCGCATGTTGGTGTGTCTTCTTTCCTAAGTAAGTAGTTGTGTGTGAGGTGTGTGTGCCCAATACGTAGTCAGCATAAAACTACTTCGATGAACCGCTCCTGACGACAACAGGACTTCCATTCGCCAACTATGGGTTTCGTGAGATGTAGCTTGTTGTCGGCACAACGGTCCCATTCGCGTTGCCATTTTGCCGTTAAGGCTTTTCTAATTGCACGGATGGTATCATTATATGGGAGTGTCGTGTTTGTAGTGTCTTTGTGCGCTGCCATCAATGCACATCTATCAGCTGCTTCGTTACCCGGTATCCCAACATGGCTTGGGACCCAGCAGAAACGAATTGACCTCCCGTATTCGTTAAAAGCCACCAAGTTTAAAATGTCTCCAATAAAGGGTTCACATTCAGATTTCAGATGTAGAGCCTTAAGTGTGCTTAAAGAATCTTTGTATATGACTGCATTTTTGTGGTTATCAGCGATAATCTTTTTAAGAACAACACATATAGCGAAAACTTCGGCCGTAAAAACAGAGGCGTGTTGTGGCAAGCGAATACTTTTTTCCCAATTTCCCGTTACGACCCCCACACCCACGTGTTCTTTCGTTTTAGAGCCATCAGTGTAATATTGCATGTTATTTTGATATTTGTCCTGAAGTGCACGGAATTCTTGTGTAATGTGTTCGTGTGGGGTGTTTTTCTTCTTTAAATGTGTTAATGTCCAGTCACACAACGGTTGAAAGTCGTGCCACGGGGGCAAACGCTTTGGCTTTCTGGCAACCTGGAGGACTTCGCCAGGAATGTCATAATCCCGAACATATTCCTCATATCGCAGGACAAGCGGTTTAATCATGTTCGGTTTATTTGTATAGTGTAGGCGTGAGTTGCATTGTGTGAGGATATTGTAGCATATGTGTTGCGGTGATGACTGAATTCTTAGTACGTAGGAAAAAGTGAGCAATGCTCGGCGCTGCTGTGAGGAGGGTTCCTTACGCTCGACGTATAAACTTTGAATAGGTGAAGTTCTGTAGGCACCACTTGCTAGTCGCAGTCCAAGGTTATGTACTGGATCAAGTCGTTGGATGTAGGACTGTCTGGCTGAGCCGTAAACCACGGAGCCATAGTCTAAAAGGCTACGCACAAGAGACCGGTAAATACGCAAGAGGCACCTTCGGTCGGAACCCCAGTGCTTATGAGATAGAACTTTCAGGATATTTAATGCTTTATTTGCCTTAATCTTTAGTGTTTTAATGTGGGCTAGGAAGTTTAGTTTGGTGTCAAAGGTTACTCCTAAAAACTTATGGTCTTGTTTCACCGGCAGTATGATGTCATTCAATTTTAGGACTGGATCGCTGTGTAGCCCTCGTTTCTGAGAGAACAAAACAGTAACTGTTTTCTGTGTGGAGAAACGGAAACCATTTTTGTTAGCCCATTGTGTAAGTTTATTTATTGTCATTTGTATTTATTGTATTCATTGGCGAGAACTCAGTATCAATCCACATATCTTGAAGTTCCTGGCAATCGTTCTGACGTACTGTGGTCTAGATTAAACACACTCCTTCATCGCGGCCATTGTACCGCCCCTGTTTCCAACCTAGAAGTAGACGGTATTGATATGGATGGATCACCTTTGGCTGACGCATTTAATAATTTTTTCACTGGTATGATAACGACTGGAACCCCGGCTGATGCGTGCGAATACGTAAATACTCACAACGCTGAGTCATTGTACTTGTGTCCTGTCACCGCCCACGAAGTCTTATCGACAATAAAAAGTATAAAAAATAGCGCCAGTTGTGATATCGACGGAATTCAAATACGTCCTGTTAAAGACGTGTCTGATGTTATCGTGCCGATTTTAGCCGATATCTTTAACATTTGTTTAACTAACTCTGTTTTTCCTTTAAATATGCAAATAGCAAAAGTGACCGTGCTTTACAAAAAATGTGACCGAAATAACTTTGGCAATTATAGACCTGTGTCTATCTTGCCTGTGTTCTCAAAGGCCTTCGAAAAAATTCTGCACACTCGATTTTCAAGTTTCATTGATAAATATAATTTATTTATACCTAATCAATTTGGTTTTCGGAAAAATAAATCAGTTGAACTGGCACTCCTGGAGCAAAAAGAGCATATTCGTAAACAATTTGAAAATAAGGCGCTCGTTCTCGGTATTTTTATAGATTTTTCAAAGGCCTTTGATTTAGTAAACCATAAAATATTGGTAAAGAAATTGCATTGTTATGGTATTCGTGGACAAGCCCTAACGCTTATTGACTCTTATTTATCGAACAGACAGCAGGTCGTTCAGATAAGCGACTCTATTTCAGGACTGAAACCTTTGCTGTGTGGAGTGCCACAGGGCAGGATTCTAGGCCCACTATTATTTAATATCTATCTTAATGACATTGTAAATATTAATTGCGAAGCGAAATACATAATATATGCTGATGACACCAGCATACTATTTTCAGGGCATGATATTCATGAGCTTATCAGAACTTGTAATCAAACAATGAAAACGCTAGAGAGATGGTCAGCGGCAAATGCTATGCGTATTAACGAAAATAAAACAAAAGCTGTTAAATTCCGACCAAAAAATAAAATTATTCCACGTCATGAAGACATAGTACTGAGTACTCACACTATTGAAATAGTTGACCATTTTAAATGTCTGTGCATATTTCTTTCCGTGAATATGAGTTGGGATTACCACGTAAGACATGTTCTGCAAAAATTAGCTCAGGTGACAGGTGTAATTGGTCGGCTTCGATACTTACTTCCAAAAGTAATCAAGCTCCTACTCTATCATTCGCTCTTTAGCTCTCGTTTAAATTATTGCCAACTAGTATGGGGTACAACGACGGTCACAAATATAAATCAAATATACTTGGTTCAGAAAAAATGTATTAGGCATATTTTCAATGCACCTTTTGCGGCATCTACTAATGTTTTATTCTGCACTTCAGGAATACTTAAAATACACCAAACATACAATTATACGTTAAGCAGAAAATTCAAATTAGAAACTTGTAAGAACATAACAAATTTGCGTGTTCTGGCCAATTTAAGAATTAGGCATTTAAATTATCCCACGCGTCATGGAGAAAATCGGGAAGTAGACACAGTACGATTAAACTCCGGAAAAGAGCGCTTGTCTTACACTCTTCCGTCCCTCCTCAATCACTATGACCTTAACAATTTTGACTTATTTGATTGTTCATATCAGGATATCCGCAAGTTATACACAGTGATGTATAGCTCTGATATTTCTACTACTTAACACTGGTTATACTACAAACTGTCTCGTTCATCAAATCCATAACCGTATTGAATTGTTTCATCTGGTTGTATGTAACTGTTTGTAACAAATTGATTTCTATTTTGTTTTTTCTGTACATTCAGTGTATTTATTCTAGACATTTGTAATTTGATAGCATTTCAGATATTTCATTTTTCTAAGAAACTGTTCTGTATTTTTTTTTTGACGACTGTAAAAACTGCCTTTCTGTATTACCTTAGCATTTCCTTTACTCAGTGTGTTAGTTTGTTAGTGTGTGTTAGTTTGATTTACTTTACGGTAGTGCTGTTACCGCTCCGAAATTTTTCCTTGGGGCTGTGGCCTAGTCAAGCTGTTCTGAAAAACAGCTTTTTGTCACAGTCCTTCTTTCTGTATCATTGACAGAATGAAAATAAAGATTGATTGATTGATTGATTGATTGAAGCTGCCTTTCACAAGTTGGCAAATTTGAAGCGCGGCAAGCCACTTGGAGATCGTCTACGTAAACAGAGTGCATAAGAGACGACGGTATAGTCTTATTAACTGAATTCATCTTCACTATAAACAGCGTCGTGCTGAGAACACAGCCTTGCGGGACGCCATTTTCCTGTGTAAATGTATTAGAATGAACTGTACCCAGACGTACCTGAAATGTTCTATTAGACATAAAATCAGTTAGGCAATTCAGCATTTTACCACGGATGCCGAGGTCTGGCAGGTCTCGTAAAATTCCATATCTCCATGTGGTATCATAAGCTTTTTCCAAATTGAAGAAAACTGCAAGACAGTGTTGTTTGTACAAAAATGCATGTCGAATTTCATGTTCTAGACGGACAAGATGGTCGGTAGTTGAACAACCCTTTTTATATCCACACTGGTGGCGGTCTATGAGGTTTCTTGATTCTAAAATAAATGAGAGTCTTATATTGATAATGCTTTCATATGATTTTGCCAAACAGCTCGTGAGGGCAAGGGGTCTGTAGCTGCTTGCGGATGTTGGAGATTTACCGGCTTTTAGAAGAGGAACTACTATTGCTTTTTTCCATTCTTCGGGCATTATACCTGATTCCCAGATTATGTTGAACACTTTAAGGAGAGCTTCTACAGATGCCTGCGATAGATGAGCCAGCATGGCGTAGTGAATACGTTCGTGTCCTGGCGCTGTCTTTTTCCCTGCAGAAAGGACTCTGTTTATTTCTTGTTGTGTGAGGGGGGAGTTGTATAGTTCATTTAACGCGCCAGTAGTGGGCAGCTTCTGTTTTTCAGCGGACTGTTTGTACTGTAAAAATTCCCTTGTATAGTTCCCTGAACTGGATACATCACGGAAATGTTCGCCAAGTATATCTGCCTGTTCTTGTATTGTTGTTTGTGTGTCTGGACTTGTAAGTAACGGTATTGTATAAGATGAGTAATCTCCCCGAAACTTTCCAACCTGTTCCCACATGCGTTTAGATGTGACTGAACTGTTTATGGAAGATACGTATTTCTTCCACGATGATTTTTCTGCCTGCCTTCTGATAAATTGTGCCTTGGCTTTGGCCTGTTTAAAGCATAAAAGGTTGGTATAGGTGGGGTGTCTTCGTAAAATACCCCAGGCCCTATTTTGAAGCTTTTTTTGTTTCTGTGCACTCAGGAGTCCACCAAGGGAAATGTCTTTTTCTCACAAGGCTGGATGTTTGAGGTATTGATTTTTCTGCCGCTGAAATTATTACCGCAGTGAACTTCTCATTAATTTCATTTACGCTGAGTTCATTTAAAAGGACTTCTTCGAGTTTTGCATATTTCATAAAGAGCGGCCAGTCGGCAAGATGTGTTTTCCAGCGACGTGGCTTAGAGTTTATGGTAGGTAATGGCGATGTTAGCTTGATAAATGCCGGCAAATGATCACTTCCATATGAAGTGTCCCGGACTTCCCACTTAAAATCGCTAAAAACAGACGGTGAGCAGAAGGCTAAATCTAGGCAGCTAAATTTGCGTGAGCTTGGTGAGAAATTTGTTGGTGAAACTGAGTTTAAAAGACATATGCTGTTAGACAAAATAAAATCTTCGATTACTTGCCCTCTTTGGTCTGTTCTATCGCTGCCCCAGAGGCTACAATGGGCATTAAAATCTCCTACAAGAATAAAAGGCTCCGGCAGCTGGTGTATTAGATGTTCCAGTTGTCTAGTAGTAAAATGAGTATGGGGTGGGATGTAAAGTGAACAGATGGTGATCGTTTTATGCGATAGAACAGTGACGGCAACAGCCTCGAAAGAAGTATTCAGCTGAACATTTCGTGTAGGGGTGCCGCCCTGAACGACTATGGCGACTCCTCCTGACAACCGGCTAGAGTGTTCGCGGTCCCTTCGGACAACGGTTAAACCTTTGAGAATGTTAGTATTTTTTGGACCAAGATTCGTTTCTTGTAGACACACTGCAACTGGCGAAAAAGTGTTGATAATGTCTCTGATGTCATCTATATTGTGCATAAGACCTCTGCAATTCCAGTGCACAATGAAAGCCATGGTTGTAAAATAAAAAAAACGTACTGATGTTTGCGAACTTCTTAAAAGTTAAAGGTGACATGCGATATGGCACAGTACACGTTTAATGGGCGGTAACCGTTCAGGTTGCCTGTCCCTTTTTCTGTATAGTTATAAGGACCTTGTCCTTCTTAGAGCGCTCAGAAGAGCGCGGTTCTTTTGGCGTCAATGGCGCCGGGGCTTTGGTATCGACCTCCATCGCCTTCTCTGAGGCGCTGGATGATCGAGAGCCAGGCGCCGAGACACGCGCCGAGACACGCGCCTCGGGCCTTGGCGTTCTGTTTAGTCTTGGGACCTGCGGAACAGCTGTCTGCAGGGCCGTCTTGGATGATGGTGGAGCAGCACTAGCTGCTGCCACCGAGGGGGCGGATGGAGTTGCTACAGGACCACTGACTGTGACCTCTGTAGACTCCTTAGACCGATGCGGCATTGCCCCCTGCCGCGCCACACTAGCATAGCTTATTTGAGGTACGAGTGAGAGTCTCTTCCTTGCTTCGAAAAATGAAATCTTCTCTTTTACTGTGAGAGCAATCACTTCTTTCTCCTTCTTCCAACAGGGACATGATCGTGAATACGCTGGATGATCCCCTTTGCAGTTCACACAGCGTGGGGGAGCGTTACAGTTTTCAGATGGGTGATGGTTGGCGGTGCATTTCACGCAAGCTTCTTTGCCTCTACATGATTGTGATGCGTGGCCGAACCTCTGGCACTTAAAACACCGCCTTGGGTTCGGTATGTATGGCCTGACATTTATCTTTAAGTATCCTGCGTCGAGAGAAGTGGGGAGAATGCTAGTACCAAATGTGAGGATCACATGTTTGGTGGGTAGTTGTTCATTGTTCCTTCGGATTGTAATTCTTTGAACTTTAATGACATTTTGTTCTTGGAACCCCTCGAGGAGTTCCTCGTCACTCAAGCTGAGAAAATCTTCCTCAGAGATAACGGCCCTGCAAGTGTTTAATGAACGATGGGGAGAAATTGACACTTTGATTTCACCAATACTGGCGAGTTCGGAAAGCTTTTGCACTTGTTCTTTCTTCTTCAATTCAATTAACAGGTCTCCGCTGGTCATTGTCGAGGCTTTGTAGTCTTTTCCAATTTTTTCTATCAGGCATTTCGCCACCAAGAAAGGGGATAGCTTACGCATACTTTGTGTTCTTTCACTATGCAAGACGTGGTAACGTGGAAAGTTGTCTATGTCGGTTCGGAGGGTAAATTGAAAAGGTGCATCGGTGCGGCCTCCTTTCAGAGGCCGATCTGGAAGTCGCGGGAAAGCTTCTGCCATAATATGGTTTCAAAATTCGGCGGCGGTGGTAGCCACCCACCACCGAGCCCAACAAGGGGACGCTACAGGTTGTGAGCAACCTGCACACGCCAGCTATGCACCGTCACTATAACCTAATGCATATAACCAAGACTGGATATACTACACACGGTTAACCCTTGCCGCCAGGAAATTCCAAAGTAAGAAGTGAAAAGAAGACAGGAAAGATGAAAAGGCTAGAGAGAAAGACGAAGATTGAAGAGGAGGACAGGAAAAGGCGACTGCCGATTTCCTCCAGGTGGGTCAGTCTGGAGGTGCCGCCTGCGTGATGCAGAGGCCAAAGGGGTGTGTTGCCTCCGCCGGGGGGCCTTAAAGGTCCAAACACCCGGCATCGGCTGAACCCCCAGGATCCCCCTTTCCCCGGACACGGCAAAGCCGCGCATGGCTACACGCGGGAGAGTCCAACCCTCGTGTGCTCGGGTACGTGGTGTCGCAACACACCAAACGCCTGCTGACGCAGATGCCCCTGCGGGGCCTGGAAATTTCCTCGCAGCGGCGGCCGCATTTCGATGGTGCCTAAATGCGAAAACACCCATGTACTTAGATTTAGGTGCACGTTAAAGAAACCCAGGTGGTCCAAATTTCCGGAGTCCCCGACTACGGCGAGCTTCATAATTAGATAGTGGTTTTTGCACGTAAAACCCCATAATTGAATGTTTTGAACCTGGCACTTAACTGGAATGCACACGAAGCTGCGCTTCCGTAACCAACGGAGCAATGGTCTTAATAAATACGAATTCATTTATATGAAGAGCATTTTACAAAAGGCACATATGTACCACTCTTGCAAAAACAGGCATAAAGTCGCAATGAATCATTCGCAAACGTTTGAATACATTACTACACCTTGCAGACATCTCCAGTCTTCTAAAGTAAATAAAACATATTGGCTCGCCATCCCGGCCCTGCGAAAGTGGATGTCCAGCGAAGCTGTTTAAAACTACCCTTGCTGTGCGGGTATGCAGTGCTTTACTGCTTTAGAGTGATGGTAACTTTGACAGCACGCCGCAGCCCGTAGCGGTGCTGCAGCAACACTGAAACTAGATGCTAGGCTGGTTATTCCATATACGCAAGGATAGCGACGTCACTTCCCATGTCGCAAGCTGCCATAGCCGCGGCAGCGTGCGCAGCAGTAATCGCTATCGGCAAACGTATGCGGGGAGCGCTGCGTGCTTCGCATTGTTAGCAGGCGCACTTTATCAATTATGTCGCTCGGATGCTTGTTTTGCGCTTGTTCTTTATTCAAAGGTACGCTGTTGTATATGTTGCATCTGTGCTTCCAAAGAATGTATGCACTGTGCGCTTCACTTTGCCGAAGCCTCTGCCTTAAGGGGGTACGAGCCATCGCTTCTGGCCTTGCACTGCCACCGCGATCGGCGCACATTTTCGGTAACGGACATGAACACGAAAAATGCCGACGAAGTAGGGGCTAACAGCTTCGATGTAAAAAGCACTGTGAATGACAAAAACCCTTCACACATGTAGCCCCGAGCCAATGCTTTACCAGTTCACCTTCACTTTCACGTCCAAAAATATTTGGCACAGAATCCAGGCAGAGTTCCATTGATGAACAGCTTGGGAGAACATCACTTTGTACTCTACAGTTCCTCTGGCAATGTCGCTGCCGTACTTGCTGGTACTTGAAATGCCTTCAATGTAGTCATACTTGCTGCCCTGGACAGATATGCCCGGATATTTGCACTGGTGCTCCATTTCGCCGAAGTGGACACGACATTTTGCACTACGCTGGTAGCTGAAATGTTTTGAATCAAGATGCAGTGGCTTCACCAGGACAACTTGCCCACATACCATCTCCGATTCATGTATGCGCTCACTCTTCACTCGGTAGCACTGAACTTTAAGTGTTCCCACACGGTGTGCTTGCCAGATAAGTGGGCAGGTCTCACACTCAAATTTTACTGCGAAAGCAATACTGCTCGAGGTTTCCGCTCTTGGCCGTCGTCCCGGAGAATCCACCATTGACCTTTAGCGTGACCTATGTGTGACGTAATACCAGCTGTGGAAAAACGGGGCCCCAACTCGGCTCGTCGTGATCGTCCCAGCGAATCCTCTATGCTGCAGCTGCGCGCCGCTGCCGCGAGGGGCGCTCGCTGTACGTGACGTCGTGGCAGCTGTGGAAAAGCGGCCCCTCCAACTCGGCTCGTCGCGATCGTGTCAGCGAATACTTCACGCGCCGCTGCCGTGGGGGAGGTGCTCGCTCTTCGTGACGTCATGCCAGCTGTGGAAAAGCGGCCCCCCAACTCGGCTCGTCGCAGTCGTCCCAGCGAATCCTCCACGGTATGTCGGATGATCTGTATAAGGTGAAGCTGCAACGATGTGCTGCAGCTAAGAAGCGGCGGCGTGCGGAAGAAATGGATGAAGAGCGGGAACAACGTTTAGCTAAACGGCGTGCATATTATGCAGCCAGGCGAATGCGTTCAATATCTCTTGATCTGGGTGCCTCTACAAGTATCATGCATGCTCTCAATGCTGACGCGACTTTGGCGACACCTGATCGTTCGACAGCAAGCCTTATGGATGCTTTAACTGGCGACGAGACTGAATCTACACGTTCGATGAGCAGTATGGAACTCTACAACCTGAACAGAAGATTGCTTTCGCAATCCACTAGGCTTAGCCAAGCTAAGCCTCTGCCAATTTTTTTCAGAGCTTCTAATTAAACATATAGCAGCACACTTAATTTACAATGTGAAAGATATGTTAAATTTATGACTCATGAAAGTGGCATGAGCACAAAATATGAAACTACAAAACTGTATACAGATCATAAAACTGAACATAACCAATGCTAACTATAAAAATGTATTGCGGAAATTGGTTTAAACAAGCAGTTAAATGAAATGGGCCCATAATATGTAGATTCCACATTAGGTCTAGTAAGCATTTTAACGATGTAATGACAATGTAAATTGCGTTCATTCGCCCTTCCTGTGCTAGCAATATGATTGCTTTCATCTCTTAAACGATTTCGAGGACGTGCTTAAAAGGAGATGAGGTAAGATGCCCCGATGTATATCAACGTATTCTCCCGCCCTTTTACCAGGGGACACTGTGTTGATGCCAGTGGTCTTTATCTCACCTGTCACCTGCTTACTACCATTCAAGCTGCCACGCTAAGTTACCAGGCGTTAGTCGAATATTGCTGCATTTATTGGCACACTGTTGCCTTGCAATAACGTTTTCAACTAAAACCTCTAGGTACACGGACAAATATATTAAATTAATCATGCACAAATCCATTCCGCAATAAAAGGCTAAAATTGCTGTGCAAATAACCCATATTGTCGCAGACCAGCACGCCAGTTACAAGCACTCTAGTGAGGTACTCTTCCAAGCGCCTCATCGCAAGAGCCCCTAGGCACTACTCATCGCATCGCCATTAGAAGAGCGCCAGCAACGGCTCGCGGATGGCGAGACAGCGCGTGTCCCTCGTGCATGCCCACACGGCTGAGCCCGATTCCCCCCCTCCAACAAGAAGTCACGGCCTCGCTCCTGGTCTTCGGGCCACGTGAAAGTGCGTTCGGTGTGGAGACGTGGTTCAGTGTTGATAGGCTCCTGTTAAATCTGCTAGCAAATTGCGTGAAAGTGCTTTAGGCTTGACATTCCGTGCACAAGTTCGCCCACAATAAACCAGATTGTTTAGTGTGCTTCATTGAAGAATGATACATTTCTGGTGGAGGTGCAGGGTATGATTTTAAGTCCCCAGTTCTTAAGAGAGCGGAGCACCGACCCTCAGCGATTAGAATCCAGACAACTGACTCCAGTACACCAACGCACAAGCCGCTGCCTCTGAGGAGACCCGCCCGAGTCCGGACGGCCTGTTGCTGCAGCAGTGCTGGCAACAGTTACCAGCGATGGTGCAACCAGGACCAGCCCGGCGGCATCGTCTCAGCTCATCGTGTATCCACCCCATACGCCCGAGTCCTTGCATGGCGATACGTTTGAAGAAGTGGAAGAATGGTGAGAACACTTCGAGCGAGTCGCAGATTTCAACGGCTCGGACAAGGCAAGAAAGCTTCGTAACGTGTACTTGGCGTTTGAAGAGTCAGCGAGGATGCGGTACGTAAATAATGAAGGGCCGCTATCTTCATGGGAAGTATTTCTGAGACAGTTGCTTACCAAGTATGCCAGAACCGAACGGCGAGAAAAGGCAGAGGACGCTCTCCAAGCCAGAAACCAGCGCACTAACGAGAGCGCTCTTAACTGGCATGTGGAGAGGTCTCTGCGGCATTACATGGCAATATTACATAAACTCTAAGCAGCTAGTGCTATGTATTTTTACCCATCAACTTAATGAACCGACATCCCTAAATTACTAAGAGGTTCCTTTGTTTGACGTGCGCTTGGAAAATTTGTTGCAGAAGGACCAAGAACAACGGATGCCCTGTTGCACGAAGTGCACGAACAATGCGCAAATCGAAAAAAATTGGCAGTGGCTTAGTTCGGCTATACCTGAATATACGTAGCGAAAGCTAAGGCATAGTATGGTTAGCCTTGGTTAACCTTGATTGCAAGTCCATGTTAGTCTGGTTGTCTAGCTATGTTGCGGCGTTTAGCCAGTCGTTCCGCACGCTGTTAGTCTGTTTCCTGGGCGTTTCGTTTCCTCTTCATCTCATTCCGATGTCGATTCCAGGCCTCCTCCTGCTTATCAGAACTGTCGGCGTCCGTACTGCCATCTCAACCGTGGTTGCGGCGCACGCGAGCTCTCCTTTTCAATTCTCCTACATGTTATCAGGCATGCGACGCAGCTGGCGAAGCGAGCGGAGGCGAACGCAACGACGAGGAATGCGATGTGACGTCATGCGCCTCCTCGGAGCACGGCCACGGCGAAATCGCAAGTTCGCGACCAGTAAAGCTTTCGCTTTAAAACCGCGCGAGCGCTTCCGAAATTCCGTGCGTACACATGACACACGCACGAACTCGGCGTCTGCCGAGTTCGAGGCCGCACAGCGCGGAGACCGGCAACAGTCACAAACAGCAAAAAATAGGGACTACCTGGAGTAACAGGTTATTTTACGCGAAGGGGATTCACGACTCACGAGCTCAGTATCCACTAGTGAGTTATACATAGTATATGCGGTACCTGATCACGAACTACAGAAAATATATAAAAAGGACAAAGCTTTAAAAGCAGCGAAAGATATTGCTAGCATGCCGACGCGCCGAAGAAAATCGAATTCGGCCGTCTCATGTTGGACACTAAGTTCTTCTTAAGACCATGAAATACCAGTCACATGGGATAAAAGGGGCCCAAATAGAATCGAAGCTGAATCGCAAGCGATAACAGCACGGTGTGGTTCACACAATATCCTACGAGTGCGCTGTAGGCCGGCACGGAAATACGACTGGCACTTCACCTCATGTCTTGCGCAACCGTACTTGTGACAAACATTAACAAAGAGCCCGTTTGTCAGTTATCTTGTGCGCAATATTCTTGCTAAGCGGAAGAGTGAAATACCACAGTGACTTGTGTCTAGAGGATATTGGCAATGTGCGCAGAATTGGCATTCCCGCCTTTCTTCGCATCATGCAAAACTTGCTAGTTTCACGCATGACGGCCGATCCCGATACCAGACACTCACAAACAACATTACCTCTCTAAGTTTCATCTTAATACTTCTCTTGACGCCTTAATTACGACGTCACTGAAAAGGCCCTCACATAGCCGTAGCGACATGACAATGCGCTCGAAGAGCAAATTAGTGCCCTCCACTCGGCGCTCTCGAATTTGGCGCACTCCACTGCTCTCCAAAGTAAAATCCAAATCGCTGCACACGCGGTGTCAAGTAAGGTTACAAAGCACAATACTTACTTGACAAAGGACAGCGCCACCGAAAACAGAGAGAAACACACGACTGATCACACGAGTACAATTACGGAACTATGCACAGACCACTTTCACACGGCAGCCTTGGCGACAGTTAAGCTGCTCTCCAAATTAAAATCATACAAACAAATCGCTGCACACGTGTACCAAGTAAAACAGCAAAGCGCAATACATGCTTCACAACGGACAGCGCAACCGAAAACAGTGAGAAACACACGAGTGCCAAAACGAGCACAATTGCGAAAGTATGCACAGACCGCTTTCACACGGCAGCCACAGCGGCAGCCACGGCAGTCTTTGCCAAACTCTTGGTCATGTGACCCATGTGACGACGGTCTCGTATCGCCACCTTGCGGAAGGTTGGATTGTGTTGACGGGCTGTTGAAGCACCGCAGTGTGAGCGCTTGGTGTGCGCGTCGGCGTGTCGTGCGATTTGCGCGTTTCTGTCGACTGTGAATAATGTCGCGCAGAGCCAGACACCGCTACCTTGCTTGATATGCCGCTCCGACTCAAACCAGAGCAGTGAGCTGGCGTTCCCGTTGTGCATTTCGCAGGCCTTTCATTTGGGACGCCGTCAGTGCCACATCATTGTCGTTAGACGATCGGCGCATCTGACCATGCGTGATCACACCAACCTATGCGCCCAAGCGTGCCGAGACTATACTGTTGAGTCCTATGAATATTAAAGCGAATAGGTTACTGTCTCCAGCTGTTTTTGTGCTCGTTAAGAGGTGAGTGGTCGGTCGTAAGTACTGTTCATGTGTAAGGAACACGTTCGTTCGTTCTTTTGCTCTCTCGCCAACTATATTTTGCCCGCTCTATCTCGTTCTTTCGGGCTATTCGCTTTTACTGACATTCATCGACGGTGGTTTCTGCACATTCGTTTTGTATACATTGTGCTCACAGTAGAATTCACCGCAACACTTTCTGCAGAACACCGTTCCTACAGTAACGGTTGTACTGATGCATTCCTTCGGTGCCATCGAAAGTGATGTTCGCTCCTTAACTCGATTCCTTTATTCATGCGTAATATTGAATAACCCCATGAGAATGCCTACAAGATGGAACAGGGGAAAGATTAACATGCCATCGGTAAAATACATCTCATTATGTAAGAAACTGAGAAAAAACACGTAAAAAGTCAACAAATCAACTAGGTCGGGCACTGCGTTCAGTGTGTAGCAGCTCTTTGAATTTTGCTGCGTATACTTCAGTGCCTACGTGTGATGGAAAGCTGTTCCATTCTACGATAATGGGCGGTATGAATACATTTACAAAACGACGAGAGTGACATATCGATCGTTTCATATTTGTACTAGTGGTCATGACAAAAAGTTACTGCAGGGCACTGAATGAAATCGTCGGAAAGAATTGAATGATGATAAAGTTTATGAAAAATCCAAAGCTATTGAAGTAGAGGATGCGCTGTCAGAATTATCACTGACACCCGCATGGTCTACTGACTGGCAGGGCTCCTCTGAAGTCGATGTGGAGCCGTTGTCCGCGTCACAAAGAGCGGCTTTAATGTTACAGTACTCGCGCACCATTCCTTCGTGTCCTGTTGCGGTGTCAACTTCGTTTGCAATCGTTCGTCTCTTCTGACGAGAGGTCAACACCACCAAAGGCTTCTTTTTCCTAGCCGAACTCATGCTCATGCATGGCGAATACAGCAGCCATTGACAGGAGTGCCGCTTGATAAATGGAGAATTCTCCCGCCAAGAACTCCGCCATCGAAAACCCAGCAAGCTAACTGAACAGATAGGGCCAGACCTATGAAAACGTTTTCGAAACGTATTCGCCCCTCGTTTTAGCTATCCTGCTTTCGACGTTTTTAATGCGTCGAGTTTGGTCAGAAATCTGTTTGAGACGTTGAATCCATTATTACGAGGTTTTGAGGACTTTGTGTGCTAGAAGGGAAACGCGGTAGAAAACTTCCTTGCAGTGCCCTTAAACTGACTAGGTGCTGGGGAGCGGACTCTCCAACTTTCTCGCAGGAAGAACGACCAGTATGCAAATTGGTAGAAAGCACTGTTTGGAGTTGGACTTGTTGAGCATTGGAACGCTCCAGCGATCGTTGCTATCCCCTTCCTCATTGTCGTCGCGATGCTAAACTTTGCGCGAGCTTTAGTTAATCCCAGGGATCTCATCCCCTTTTTTGCGGACGTCATCACCATATGAACGAGGAGCAGCAGTTCGGACGCGAAGCTACTGGAACTTCCGCAGAATGCCATGGACCGGGTCAACGAATGTGCAAGGCAGCTCAACCTAACGTGTGCTCCATCCAACTCAGAGCTCCCGCTTCTCTCATACAAACGAGTCGAAAAAGAGGTATGACTCCAATTCATATCGCCATAGATGGCACTCCCATTCCTATAGTTGATATCATTCGGTTCTTAGGCCTCACCACGCAGCAACAAAATTCACCGACGACTACGATTCTCCCAGATGCAAAATTTGAGCACAGCTATATACGCGCTTTCATTTCGCGATATATTTTCTGGCGCGAACAATTCGTCTCATGCGGCAAATTGCAAACGGAGCGAACAGTGTTGCGACTGCCACGCTAATCGGGATACTTCGAGATGCAGTGCGTGGGTAACGCGTGGGCGCGATTCACAGCAGCCGCCGCAAACAGACATCCGCTTATGAAGAACTTTGTTTCCATACATGATATTGGTTGACGCACTCGCTGCACGCCATCGGTGAGCAGACGGCGGCGCGCTACTCCCGCGCCATCTCGTAGCGGTCGTGGCTGCAGAGCCCGTCTTCTGCAGCACTACGCTTCTTTTCTCACCCTTTAGCCATTCTCTCCTCCGCTTTCCGCATCATGCGCTTTCACTGTAGCGTCCTCCTCCGCTTTCCTCGGTGCGCTCTCTTCGCTGTCGCTGTCTTTCATCCTTCGCTGTGCTCGTTTGCTCGGTTGCGCCGAGGTAGGCCGAGGGATGCCGACGCTTAACGTAGGAACGGGCGCCTAAGAGCTGCGCTCTAAAATAGGTAAACAACTACAATTCAGAGGCTTCGATAATCGGTTGATCAGACAATTAGGCTAATTGCCAGAGTATCACACAAGAGAGCTGGCCTGCGATAATGATAACTTTTCCAACTCGTTCAGACTTTCGTCATCCCTCACAATAAATATACTGCACCTTATTTCACTTTCGCTAAACGGGAGGAGGCGATCAATACGCTTATACCCGAAGTTCCCAAGTTTGCCGTCGGCCTACCCTTGAGAAGAACTACGGGACGATTCTTTGCCACCGGGGTATGTAATACAGTCTCAGAGTTAAGAGAAACCCACCTCAATGCACGGTATTACAGACTCACAAAATGCACTTCAGGAAGATGCATACTTGACCGCCTTGACATTAACCCTTCCTTACAATCTACACGCAAACTTCCTCTTCGGAGTGAGCCTCGAGCCACATTGCACGTACCGCCGCTTCCGCGGAATACGCACCCACATACAACCACATGCGGAGACTGGCCGGGGTGCGAGCCCTGCACTAGTAGGCGGTGGCGGCCTCTCTATGCTCCCCCTTTCTAAGAGGCAGCCATATGGCGCTGGCTCTCACTCGGCCACCACTGTCATCAGCGATTCTAAATCAGCCGTGTACGACCATGGAGCCGGGTGTATCGGCTGACTGGCTAGAATCATCGCATGCAAATCCGTAATTCAATCTGAAGTTACACTCGTTTGAGCTACTGCGCTTTAGGTGGGGAGGCTTCTAAGCTTACTTGCGAGCCGCGATCGGCCGGGTAAAGTAGCAAGGGGGCGCGCCTACCTGTTCAGTGACAGCAGGGGCTACCCATCGGCGGTGTGACGCAACTGCACGACGGAATAGGTTTTAGCTCCCGTTGGTATTGGCGGCGAGGAGTTGCGGAGTTGCTATCTGTCCGAAGCACCTCGCTTGCGTACTATAAGGGCGGCGCGCTCCTCATAGGTTTGGCTTCGGCGCTCACTAGAAAGGCCACGGCCTTCCTGGATATTCCTGTATGTACTCATCAAACGAAACAAGTGTTGACTGTCGAAATAGTAACCTTGGGCAAACAGGAAGCGCAGAATGGTTTACGGACGCTGTATCTTTACCGAATACGTACAGTGAACGCCCATTGCGGGCTGTCGCCGCGGTGTAGTTCTCCGAATGAGTTTCTTGCGTGAAAGATAGGCATTCGCTGAGAGTAAACTATTTGAAATTTGTATTGTATTGAATATTGTAGGTTGTCTGTGTAACTAAATGGAGCATAACAGAATGAAGCCTCAATACAGTTATCGCAAGGGGTCGCATCGACCAGCTGCGCATGTGCATGCATGTCAGCGCACAACGTTTCGCTTTCGTTGCGAGCACGTTTTCGCACCGTGCCGTGAGCTTTAGGCTGCAGAATATGAGCATTTGACCGTACACAAGCAGCCATTGTTGCGTGAACGCTGTCGGAGCTGTTCAAAAATAATTTTGCCATAACCAGGGACTTCGACGCCTACGGTCACTTTCTATTTGTCGTCGGGACGATTCAATATTTTTTCTTTTCTTTTCATCTAAATTCTTGGACGCTTCAAAATCATTTTTCAAGTTGCATCGCACTGTGTGTTTATCGGTCTTCTCATCGAGAATTCTCCTAGCTTTTTGTTTCTTAATCAAATACATTCATTGCTTGTTGCTAACACAAAATGAGCATATGACATGTCTTTATTTAATGTGGTTCTTACGATTCCCTTTCAATTTCCTTGAACTTGCCAGTATCTAGCATCAACATGTTCATAGACCAGAGCTTCATAACATTAGCATGGCTTCGTGTGCGGGCGAGCGCTTCAGTGCGCGCTTTCTGCTACTCACTGAACATCGAAGCCCCGACCCGGTGCAGCAATCTTCCTCGCAGAAGTGCTTGCTGCACACCCGATTTGTAGCTGATGGCTGCTTGCCGGTCCTACGTTTCGCGATCCGACCTTCACGCAGCTTCTTGTCCTGTGGGTACGTGTGAAGGCTGACATTGGACTCAGTTGAGTATGTCCGGCGCTGCGGCACGGAACCGCAGCCTACCATGCTGGAGACCTTCAAAGGCAGCCGCTACCTATTGTAGTACTTTCAAGCGTTGTCAAGCAGGTACCCGCAGCGTGAAAACCTCCATCTTTAATCGGAACCGCAGCGCAGGTAGGACTTTAAACTTTTGCTTTCAGCTTTCTTCCGAAGCAGCCGACCTGGCCGCTGTGTCCTCGTGATCCCTCATACCATTTCACGCCGACGGCAGCTCCAGCTTTTCCATTTGTGGAGCTCGCCCCCAATAGCAACAGTTGCTTCGCGGGAAATTTGAAATCATTGAGTGACGCGCAAAAGTAGGTTGCCGTGGTGAGGAGAGGGCGTGGGGGAGAGAGCACCGTCTCGACGGAGCAGATACGCCGACGCTACACCGCCTGCAGACGCTCTTCTAAGGTGGCGCTATCCGCGTGTTCCTTGTCCGCGCAAGCTCCCGCCTGCGTTGTAAATGGAGTTGCTTCCACCTCATCGCATACGCTGCCGTCACCGGACCTTCGTCGAAGCAGCGACGCTGTCCTCCCCGCGGCGCATTCTACTTCTATTCTCCACGCGCGCCGGCAGTGCGCGCTGCGCTCTTTCTCCTTGGCTCCCGCGGATGGGCTCCTGTGTTCGATGGAGGCGCATGCTTTTAAGGCGTAAGCCTTTAGTGGCTGTCACGATTGGGGGCTCAATCCCATCGCTCGTAATCAGTTGTCAAGATTGGAGTCGGGCATGAATTAGAAAGTAGCTGGCCCATGCCGTCGTCCAATTTATCCACGCTGAGGACGTTGCTGAAGGGAAGGACTGCTCATCATTGAGAACGAGGAATATGGGTTTATTTACAGTATCTACATCAGGATGTTGCAGTTCATCAGTCTAGCATGACTGCGAGAGAAAAGCGCACTGAGAAGCCGCACAACAGCGGTTTATAAACACTCGGTCCTCCCTCGATCCCAATGTGAGGAAAACGTTCGACCCGAAGACGAGCCGCCTCTTCGCGAGGGATTACACAGACCTGCAACACACACACACACACACACACACACACACACACACACACACACACACACACACACACACACACACACACACACACACACACACACGCACACGCACACACACACACCCGCACAGGTTCACGGTCCCTCCCCCCCCCCCCCTAGGGCAGAGGGCCTTCGCAGAACTCGGAGCTGACCCCCTCAGCGCGGCCGTCGTGGTGTCCATTGTCCTGCTTCTCGAAAGGCGCGTGGGAAGGGGTCTTCGTAAACGTTCCCACGGCAAATCCCCTGCTCATAGCAGATCAGGTCCGCGGTGGCCGGTTCAGGCACGAAGCCTGCTTCGTCAAACTCGGCTCCAGCGACAAAGAGTCGAGGACGCGCGCATTCTTCTCCACACCCAGTCGACTTAGTGACGCCGTGGCTAGAGGTTTGTGGTGGCGTTCCAAGAAAAGTTTGCCGCCGCTGTCGCAACTGGCTGGCAAAACTTGCACGTTGCCACCTCGGCAAGCCATTCCTAACAGCTAAATCTTTCATGTCAGCGGGCCGTTCTTAACAGCGCCTCCATTTGCCGGAAAATCTCGACTGTCCAGCTCTGTCAACCGCTGGGCAGGAAGAGAACTGCTAGTGGCCAGGGGGTGATGCCTTGGCTCGCAGCGACCACTTGTGTAATGATGTCACCGCCCCAAAACGTCTAACAAGGACAGGCAACTGCAAAACGAACCCCACAACACGGCTCTGCGCCGAGATGACGTACCTTGGATCTCACTTTAGACCCGCTAGGCTTCTAAGAAAACGTAAGTGCAGAAACAAAAAATGCTGCATTTCGTTATTCCAGTTTTTGAACCAATCTCGTGCTGACAAATTCAGCAATCATGGAGGGAATCCTGCTAAATGAGAGGGGATCTTCTTGGCTTAACAAAATGAACAATAGTAACCCTAAAATTTAGGCGGGACACTTAAACGCAGAATTCAAATTAGCCTGCTCAATCCATCCGCATTGCTATGCAACTTTCCCTTTTTATATCTAACGGAGAAGTTGTACTCTTGGAGAGTGAGGCTCCATCGGAGCAAGCGGCCATTTTTGTGTGACGTTTGATTGAGCCACGTCAGAGGACAGTGGTCGGTCTCGAAGATGAACTTCGCTCCGTACAAGTAACACGACAACTTCTGGGTGGCCAAAACTAAACAAGTGCATTCTTTTTCTGAAGCGCTGTAGGTTTCCTCTCTTACATTTAGTTCACGGCTGGCTTCGAGGATAGGATGCTCCTCGTTATCGTCGCCGACCTGACTAAGTACCACGCTCATACCTATGTGGCTTGCGTCGCATTGAACTATGCATTGCATTGTGTAGTCTGGCGCGCGAAGCACAGGACGAGAAACCAATAGCGTTTTCAAACTTTGGAAAGCGTTCTCTTTGCCCTTATCCCAGTCTACGCTATTCGGTGCTCCCTTTCGGAGGGCGTCCCTTAATGGACTTGCCATTTGCGAGTAATTCGGAATGTACCGTTGCTAGTACCCCACAAGTCCCAAAAATGAACGAAAGTCTGTTTTCGCGCGCGGCTGAGAAAATTTTCCTATCGTAGCTATTTTCAGCTCGGCCGGCCGTCTCGTGCCCTGGCCGACAACGTGGCCCAGATAAATGACCTGCGAACAACCAAATCTACACTTTTCCGCTTTCATCGTTAAGCCGGCTTCCCTCAACCGTGAGAACACCTGTTTGAGGTGCGATACGTGTTATTCCCAGCTGTCCGAAAAATTGCTCCATCATCAAGATATGGCAAGGCGAAGTCCTGCAAGTCTTTTAGGTCAATATCCATTAACTTATAGAATCTAAACGGCCCGTTCTTCCGCCCGAAGCTGAGTGCGAGAGGGCGAAAAGTGCCTACAGGTGAGTTTAATGCGGCATAGCGGCTGGCACTTCCTGAAAGGGGAACTTGCACGAGATCTATAGTTGAAATGTATTTAGCAGCGCTAACTCTTTCAATAAGTTCCTCAATGTTGGGTATCGGTTACAGCTGATCCCTAGCGATGGCATTTAACTTCCTCTAGTCAGCACATGGACGAGGGTCCTTGTTAGGGGTTTCTACCAGTATTAGCAGTGACGTGTAGTCACTCTCAGCGGGCTCAATAACTCCAAACTCTAGCATGCGCTGTATCTCTGCCTCTATTATCTGTGTGTCTTGGCGACACCCTGTAAGGCTTTGATCTTACGGGTTCAGTCGATGTCAGCTCTATTTCATGCGTTATTAGTTCGGTTCTACCCGGCCGATCGCTGAATCTGTCCAGATATTTAGCTGCTCGGGTCTAAGAGCTTGCGAGCTTACCGAATGTTTTACTACTTTTTCTAGGCCGATTTCAGAGTTGGAGGTCACCCTATACTCCTTAAACTTGGTACTAGTGCCATCCTGCTCTTTGATGGTATAGTTAGACTCCGCTCCGCTCTATATACGGCTTCATCAAATTTCAGTGATATATCCTCACCTCCTTCCTGCGACCGGGCATTTTCAGAGCATAGTTAGTATCTGAAAGTTTGTGCAACATTTAACGGGCCCCTCCCAGTGAACTTCAAGCTTGTTCTTTCTTGAAGGCTTGAGGATCATTACCTGGTCCCCGGCGTTAAACGTACGAAGCCTCGCATTCTTGTCGTAATAGAATTTGGCGTTCTTTTGAGCTACTCCCATGTTCATTTCGACTAGTTCTTGGGTTTCGCTTAAGTGTTCCAGCAGATTTAGCACGTATTCAACCACTGTAGGACTCTCTCCTCTTTCCTCCCACATCTCTCATAACATTCTTAATGGAGAACGGAGTGTCCTCCCATACATTAGTTCTGCTGGCGAGAACCCTGTCGCTTCATGTGGAACCGTTCGCAATGCAAACAAAGTTGCCGGCAGACAGTTCTCCCAGTCCTCCTTGTCTTCGTAAGAGAGCGCACGCAAAACTCGCTTAAGCACTGAATGCCACCTCTCTACGCTGTTTGACTGAGGGTGATAGACGGAACTGTGTATCAACTTTACCCCGCAATTTTGGAAGAATGTGGAAGTCAGTGCGCTGGTGAATACTGACCCTTGATCCGCCTGAATTTCGGCTGGAAACGCAACTCGTGCAAACACTGTCAAAAGCGCGTCTAGTACTTTGGTGGAGCTGAACTCTTTCAGAGGGATTGCTTCTGGAAACTTTGTAGCCGGACACAGCATGGTAAACAAGTACCTGTAACCTGATTTTATTTGTGGTAAGGACCCTACCGTGTCTATCACAAGTCGTCTGAATGGTTCTGTTATTAAGGGCACTACTTTTACCAGGATCATTACCTGGAGTGGAGCTTTCCATGTCTATGCTGCTTTACCCGAGCGCTGGCAGGCGTCGCATGATGTTACAAAGTTTTCTACGTCTTTGAAACTGGCAGGCAACCAGTCACCAGTCGTTCCGCTGCAGGCAACCAGTCATCACACAGGGCTCGTTGCACTGCTCCCGGGTGGTCGTTGTGCTGCTCAGCATACAGTCAACCGCATATCTTCGCTGCTGGCCTCCGTTGTCGCGATCTCACCGCTGGCAGACAGTTGTTGGAATCTCAGCGCTGACGCCCGTTGTTGCAAATGGGTCGCAAGCCCCAAGGGTAGCGTTGGCCTGGCGGCCTGGGGCTCAACTGGAAGCATCCGAAGGTCCCGGCAAAGCATGAGTCGACTGGTAACAGAACAACTTGTTTATTCTAACATTGCAAAAGAGCGGGCGGTCAGGTCGACCGAAGTGGAGAGACGGGAGAGCACGTAACTCGACAGAAGAAATCGGAGCCTCTCTCTTGGCGTCCGGGGGCAGCTGCTCTTATACTCTCGGAGTTGAGGGCAAGAGGGAACGCCTCGATAGAGGCGCACGTGACTGGGCACGGACAGGCTGAGAGACATGTTGAGACGAGTGTAGGGACGCATCCGCCAAGCCGGCGCCGGTCAGACCTCCTCGCTTCACACTTGGGGAGCTCCTCTCCCCAGGTGCCACGCTTTGACAAGCGTGGGCACCAACATGCACACACAAACACACACGCACACTTGAAGACACGTGGCATTGAAACATGCCTGGGCGCGCTTGGCGGGGAGGCGTATCGGCGGCGCTGAACGGACCGAAATGTCCGCCGCTTTGAACGAAGCCCCGGCGTCCGTTGCATCCGCGCCGGCTATACCGCTCGTCGTAGGCGAAACGTAACACTAGCCAATAGGAAGATGAGACCGGAACGCAAGATAGAGTGAGTTTGTACGGAGAAGGAGGGCATTTGTACAAGGAACTCTATGCGTATGTGAATGCCTGCTTTGGTGCTAGTAACAGACAGACGCGGCGAGCGTCTATAAAATGAAGTTGATCGCAGGCTGCGATTCAGACCCGAGCCGCCGGTTAAGCTTGCATAAGCCCGCCCGCTGAGGAGCTCCTGGGGGATGCACCACTCTCAGCCAGCCATGGACCATCCAGGCAGCGTGCGCCAGTCATCGGGACGGCCACCGTTGGACACCTGCGTTCGCGTGGGACTGACGAAGTGCCCAGTGCACAATTAGCATCCATTCATGAGAAAATGCTCGGTCGGAAGCATCAAAGTGGTGCTTCTAAACGAAAGGCGAAGTTAGAAAGAGAATAGCGTGAAAATAAGCTACCAAAGATGACAAAGTACCTACTGAATGCAGCTTCCGCGGAGCAGTATGATCGCTCTACCCAGAGTCCGTGTCTAACTCCCAATAGTACCGACTGTGCTCCTGCGGAGGACTTGCCAACTCCATCACCACGGTTTCCTGGCAAGAAGCAAGGTTTGACTCATCTTGGTTGTCTGCATCCTGTGAAAACGGTGCCAACCTTGGTCGTCCACATTTCTGAGCAACCGACGCTAACCGAGCCCTGTCTTGTTCCTGAGTCAGCAACGTCTATGCTACTCGGCCGGGCCCCTGCCACAGAGCTCCAGGTGTCCGGCCCGCAACGACCGATTTCTACTACTGCGAATCAACAGGTGCCACACATTCCCGATGAGCCTCCTTCCACTGACGAGAGCCAGGAAACAACACTCCAAGAACCGCCTGACTTGTTTCCTGTTAACTTGGCTTCAAATAATCATGTTTCACACCCACAAAGTGTGCCTCGAGAGGACGAATGAGACGGCTTCTCGTTGCGGCAACAGAGAAGTACAGGCACCCCCGCAGCAAGAGGTACGTTGCGAGATTCTCCGAAGTGACCCTGCCAAGTGGCCGGACGTTATTACTGAGAACTTTCGGAGTGTATGCCTTGAAAAAGGGCCATTGTATTTTCAAAATCGAGCAGAAAATTTTCCATCTTGCCAAAGGCAATATAAAACTCAGAAATGCTATATGTCACCTCAACTTTTCATGCGAAAGGCTGTAAATGGAGAGGCGTACGTGCGACACTGCTTAAAGTACTCGGAGTCCAAAGGTTCCGTTTACTGTTTCATGAGCAAATGATTTCCAATTTCAAGCAACCCCAGTGCTTTCTCCACGCACGGCTTTTCTGATTGGAAAAGAGCAGAAGAAAAGGTTTGCGCACATGAAAATAGCGTAGAGCACCGGAACTACGTGGCAGCATGGCTCACCCGCTCTAACTCGAGCAGCACAATTGACAAGGAGGTGGGTAAGCATCTTGTCACTGAGACCGCTCACTGGACAGAGGTGTTGAAGCCCGTAGTCGTTGTAGTTAAGCTTCTAGCTGAGTGCAATCTAGCGTTTAGGGGCAGTGAGGAGATCTTTGGTTCACCGAGAAATGGCAATTATATGGGAGTGTTTGAGGCCATTGCCAAGCTTGATCCCTTTCTAGAGGAGCACATCAAACGCTACGGGAAGAAAGAAAAAGGTCACCCATCGTATCTGTGAAAAACCATTTGTGATGCATTTATCGAACATATGGCAAAGGCGGTCAAGGAACGTCTCGTTGACGAAGTGAAACGCGCAAAATACTTCTCTTTAATTGTTGATTCGACTCCAGACCTTACTCACGTTGCTCAGCTGTCAGTTGTTTTACGATACTATGTAAATGGGAAAGTGTACGAACGCTTTCTTGGATTTGTACCAATTGAATCGCCGCACAATGGCTTGTGTCTTTTCGATACCGTGGTGTCCCTCTTGACGACCAATGACATCTCAATTGATGATTGTAGGTGCCAAGCTTATGATAATGCGAGTAATATGTCAGGAAAATACAAAGGACTTCAAGCTCAAATCGACAACGGGATGCGGTAGATAACACGTTTTGCAATAAATTTTTTTCCTGTGCTTTTTTGACCTCGACCCTTCACATTATTTGCGCAATCTGCTTTGTTTTTTCACCAACTGCCCAGTTCACTGGCTGCTAAAAGAAAGTTGTACATTGGCTAGTGCAGCTAGTTTCTTTAAGATACTTGGTAGGGATTCACTGCTGCATTTTTCGTCTCAAAATCAGCTTCTGTGTTATACACACTATCACTCGTAACTATCACCCGCATTTATTCGCTGAAGTAACCCTTATCTTGGAGAAAAGAAAATGAGTGAGGTTTGAC
Source organism: Dermacentor andersoni (assembly GCF_023375885.2). Lineage (NCBI taxonomy): Eukaryota > Metazoa > Arthropoda > Arachnida > Ixodida > Ixodidae > Dermacentor > Dermacentor andersoni. Next base: position 214,247,314 of record NC_092816.1, read on the forward strand.
TCTTGTAGGCCTCGTTATCACGAGCGAAAGGTCTGTTTCACTTGGTTTTGCAAAGACTATGCACACAGTGTTTCATTAAAGTTAGGCCACAGTCTTTCACACGTTACACATGCTGCCGAACGGGTTGTTCCTAAAGTCGCGATGAAACCTGGCCGTCGCTGTCGAGCTTGCCGCCAGCCGAACGGTGTGGTTCTTCATACATTCGTTTGGGGGCCGTTGCTTGCATCCACGGCTTCGTCTCCTTCTGCTTGATGTTGTTCGTGTTGCTGAACGACGGCAGCGGTTGTAGTAGCTTCGATATTATTAGTTTTTAGCGCAAAGAAACGCACGACACGAGAGAAGGCACACAGCACACAGCGCAACTAACAACTGATGATGCAATACCAACTAGCCCACCAGTCTGTTTTGTTGATCTTCCATCTTGGCACGCTTCCGTGCTTGGTATGCTTCGCTATAACGTGCAAATCTGGCCTCCATTTGCTCCGGTGTTTCAACAGGCAACTTTGCCCTTGGTTGAGATTTCCTTGCCTGCGGTGTAGCCATATCTACCGGATGACTGGATTCAGCCTGTCGCTTGCGCTAAAGCACACGTACAGGCAGCCTAGCCGGCGCGCTATGCATGGCGAGACTGAGCGACCAAGCGCTGGCGAGGCAGCCGTTACCCTCATGTAGTCACGAGGTACCGCAGCGGCGAGGCTACCAACGAGCGCAGCTGCGACGCCTCTGCGCAGCTGATCATGTGGCTTCACGTCACATCTGCCCACTTGCGCTCCGGGGGGCAGAAGGTCATTGCGACGAGATAGATGACCTCCATAGACATATGGCGTAGTAGAGCTTTCGCTCTAATAATTATGTTGGATGGACAGCCTGCTTTTAAGGGCCGCGACGTTTGTTGATTTAAACTTGCGTAGATTGAAAGTTGGCAGGAATTAAGTGCATTGTTAAAGCACACATTAGTACATAGAGGTAATTGTATTACGCTCGGCCAAACGAATAAACATCATTGTGGTTAGTAGCGCCTGTGCGGCAAACGTGCCTTTTGTGTTCGTGTTACACTGCTCTCAACCATCTTTAGTGAAGATATTCGGTGACATTGGTTTTACTTGGCTCCGCCCACTACTATTTTTTGAGTATTGAGCTGTCAGTGAGCACTTGTTCTTGATTGCAATCTCCGCCGCTTTTGTGCGTGCCTAAATCTTTATTGATTGCATATTTGTCGAGTTATAAAGGTTTTTGATACATCAACGAAGTCATCTGCCCGGTGGTTATGGTGTTTCGATACGTAGTAGAAGGTTGCGAGTTCGATTGTAGGCCACGGAGTCCGCATTCGTAATAATCCATGTGCTTAGCCTTGGACGCACGTTTGTGAATGTTAGGTGACTGTTGCCTTCCATGTCACCAGCTGTGGTGGCGGTGCGTTTCAAGAGCAGGCATTCCTTTTGACAACCAGAACCTTGAGTTTGCTGTCCTTGTGCGCGCTGCTACCTGAGTCAGTGCCGACTCGTTTAACGTTTAAGATTGTTGCGTTAAACTGGTTGAGAAGTCTGTCAATCGTTTAAGCAACGAAGATGTGCGTTGCACTCGTCCTTATGGCGGAGCTTTATTTTATTGCTCATCAGGTGGTCCTCTCTCTAAACAACGCAATGGGAAACAAATGTGGGCGCCATAAGCTAGCTGACATGCAAATTTCATGAAAAGCATCAGATACACTGAAAATCAACGAGCGACAGTGTTTGAATGCAAGAGGAGTGCAGAATTGTTACAGCAATTGACATCGTTTATTACAGCAATTGAGAACTGTGCACCAAGATTGTTTAAAATGATGGAATGGATCTACAGTACTTTGAATAGCGCAATAACTACGCATACATTTTAATTGCAATGCTCTTGCCAGTCTAGCGAATTCTTCCCCACATGACTACATACGCCGTGAACTGCCGTATTACATATTAAATAATTAACGATGCATGGTGCCACTTAGCGGTTTCCACAGAGTTTTCGGGTACAGTTTCAAGGTTACCTAGCGGCAGTTCTTGGTGCATAGAGAAGAGTTGTCCTTGATTTGCGAATACAATATGGAGTGTCGCAGGTGCTGCCTCTGAGCTCGGAGCTGAAGAATCTTATCCGTGGCATGCTGGAGCCTGTGGTGACCCTGCGCGCCTCAATGGGACGGGTCATACGCCATCCCTGGATCAAGAGATACCCAAGCCCGTTCAAGGAGTGAGCGTGCAATATTTATCCAGTAGCCTCAAGTATGTATTAGCCACCCTCGTTCACTGATCTATGGTCATATTCAAATTTGGAGCTTCACGCACCACAGATTTAACATTGTGGCAACTGCTGTAAAATGAACGTTACGCGTTAAATATTTGATCACTGTTTCCTAAAAGACCATTACACGTCACGCTAAGGGCACGGTAAATAAAGTAGGGATTCAATAGGTAGCAGCCAGTGTAACGGAAGGTGAGAGCGAATCATGAGTTTGTTCGCGTAATAATGAGGCGTGTGTTTTTGATGAGGCTACATGCAGATTGAAGCAACGATGCCTTCATAGCAGTTTATTTAACCGTCCTGGAGATCATGAGCCCATAATTATCCACACGAAACACGCCGAAACAGAATATATGGAACTGATTTCTTTGTTCTTGCCATATAATGTTCAAAAGATGCCAAGGGAAAATTGCAGCGGCCTTGGATCGACCGCCCGAGGCTTTGCTTAGGTGCAGCAAAATATTCTTCCGACGCGCGGTTTCATGCTTATTTATATTAACAACCTACTGTATAATGTGACATCTGATATCTCACTACAAGCTTATGACTGCATTCTTTATGACATAATTGCTTGAACAATTGATTTTCATCGGCTCAATGATTATTCTTGAGACGTTTATGCAAGGTGTGACACAAGCAAAATGAAGGAAAAAAAGTTTTAATGTGATTCCGCTCAAAACTAACCCCATCGTGCTTTCAATATTGCTACCGAACAGTATTTGCGATGACGAAGAGGCGAGCAGGGTCAAGACGACGACGACGATTGGAGGCTAGCGCGGGCTGTTGCCTCTTGGCCAAGTGCGGCGTATTTCGTCGTAAGTATACTTGTAGATAGCTTTTCGTCTGCGTCTTCCTACGTAACATATCTGGTGGAAGTGGACGTACCCTGTACCTCGTCACGGAGCTTCGCAGTGGACGGTACATCGAGCCTTCCTTCATGGCTCCCGGCGACGACAACTCGACTCAGCCGCCTCCCGCACCTGCTGCCACTTCGACGACCTACATTGCTGTCCCCGCTCCCTCTGATCCTGGCGTACTCTCGGGTAAAGTTGGGTAAGACGTCGACGAGTGGATCAACCTGTACGAGCACGTCAGCTGCAATAACCGATGGGACCCTACTATCATGTCCGCCAACGTAGCCTTTTACCTCGGTGGCACGCCTCGAGCTTGGTTTCGGACGCACGAAGGTGAGCTCACCAGTTGGGATTCGCTTAAGCAAAAGCTCCGAGACTTGTTCGGGAACCCCTACGGTCACCAACTTGCCACGCAGAAGGCGTTATCCGGCCTTGTGCAGACGTCAACATAGCCCTACGTCACGTACATTCAGGGCGTCTTGGCTCTGTGCCGCAAAGTTGACGCAGACATGACTAAGTCTGACAAGGTTTCCCACATCCTCAAAGGCATTGCCGATGACGCCTTCAACTTGCTTGTTTTCAACAACGTGGCGACGGTGGATGCAGTTATAAAAGGGTGCCGCCGCCTGGAACTCGCTAAAAGCCGACGTATCGGCCAGCAGTTTGCCCGTCTGCTCAACACCCCAGCTACATCTTTCTGTGCCGACGCTGGCACAGCGATGGCGATGTTACGAGGATCGTCCGGCCTGAGATCGAGGCTACCTATCCGGCTGCCTTCGACTGCAGCTCCTCCAATGCACCTGCAGTCACGGTTCCCTGATATAGGCAGTTGTCCGCCACGCAAACATGGGTCTTCGCACCATCTGCTCCAGTTCTGACCCATTTAGATCCTTCTGCTCCTACCGAAGTCCATACTGATGCCAGCCGTCAGGGAATTGGCGCAGTACTGGCACAACGCCAGCGCGACAACGACCGTGTTATCGCTTACGCCAGCAGGCTCCTCTCACCCTCGGAGCACAACTATTCCATCACTGAGCGTGAGTGTCTGGCCCTAGTTAGGGCGGCTGCGAAGTTGCCGACCGTTTTCCGTTGGCCGACCCTTTTCCGTTGTCACAGACCATCACGCGCTTTGCTGGTTATGATCACTGAAATCCTACAGGAAGACTTGGTCGGTGGGCCTTACGGCTCCAAGGATATTCGTATACTGTCACCTATAAATCTGGCCGGCTACGCAAGGACGCTGACTGCCTGTCTCGCTACCCGGTAGACGAGCCTGACGACGCCGACAGTAGTACCGCCAACGGCACTTTCTCTGTGTCTGCCTTCGCTAACATTGGCGATGAGCAGTACCGAGGCCTACTGCTGCGAGCACTCGTCGAGCGTCTGCGCTCTACACCTTCCGACGCATCCGTTCGCCGATATGTCCTCCAGGGCGGCATGCTGTACCGAAGGAACTTCCTCCCTGACAGCTCTGATCTTCTTCTTGTCATGCCAAAACATCTACGACAGGCTGTCCTCTTTGAGATGTATGACACACCCACTGCAGGGCATCTTGGGGTAACCCGCACGTACGACCGCGTCCCCCGCCGCTTCTATTTGGCCTGGTCTCGCTCGCTCCGCCCGACGCTATGTTGCTGCCTGTGATCCCTGCCAGCGTCGGAAAACTCCTCAGGTGCTACCTGCCCGTCATTTCCAGCCAATCACCGTCCCTGTGGAACCGTTCTTTCGTGTTGGATTAGACCTCCTCGGTCCCTTTCCCACGTCATCCTCTGGGAACAAATGGGTCGTCGTCACAATTGATTACGCCATCCGATATGCTATCACGCGGGCTCTCCCTACCAGTTGCGCCACTGACGTCGCGGACTTTCTCTTGCCTGACATTATCTTGCTTTATGGCGCCCCGCGACAGCCGCTTGCTGATCGTGGTTGTAACTTCCTCTCAAAAGTTATCGGCGACATTGTGCTTTCCTGTTCCACTCAACACAAGCTGGCTAACTCATACCATCCTCAAACCAATGGCCTGACAGAGCGGTTAAACCGTACTCTTACCTATATGCTATCAAAGTACGTTTCCAAGGACTACCACGACTGGGACATTGCCCTTCGTTACGTCACATTTGCATATAATTCTTCCCGACAGGACACCGCCGGATTTTCTCCATTTTATCTACTGTACGGTCGCGAACCGACCTTACCCCTTGACACGGCACTTCCTCCTGCTGCGATCTCAACAAGCGAGCATGCGCGCGACGCCAACGCCCTCGCCGACCATGCACGCCAGCTTTCGCGTGCTCGACTGATGGCTTCGCAAACCACTCAGCAGCGTCAGTACAACGCCCGCCCCCGTGACGTAAAGCTTTCGCCTGGTGCACTCGTGCTCCTGTGGTCGCCATCTCGTTACGTCGGACTTTCAGAAAAACTCCTTTCGCGACACACAGGGCCCTACCGCGTGCTGCGCCAGGTGACGCCTGTTACGTAAGAAATTGCTCTTGTGAGTTCAACCTCGTCCTCTACTCTGGCATCTAGCGATGTCGTGCACGTCAGTAGGCTCAAGGCCTACTACACTGCTTCCGAGTCCAGCTTTAGTGGCTCTGGGACGGCGCTTTTGCCGCTGTGGGTAGTGCTACGGAACAGTATTGCGGTGACGAAGAGGCGAGCAGTGTGAAGACGATGACGACGATTAGAGGCTAGCGCGGGCTGTTGCCCCTTGGCCAAGTGCGGCGTATTTCCTTGTAAATATATTTGTATATAACTCCTCGTCTGCGTCTTCCTACGTAACAATATTGCTATAATAACGTTTCTGTAAAAAAGGCTATAATTTTGATGGTAGCGAAATGCGAAAACGCTTGTGTACCGTAGAGTGCTTGCCTATGAAAGAAGCCCGGGTGGTAAAAACTATTCTGCAGTACCCGACTACGGCGGCCCTCATGAGTATGTTGTGGTTCTGGCATGTAAAACCCCAGAATTTAATTAAAAAGAGCATAAGAATTGAAATTCATAGGTAATAAATACGACTAAATTTTAGTGGCACAAACACATCCAAACAAGGGACAAAGATTCAAAATATACGAGGCAGAACTCTTCCCACATTGTCTCTGGACGGTTACGCGAATAACGATCAAGCAGTGTAGCGCAGAGCGGATCTCTGAAGTCATGGTTTTCTAGCACGTGTAGTGGTATTTGAGACTTTCGGTGCTCCGGCTATATGCCGGATACTCCGATATCGGCCCACTTTGCTGCGAGTCACCTACGAGTATGGAGACATGACGACGACTGTAGGAAAACAACCTGGCGATAACAGGACGACTACATGAGGACGATGAGATGAAGACGAGTGTATCATGACGATGGTATAACAACAACCGGTGAAGATGCAGGAATGACGACTATGGCACGACCAAGACGGCATGGTGACGACGGTATGACAACAAATGCATGACAGTGTCTGTGTGACGACAACGCCTTGGCGATGGTGACGGGACAATGATGATATTGTCAAGGTTGGTAGATGACAGCATGATTACGATAAAATAAGGAAGAATAAATGACGTCGACGGATCGACGATGGTGGCAAAACGACAATGGCATGGCTATACTGAAGTGATGACGATGGTGAAACGATGGCGTGAAGAGGATGGCATGACGGCAATGTTATGACTAGAGCCGGATGTCGAAGAGACAGTGATGACCGCGGAACAAACGCAACGACATACCGACGACGGCATGACAACGAATGCGTAACGAAGACTGTATGATGACGATGGTTTGAGGATAGTGGCTTGACAACGGCATGCGGATAACCAGTTGACGACGAGTGTATGACGACAATGGCGTGACCATGACTGTATCACGAAACCTCTATAACGACAGCGGCGTGAAGACTGCGGCATGATTAGAGACCGATCACGAAGCTGTAGTGAAGATGATGGCACTACCATGACGGCACTACGACGAAGGTATGGCAAGGTGGTCACGGTACCCAGACCATAGATTTAGTTTGGCCCCAGCATGGCCATATCACGGCAAACACTGGCACAATTATTAGCCTTAAACCAGCAGGTTTACCCGCGCCAGCAATGACTCAGTGCGGGCATGCCACCAAAGGGTCTGTGTTGGCTCGCGATCGAGTGGCAGCGCGAATACAGTCTATACGGGCTCTACCATCTATGGCCATTCCAGCGTTCCACCTTTCCCCCTGGCAGCGCCGGTATTGAACAGCCGGCGCTGCAACTCTTAGCCAATTTAGCTTCCCGCCCTACCCACTAGCATGGTCATATTGGCAGATTGTGATGTACGCAGCAGATTCCATTATTCCCTAAGATTTTAAATTGTTCAAGCCAGAGCTGAAAATTCGCTCAGTAGTGTGATGCAACATGAACGATCTACTATAATGTAACCAAATATTAATACATACCTTCTTGATTGGTCTTAAAATAGGTTGATGTAGATTGCCCCTTGTATGCTAAGTCCGTCGGGGCACCTGTGAGATATTGTTAGGCGCGGAAATACACAGACAAAAGAGACGATTTACACTGTATTTACAAGAGCAGCGCAGTCAGAGACCATGATGATGACGACGATAAACCTCGGTCATGGCTCGCACCCAATAAGGGGGATAGGACAAGAATCGGGCGGCAGGAGGTAGCTGAAGAAAATTCTTATTTGAAGACGATAAATGCAAAATAAAAGAAATAGAATAAAGGGAGACGACGCAATAACTAGACTAGTTGGGTGGTAACCAGCTCTTGCCAAGCCCAGATGTCCCTCTTCCTCCTCCTTTGAGCCACGTCTCATAAGCGCCTGTTGTATCGCAACGAAACTCCCGGCCGCAATAGCGCCGCCCCGGTGCCGCTGGATATCTTTGGCGAGCAGAGAGCTGTAATGCTTGAGCCTGACACCTTGGACCATACGACTGGTGGTCGGAGAGGAGGGCATTGCGAGGCTGAATGGAACGATTTCATAAGTGGCATCAGGGACTTGGCGAACCACGCGTCATGAACCTTTGTAACAAGAGGCGAGTTTCTCGCAAAGGCCTACTCGACGAGAAGAGAGAGAGAGAGATAAGAATACAGGAAGGCAGGGATGTTAACCAGTCAATAGTCTGGTTGGCTACCCTACACTGGGGGAAGGGAGGAGGGGAAGAGAAAGAAGGGAGAGAGAAGGTGTAGGTATGTGTACGGATAGCACTTCATACTCGACGAGAAGGTTTCCAAAGCAGCCCTAGGGCACCCAGTGAAAGTGCATTTGATCGTGAAAGATGTCGTAGAGACGCTTCTGGTTCTCTTGCGACGCTGATTAGCGAACGCGGGCAAGTTGTGGGGCGTGGTTAGCGCGAGCGATGGCATCACGCGCATATTCCCTTGTCGAAGTTGTTATCGATGGTTGCAAGGTGTCGGCCGGAACCATGCGTTCACGACCATACAAGTAGAACGGGGAAGAGCCGGCAGTGTCAAGGCTAGAAGAATTATACGCGAAGGTAATGTATGGTAGAGCGAGGTTCCAATTGCGGTGATTGGCTGAAACGTATTTCACCAGCATATCTGTAAGAGCCCGGCTCACTCGGTCTGTCCCGCCTTTGGTTTGGGTTTGTGGATTGCAGGAGGGGTAAGCTGATGCTGGATAGAGCATTAGCTTCATCTACGGATAGAGCAGGCGTGCATGGTGTCATCAATGACCTGGGGCAATAAAGTACGGCCTTGGTCTGTGAGCATTTCACGTGGAGCTGCACGCATGAAAATGGCGTCGTGTAGCAGGAAACCTTGCGAGATCCGTAGCGCTGGTGGTTGGGGGAGTGCGCGTATTAATTTATCCGGTCAGATAATCAAAACCAACAGCAACACACTTGTTTCCCGACGAAGATATCGGTAAAGGGCTCGGAAGCTAGGCCACACGACCGAATGACTACCGGAATGTGAAGTGGCCGCAGGTACCCAGCAGGAAGCAGAGATGGTTTCTTGCGCCGTTGCCATAGCTCACAAGCTGTGACGTAGCCTCGCAGTCCTGGATACCGAAGACGCGTAAGAAAGCGTTGTCGGGCGTGGAATCAAAACTAAGGATGAACTCTTCGAGTGAGGCATCACGACATTGCTGGTCGGGGCTGTGGAAGAGCTCTGACATGCCGAAAACGCAAGCGTTATTCTCGATGTCAGGTACGTCAGAGCTGCCGATGGGGTAGCGCGAGAAACGATCTGCGTCTTGGTGCAGGGTTCCTGGCTTGTCAATCACAGAGTGTGAAAACACTTGGAGCCTCGAAAACCAACGACCAAGCCAGGCTGTGGGTTCCTTAAGGGATGAAGGCCAGCAGTGAGTATGGTCGTCGGTTACTACGGAAAAGGGACGGCCGTAAAGGTAAAGAAGCAAGTTGGCAGCCGCCCATACAATAGCAAGGCATTCCCGTTCCGTAATAGAATAGTTGCGCTCGGGCGATGACAGAAGGCGACGGGCAAAGCAATAACGCGATCGTGGCCTTGCTGACGCTGGGTTAGACAGCGCCGACACCATGACGTCTGGCATCCGTACGCTATTCTATTGTGGCATTAGGGGCGAAGAGGGCGATGATTGGTGGTGCGGTCAAATATGTGATGAAATGAGATAAGGCGGCACATTGTGGAGGTCCCGATGAGAGGGGTGCGTCTTTCTTCAAAACGTCAGTGAGAGGTCAAGCAATAGCCGTGAAATCTCGGACAAAGTGGCTGAAGTAAGAACACAGCTCCACAAGACTGCTAACGTCTGTAGCTGAATTCGGAACCGGAAAGTCTCGGATGGCAAGAATTTTGTCTGGGTCGGGTTGTACTCCGGAGTTGTCACAAGATGTCCTAAAACCGCAATTTCGCAGTGGCCGAAACGGCATTTCGATTAGTTGCAGCATGGCTTTACGAAAAACGTAAATAATGGTAGAGAGACGTTCAACGTGAGTGATAAATGTTGGTGAATGGACAGTAACATTGTCAAGGTACGACAGGCGTGTGGACCATTTGAAACCCTGACGCCAGAACTCCATCACAGGCTCAGAAGTGGCCGGCACGTTAGATACTTCAAAAGGCATAACTTTCAACTGGAAACCATCGGGTGTTATAAATTCGGTCTTTTCTCTGTCTATATCGTAGACGCTGATCTGCCAATATCGAGATCCAAGGTCAATAAAGGAGAAGGAACTGACACCGTAGAGGCAGTCAAGGGCATCAAAACTTCGCGGTAGCGGGAACACGTCTTGCTTAGTCGATTTGTTCATATATCGGTAATCCGAACAGAAGTGCCATGTCCCGTCCTTATGAACAAACACTACCGATGACTCCCACGGACTCCAAGAAGGCTCAATAATGTTTTAACGAGCATCTTCTTAACCACAATTTGGATTACCTGGTGTTCCATTGGAGACACTCCTTATAGTCTACGATGAATAGGAGCAGCATCGCCAGCATTATTACGATGCTTGACAGCAAGCTTCTGGCCTAAAGGGCGATTGTCCACGTCGAGAACATCCCTGCAGGAGGACGGTAGAATTCGTCGGCTCGTGCAGGTAAAAGGTACGTCGCGATAATTTTCTTATTCTCGGGATCAGCACAAGAAACAGATTTTGGAAACATAGTAGACTCAGGCGAAGCGTCGGGTGAGAAAGCCGCCACTTGATGGCCATCTAATGGCCATCACGCATGCAATGCAAGTCCGGTTGGTTGTGATAGTCGGAACTGTGTGAGGTACGGTGACATTATACTGCAGTGGAATCTCGGGCAGCGCAATGATGAGATACCTTCCATCAGGAACGGGTGGGGAACACGACAGTTTTATATATGGCAATGATTCGGGCGGCAGTGAAACGAAGCTGGTGGGACTTTAGCGGCTGGGGCTTGTGTCACAAATATCCGAGAAAATAGGCAGTTAGAAGCGGAAAGTGCTGTTGGAGCAGTCAATAATAGCCCAAAGCACTGTGAGAAAATCGAGGCCGAAAATGAGGTCTTGCGGGCAATTGACGACCACGTGAAGACAGCAGTGTGACAGCCGGCGATGCTAACCAGTGCTGTACACATACCGATCACAGGAACAGCACCGCCATCCGCAAAGCGGATGACGTGTGTGGTTTCAGGAATAAGGAGCTTTTTAACTCGGTGTCAGAAGGCAGCGCTCGTAATGGAGAGGTGTGAACCAGTGTGGATTAGCGCAGTGACAGTAGTCCCTACAACCTCAACTTCAAGAAGGTTATGGCTCGTGGGCAAAGTAAGGAGAGGCTTTGAGGACATAGTCGACCTCGCAGCTTCCGCTCCAGGGGCTGCAGTTCCTAGTTTTCCGGCCGGATGTGAAGGGGCATGGACGCCGATGAGAAGCGACGGGGCTGGGGCGAAGGATACTCAGGACGGGGGGGGGGGGGGGGGGGTGACGGCGAACGGCCGTAGCGAAGATTCAGAGCAGGGGCGTTAGCGGCTGTACGATCGAGGCAAGAAACATAAGGCACACGTAGGTACACAGTTGCTGAAATAGACGCTGTTGTGCGTTGGAGAAGGAATTGGCCATTGGTTGCGGCAATGACGAGCGGTGTGGCCGATGCGGCAGCAATGAAAACAGATGGGCTTGCGGTCACAGGTGCGCCATCCATACGGGTTGCGGGATGTGGCGGGAAACAATTGTGGATGACGACGAGGGCCGCCAGAGAAGTGCTGCACACTGGGTTCCTGGGTCGACCGGCACACGTAGTTGAGACCCATGTTTTGAAATCCTCGTCGCACAACGGCCTATATCGTACCAACCGTAGCTAGTGTTGAATCGGCGGGCGTCGCCGAGGGGGGGGGGGGGGGGGTTGAATAAACGACTTCGAGCTCGCGGTGAACGACGCGAGTTTCGTTGTCACATGGGTTTGGCTGACGGGGATGGTCCTCACATGTCGGCGTAGCAGTGATATTGGGCAGGCATTCGATGTAAGCCGTGATACGACAGCTCTTAGCTTGCTAGAAGTGAAGACATTTTTTGATAATGGCGTCATTATTTGAAACGTTGCTGAAATCAAGCAAGCAGAAGGCATTGTCTGCTACTCCCTTTATTATGTGGCCAACTTTGCGTGTTTGTCAGCTGTCACTTTGCCACTTTGTCAGCTTTGCGACAAACAGCCAATACGTCTTGTGTGTATGAGGTGTAGGACTCAGCGGATTACGTGTCGCAAGGAGCTTTTTTTGCTGCGACAAGGCGTGCGAAGGGGTCACCCAACAGTTCGTGTAGTTTTTCTTGGAAAATGTTCGAGCTTGTCAATTCATGTTCGTCGGTTCCATACCACACGCGACGGATGGCGGTCAGGTAAAAAATTACATTAGCGAGCATGATAGTAGGATCCCACCTGTTGTTAGTGCTGGCGCTTCCGTAGAGGTGGATCCACTTTTTGACGTCAGTGCCGTCCAAGCCAGAGAACAGACCAGGGTCGCGAGCATGGGTAAGCGTCACGATTGAAGCAATCTGACGACTCGCAGCCGGCGATGATGGGTCTCATCTACGGGAGTCATGGTAGCAACCTGGATGTAGCGACCGCAACGAATCTCCGTGGCGAGGACGGCGATCGCAAACCTCCACCAAAATGTTACGTGTGGAAAGACAGACAAGAGAGACTATTCACACTTTACACTTCACACTTCTCTTTCACTTCTCTTCTCATTCACACTTCACTTTGTGGGCACAGACAGAATACTTGCTGCAGTAGTAGGCGATACAGTACCACCTCCGAGGGCTGCATTTCCTAGTTTTCCGGAAGCGTGTGGCTAAAAGCCACAGGGGACGAACGGCGATGTGGCGGCGGCGAACGGGAAGATTGGCGACGTGTTTGCGGTGAACGAGACTGGTGTCCACGCGGCGATGGAGAGCAACTGTAGCACGTGTTCCTCGCAGAGTTGTCGGAGCTGTTAGACTCGGCGGTGGGCGAAACATTGCAGGCATTTCTATCAAAACGGCTCAGGTTGGTCGGCATGCGAGGTGTTGAGGGCCATGAGTTGCGGCAGTATCGGGCCACATGACCAATTTGGTGACAGGTGAAACATATCGGCTGGTCGTATGCAGTTCTGCACCCAGCCGGGTTGTTATAGCGTGGGGAAAAGCGTTGGGGTGGAGCGAAAATAATATAAGGGCGTTCGTTGGCTCTGGGAGAGGCGACAGCACAGACAGAATGTAAGCCAATCTTTTCAAGTTACTGGCGAACGATGGCGTGTGAGAGGGGAACTGAAATAGTGGTACCATCAGGGCAACCCAAACAGAAAGCCGCGGGCGCCATCGCATCCAGTTCACGTCCAACGATTCGCATCACGTCCTCTGATGGCAACGCATACTGCTGTGCGGGTTGGTGTTCACACATCGATGTTGCGATAGTATTGGAAAGTCTGGTACGTTCTAAATTGGAGTACGCATGCGCCATATGGGATCCTACTCAGACTACACTCATACAAACTCTTGAAGCCATTCAGAATCGCGGCGCACGTTTCATCTTGTCAAATTATTCACGTCATTCCAGTGTCACATCTATGAAGAAAACCCTAAACTTGCCTGACCTTTCGTTGCGTCGAAAGTCATCTCGCCTTAGCCTTTTTCATAAAATATATTATTATAACATCGAGATAAAGGACGTTTTGTTCCATCCACCTCATTACATATCTTCAAGGACCGATCATCGCTTCAAGGTGGGGCTACCTTCTTGTCGCACAAAATTGTGTAATGACTCTTTTGTTCCTAGAACAAGTGTCGCATGGAACCACCTTCCCTCCACAATCGCCAGCATTGCTGATGACCACCAGTTCAAGATCGCTTTACAAGACGCCTTGTAATACTTCTGTTTGTTTGTTTGCTGCACGCCTTGCCATTTCTTCCCCACTCCTTTCTGTAGTGCCTTTGGGCCCTGAAAGTATTTTAAATAAATAAATAAATAAATAAATGGTTGCAAGACGCGTCGGCTCTGGCCTGCTCGAATTATCGGCACTCTTTAATGATTGCATCAACTGCAGAGCACCTTTTGCACAAGAGCAGACTAAACGCGTCGTCAGCAATGCCGTTAGGCACGTGGCCGACCTTCTCAGCTTTTGTTATGTAGTGGTCGGCTTTACGACAAAGTGCCAGCATGTCCTGGATGTATAAGACATAGGACTCCGTGGGGGATTGTGCACGGGAGGCCAGTTGCTGCTTTGCGGCAATGTTAGGGTCAGCTGGTTTGCCAAACAACTCTGCCAAATTCTTGTTGCATTGGTCCCAGCTTATTAGCTCCTGTTCGTGGTTTTCGTACACCTTTACGTGCCTCGTAGGTAGAACAGCAGGTTAGCTAGCATAAGCCTAGGGTCCCATCTGTTGATTCCACTCACGAATTCGCACATAGCCACCCACTCTTCAATGTCGGCACCATCGGTCCCGCAGAAAGTTCCAGGATCTTTGGGCTGCGCAACCACAACCGAAGGTGACAGCGACGCAGCTGGCGACAATGACGTAGGAGGCGGCAACGGCGTTGGTTCCGCGTACTCACCATTCATGGTGCGGACGGTGATGCGACGCCCACTACGGAGCTACGTTTCCAGCCGTGGTACCACGAACCCCCACCATTATGTTACGGGGATACTGTATTTACAATATATATACAAGATGAGTCAGTGTAGTTAAGATGGCTGACCACCAACAACTCGCAGCAGCGAGCGTCTCGCGATCTTCTTCCTCTCTCTTCTTTCGTCCTTCTGTAACAATACCAACTGCACAAAGTACTGATGACACCTTCACCTTCCCCGCAATGCACTTGCACCATCTGCTCTCGCCATCAACAAAAAGAGATAAAAAAAATTGGAGGACGCTTAAGCTTCGCCTTCAAGAGTGAAACGCGACAGCGTTCCCGTCGACCCGCCAAAGGGTGTAAGACAATGCGCTACGGCGCAGCGATCACTTACGAGGCGCCCCGAATCGGACTTTGCACCCACCAATCACGCGGTGAGCGTCGAGCAACGCAGCGTTCGGCGCGGCAACGAAACGTGCGCCTGAGCAAGCGGAACGAACCAAAGAACTCGGTGTCTCGGAGGGGGAAACGATCTACGCCAGCCAAACGTCGTGATCGGCACGGGCAGAGAGATATATAGATAGATAGATAGTGATCTAAAGAAAGGAAGGACGCTTGATTCTGCAACCCGTGAGGGAGTACGGCGAAGCGTCGTCAGGGGAGAGGGAATCGGGGCCGCGACGCGCCTCGCACTGGTCCCCGCACAGCCCCAATGCGCGCGTGGCGCGCCACCTGTCGGGGCAGCGCCGTATATTGAGAGGAGGGGGTCTTCTGTGTTTGCCGCAAGATGGCTCTACGTGTGCGGAAAGCGCAGAAGAAATGTAGCGGAAACGTACTTCGCTACTCGTGTAACTGCAATTTATGTAAGTCACATGCTCATAATTACCGATATACACCGCAGTATAACTTTCTACGGCACGCTTCTAAGAGAACACCGCATTCACTAGAGGCGCTTTTGTACCGCTTCGAAGCATCGAACTCGTGGCTGAGTGGTAGCGTCTCCGCCTCACACTCCGGAGACGAAACGTGCGGTTCGATTCCCACGCAGGCCATGTTCGAAGTTGTTTTTATTTATGAATTGCCTGCCCGGATTTTTCGCTCACGGCCAACGCCGCGGACGCCGACACCGGCTTTTCTGCGCCACGAGCTCCTTAACGCTGTCGCGTTAAGAGCCAATTACAGTTTCATTGACGCATGATGTGCTGCTTCTCATGCAGGCATCGAAGCAATCCTGTATACGCGGCTGCATCTATAGATCTGGCAGGGTGCAGGTCCTCTTATGCATTGCACACGTTGCACATATTGCAAACAGATCATTTGTTTTTGCAGTGCTCACGTATATGGACACACCACCTCAAACACAACTGCCTTGTGTCAGGCTTCCTTCAGTATGTCAGCGTTCTTGAGTGCTGCACGAGCGATTTATCCCCAACTAAACCATGTATTTGAAAAAAGTGAGTGAAGGTCTACTGTGAACTTGTACTCAACTGGGTTCACATGCCGAATAGAATAGCGCAGATGAAACGGGCGGCATGGCTGTTGACGTACGTACTTTCCATTGTTCAACTACTAGTGTCTTTCACTTTCGAAAGTTATCTTTGCCACTGAAAACACAGAGCTCGCTCGTTAAACTTGAATCATCTGAGACCACACGAAACACGCTGTGGCTCACCACCCGAAGTTCCACATGGTTTAGTCACCACATCACACAACACACGAAGTCATGAGTGCGATATTTTAAATCGTTGCAGCGACAAACGGAACTGAAAATTCATTTCCTTCGGCAAAGTTTTCTAGCAGGGCTCGTTCACTCGCCAGTTACGAACTCGATGGACTCGCTACGCTTTCGCGTAACGTGAACAACATCAGCGCCAAGCGAGAGCTGATTATCCAGACTGCGGAGGTCAGAAACATGTTTCAATTTGCTTCGCGCACGACAAAATACACATAGACCAAGCACAGGTGTGGCGGCAATCGTGATTCGGTTGGATGTTTTAGCAGACGATCGCACTGAGACCGGCGGGAACCAGTGGGCAGGTTGGATTTGTCGGCCTTGTTTTAAGTCAGTTCGGATCCACGTCGCACTGAAACAAGTCACGGTCGTCGGTTGTGTGTTGTCGGCCTACTATCGCAACACTGTCTTTTAGGAACACTGTCGCGCGCGTCGTGCGTCCAAAGAGCTCGGACGATCGTTGGTGTCGGCACCTTCGCAGCTGCGGCTATCATAGGCATAATAGCCGGAGGCCTTGTAGACTCCGATTGGTTGACGCCGCTGATGCGTCGCAGCCTCTGATTGGTGCACGCCGGGGGAGCGTAGCCACGCGTCGTTGAACTTCTACCATCGGCAGTCGCCAAAATCTCAGCGCCTTCACGCTTCGACCAGTTCACGACGGACGCTTATGATGTTTTTGACGCATTGGCGCGTGTCGAAGCCTGCCGACGCTTGCCAGTGGTTGGGCCTTTATTTGCGTCGTGTGTGTCTGGTCCATAGCAGCACGTTCGCAGGCCGCTGAAGACAAGAGCTGGTTTTTCTCGCCAAGTGCGCTGTTAGGTAGCTGAGTCCGCAGTCTTGAACTTTTGCATTCAGATGTGGGATAATCCCAATAAGCCCGTCAAGATCAGCCAGGACGGTGAACATCCGAAGAACACACGTCTTGCTGCGTAGTCGCGAGCTGCTGAAGAGGTGACGAGCGCCACTCAGCTCCAACGGGGCAGCACGCAACGTGGTTATCTCGGCACGCCAGAGCAGTTCTAAAAAAAAGTCGCCTGCTTTCACGACTGTAGGAGGATTATTTATTTATTTATTTATTTATTTTATAGATACTGCAATCTCAAATGAGATCATAGCAGGGTGGATATACACAGAAATCTGCAAGCGTGTAAACGCATACAAAATTCATCAGATATGCAGAAATATTGTTATGTATCCTTCACCAAACATTGGTGAAGGATACATAACATACAGGCATATAAACACATAAATTCATAACATTTGGAAGCATTTTTTAAACATTGATAAGGAATTATAGGTAACAATATCAGAATTAAGATTATTCCAGTCGGTTATTTCCTAGGAAAAAATAAATATTTGAAACAGTTACTCCGTGCTTTCATAGGGGTGATTGATAAAGCATGCCTTCGTCTCGTGTTATAACCTGATGAGTAGGTAAACAACTTGGAAGTGTTAACCTTATAATGGCCGTTTACAAGTTGAAAGAGGAGCATTAATCGGCATATACGGTTGCGCGCGGTAACCGGGGGTAATCCACTGCATCTTACGACCTCACCAACAGATGCACGGCCGTATGAATTGAAAGCAAGCCTAGCTACCTTATGCTGCACACGGTCCAGTTCTTTTAATATTGGTTAAAGTGAATGGGTCCCAAATAATTACGGCACATTCCAACAAAGGAGGAATGTAGGAAATGTACGCCAGTAAGCAAACGCTAGATGTATATTGGAAAGCCCGGCGGTACTATTTCTGTTCTCTCGACCCCGTCGCTCCAGACAGATCCAGGCCCGAGCAACACTATCTTGGGACAGCTCACCGAGGCCTTCTCGGCAATGGCTTGCAGGATGGAGAGGATAAATCCGCCATTGACGGCGACAAATGTTCATGCGAGTCCGGACCTCTCTACCGCAATCCCAAACGTCACTGGAGACTGCGCCCAAATCAGTGCCGAATATTGGCCGGAAACATTTCCGTGCGTTGCCTAGTTTGCCCATGGTTTGAACATCAATGGCTAACTGCTCTTCACCTCAAGCTACAAGCTAAGGATTGGCTGATTTCGTCGGCAACAAGGTGTTATTGAAGACAACACTTTATAGATGCGTTTAAATCAGATTTCGTGACTGAGGAAAGCCTTCCGGACTTATGGAGGGGAATGGCCCGACGAGTTCAGAGTCGCGACGAGGATGTGACCAAGTGCATCCGCTAAAAGAAAAAAAAACATGTGCGCCAGGGTGAAGCTAACTCTGCCAGACGTAATTGCCGAGATTGTCTCTGGCCGGCAGAGATGAGTTTCGCGTTACGGGACAGAAGCTTTAAGAGCGTGGACGAGTTACTTCAAGCTGTCAGAGCCTATGAAAACTTCAGAGAAAGCCGCAGAAGACAATTGGCACAAAAGTTCGACAGCTGAAACCGATTGAGTAGTGGGCATCAGCCGTGTACTGCACCAACTTAAGCAGACGATGCAGTACCGTGCGAGAAGGAGGGCACCGCGCGGATGCAGTGCGTTGCTACAACTGCCAACAAATGGGCCACATATGGAGTCAGTGTCCTGAGCCACGGCGGCCACTTCATTGCACGAACTATGAACGCGATGGGCACAGTCCGAAAGCATGTCCGATTCAAGGCTGTGCAACTAATGTGACTAACATTGTACGCAGCACGTCTGCAAAAAGGGCGTACAAAAGCGTTTGTATTGACGGCGAAAGGATGATCGCCCTTCTCGATGCGGGCTCTGATGTGAGCTTGATAAAGCTGATGCATGCCGTGCGGCTGAGCAAGGATATTGTCACGTGGTGGTGACGTTGAATAACACAGTAGCAATACTGTGAACGACAAAGCTAACTTTTATTGGGCGAACCTGTGCCCACAAAACAGGCTACACTTATAGCACAACGATAGCGGCAAACACGCTCGGCGATCGTCGAAAATCTGATCAGCGGGTCAAGCGCGTCGGTTTTTATACAGCAGTCGTCGAATGTTCTAGACTAATCGTTCGGACCCGCGTGCCTTCCACAAAGTTCTACACCATTCGCGTCACGCGATGAAATCAGATAACACAAGGTTCGACGACAACAGAGAGCCGGGTAGAAGCATCGATAACTTTCCAGAAACTTCGGATACATGCAGGCGCGTCCCGCGCTGTGCGATTACATTTGTTAGGCGGCGAAACGTGGTCGCCCGATAAAGATAAGTACACGTGTCAGTACCCCCCTCTTAAAAAGCATCGACTCGATGCTGCAAACAAACGAAAGTAATAAATAAGCACTCGTAGCAAAGAAAAAAAAACAAAATAAGGAAAGTTCGTTAGCGTCCGTAAAACGGTTTAAGACGCACCACGTGGACCACTTCAGGGACGTCGCTGTGAATGCGAAATGCCGTCTGGCACGACTTCATAGTCCAGTGCGCCAATACGTCGGATGACCTCGTAGGGTCCGAAATAGCGTCGCAATAGTTTCTCACTCAGTCCTCGTCGGCGTATCGGGGTCCATACCCAAACACGGTCGCCGGGCTGGTACTCGACGAAGCGTCGTCGGAGGTTGTAGTGTCGGCTGTCGGTACGCTGCTGGTTTTTGATCCGTAGGCGGGCGAGCTGTCGGGCTTCTTCGGCGCGCTGGAGATAGGTAGCGACGTCAAGATTCTCTTCGTCAGTTACGTGCGGCAGCATGGCGTCGAGCGTCGTCGTCGGGTTCATGCCGTAAACCAACTTGAACGGCGTGATCTTGGTTGTATCTTGCACCGCCGTGTTGTAAGCGAATGTTACGTACGGCAGGACGGCATCCCAGGTCTCAGGCACGTACCCAGGATTGTTCTTCGGGGGGGGGGGGGGGGGGGGCACCACCTCCACCATCATCATCATCAGCCTGTTTTATGTCCACTGCAGGACGAAGGCCTCTCCCTGCGATCTCCAGTTACCCCTGTCCTGCGCCAACCGATTCCAACTAGCGCCCGCGAATTTCCTAATTTCATCGCTCCACCTAGTGTTTTGTCGTCCTCGATTGCGTTTCCCTTCTCTTGGTACCCATTCTGTAACCCTAATGCTCCAACGGTTATCTAACCGTCGCATCACATGACCTGCCCAGCTACATTTTTTCCTCTCGATGTCAATTAGAATATCGTCTATACCCGTTCGCTCTCTGATCCAAACCGCTCTCTTTCTCTCTTAACGCTATGCCTAGCAATCTTCGTTCGATCGCTCTTTGCGCGGTCCTTAACTTGCCCTCAAGTCTCTGCCCCATATGTCAGCACTGGCAAAATGCACTGATTGCACACCTTACTTTTCAATAATAATGGTAAGCTTCCAGTCAGGAGCTGGCAATGTCTGCCGTATGCGATCCAACCTATCTTTATTCTTCTGTGAATTTCCTTCTCATGATCAGGGTTCCCTGTGATTAGTTGACCTAGGTAAACGTACTCCTTCACAGTCTTAGTGGCCGACTGGCGATCCTGATCTCTTGTTCCTTTGCCCGGATATTTATCACTATCTTCATCTTCTGCACATTAACATTCAACCCCACTCTTAGACTCTCTTTGTTAAGGTCTCCAATCATTGGTTGTAACTCGTCTGCATTGTTGTTGAATAGAACAACGTCATCGGCAAACCGAAGGTTGCTGAGATATTTGCCGTCGATCTTTACTCCTAAGCCTTCCCAGTTTAATAGCTTGAATTCTTCTAAGCACGCAGTGAATGGCTTTGGAGAAATTGTGTCTCCCTGTCTGACCCCTTTCTCTATAGGTATCTCCCTGCTTTTCTTGTGTAGAATTAAGGTAGCTGTAGAACATCTGTAGATATTCTTACGCGAAGGACGAGTCAGTAAGACGAGAAACTATTTACAGATTATATTTACAACAACGGTTGCAGCGCTGACCAGTTAGATTCTCAGCGCGAGCCCAGTTCGTTCTTCCTCCTTTTTTTCTGGAGTGATGGCGCCTACGCGCCTCGTTCAAACAAACAAATACCACACGCATGTAGCAATATTTTCCAAGCTTTTTACGTAAGCGTTCTGTACTCCTTGATTACGTAGTGCCTCTACGATTGCTGGTATCTGTACTGAATCAAATGCCTTTTCCTAATCTATATAAGCCACATAGAGAGGCTTATTGTACTCTGCAGATTTCGCGATTACCTCATTGATGACAGGGATGTGATCCATTGTAAAGTATCTCTTCCTGAAGCCAGCCTGTTCCCTTGGTTGACAAAATCCAGTGTTGCCCTTATTCTATCGGATATTATTTGGTAAATATTTTATATAATACTGGGAGCAAGCTAATGGTCCCATAATTTTTCAATTCTTTAACGTCTCCTTTATTGTGGATTAGCATAATGTCTGCATTCTTCCAGTTTTCTGGGACCCTTGCAGTCGATAGACACTTCGTATAAAGAGCCGCCAGTTTTCCAAGCATTATGTCTCCTCCATCTTTGATTAAATCGACTGTTATTCCGCCTTCTCCCTCTATTCATCGTTTCACGTCTTGCAGGGCCCTTCTGACCTCATCGCTAGTTATAGGAGAGTTTCTGTATCCTGCTCATTACTGTTTCTAAGTGAGGTGTCGTGACTCCTTTGGGTACTGCATACAGGTTAGCTTAGAATTTTTTCGCTGCTTTTACTATATCTTCGAGTTTGCTGATGATATTATCCTTCTTATCTTTTAGTGCATACATCATGGTTTGTCCTATGCCAGGTTTCTTTTTTACTGATTTCAGGCTGCGTTCATTTTTTACGGCTTTTTCAGTCTTTCTCATGTTATAGTCTCGAATATGAGTTATTTTCGCCTTGTTGATCAGTTTTGACAGTTCCGCGAATTGCGTAACGCTGTGCGGCCGCCAGTCCCATACAACCGCGCAGAGCGCAGGACTCTGCGATTCTAGACGTACTGCGCTCACCGCGAAAGGTTAGAAAAACACCGACATAAGCACAGCAGAGAAGTGGCTAGGTGAGGCGGTTCGACCGATAACTGTAGGAGCGTCATTCAAAACAAGTAATTGTTCTCCACTTCCGGCGGCGTTTTCTCTACTTCCTTTTTAAATAAAAAGATGTTGATCCATAAATATTCTCATAAACAACAGTTAACTTTTTTACTATTCGCTTTTGCTTGCAGTTTGGTTGTTGCCTTGGCTCTCTCCCTTAGTAGATCGCTTAATTTCTCAACTCCTTGCGATTTTTGTTTCCAGTTGCCAATTTTGCACGAAAAGTGCTATACAATTAGGGAAAAACAGACGAGGTAACGGACGACAGTCATCTTGCTTATGGGTTTAAGGGCTATTGCAGGGTTTCATGATGGACGCTCTTTCACATTATTTTATTTCCGACCTTATCTAACCCATATCACGTGTATATGTTCCGGGCATCTGCCAGCGTCGCGGCGAGCCGTAACTCAAGGAAATAATGAAGGAAAGGGATAAGTTAAACGCAATTGGCGTTTTCTCCGGCCGCAACTCGTTCCATGAGAGTACAGACCAGCTGAGTAACAGCCGCATCCCTCTCCTGGTCCCACGATCAGCCTAAACGAAGGAGGTTGAACTAACAAAAGCAACACCTATGCGCCTAACGGTTGAATAGATGGTGACAACTGAACGCATCTCGAGTTAATCGCGCGGGTGCGGAATCTATGAGAAAACTGTCCTTCACATTACAAGAGATGCCGATAACTACCGCCATCTAAAAGGAGTGAAAAAGGCAGCATAATGCTGACCGATAAACAGCTGCCAAGTCTCAACATTGATCTGGCGGTGCTTTAGGAATGTGTAAGGAGTGGTGGCGTGGGTGGGGAGGGGGGGGGGTATGCCACTTGATTTCGGGGGAGGGGGGCGCGGGCCCCCCCCCGCCCCCCCCCCCCCCCCTGGCTACGTGCCTGCCAGGTCTTGTGTTCGACATCGACGTACATTGCTAGGATGTCGGTGAGGGTCTTATTCAGCCGCTCCGTAAGACCATTCGTCTGTGCGTGGTAGGCAGTTGTCCTCCTGTGCCTTGTCTGACTGTGTTGCAGAATGGCCTGGGTGAGCTCCGCTGTAAAGGCCGTTCCTCTGTCGGTGATGAGGACTTCTGGGGTGCCATGTCGCAGCAGGATGTTTTCGACAAAGAATTTTGCTACTTCGGCGGCGCTACCTTTCGGCAGTGCTTTAGATTCAGCGAAGCGGGTGAGGTAGTCCGTCGCCACGACGATCGACTTATTTCCGGTTGTTGACGTCGGAAAGGGTCCCAAGAAGTCCATCCCGATCTGCTGGAATGGTCGGCAAGGAGGCTCGATTGGCTGTATTAATCCGGCTGGTCTTGTCGATGGTGTCTTTCGTCGCTGACAGTCTCGGCATGTTCTGACATAACGGGCGACGTCGGCGGTTAGGCGCGGCCAATAATACCTTTCCTGTACCCTCGACAGCGTCCGGGAGAATCCAAGGTGCCCAGCGGTTGGATCGTCGTGTAGGGCGTGCAATACTTCTGGACGCAGTCCTGACGGGACAACAAGAAGGTAGTTGGCGCGCACTGGCGAGAAGTTCTTCTTTACGAATAGGTTGTTTTGAAGCGAGAACGAAGATAATCCTCGCTTAAATGCCCTAGGGACAACGTCGGTGTGCCCTTCCAAATACTCGATGAGGTTTTTCAACTCCGGGTCTGCTCGCTGCTGTTCAGCGAAGTCTTCTGCGCTTAAAATGCCGAGGAAGGCGTCGTCATCGTCGTCATCTTGCGGTGGCGAGTCAATTGGGGCGCGTGCTAGGCAATCGGCATCAAAGTGTTTTCGTCCGGACTTATAGGTTACAGTGATATCGTATTCTTGCAGTCTTAGGCTCCACCGCGCCAGCCGTCCTGAAGGATCCTTTAAATTCGCTAGCCAACACAATGCGCGATGGTCGCTGACGACTTTGAATGGTCTGCCATATAGGTACGGGTGAAATTTCGCTGTAGCCCAAACGATGGCGAGGCATTCCTTCTCGGTTGTAGAATAATTGCCTTCCGCTTTTGACAACGACCGGCTAGCGTAAGCTATCACGTGTTCATGACCATCTTTTCTCTGGACTAGCACGGCACCGAGGGCTAGGCTACTGGCGTGAGTGTGGATTTCGGTATCGGCGTGCTCGTCGAAGTGCGCAAGTACGGGCGGCGACTGCATGCGTCGTTTGAGTTCTTGAAATACGTCGGCCTGCGGCGTTTCCCACTTGAACTCGACGTCACATTTAGTTAGCTGTGTCAGCGGCTAAGCGATACGTGAAAAGTCCTTGACAAATCGCCTGTAGCATGCACACATGCCAAGAAATCTACGCACTGCCTTCTTGTCGATGGGCTGCGGGAACTTTGCAATGGCAGCTGTCTTCTGCGGGTCGGGGCGGACTCCAGACTTGCTGATGACGTGGCCTAGGAACAGAAGCTCATCGTAAGCGAAGCGGCACTTTTCTGGCTTCAGAGTGAGCCCTGATTACTTGATGGCCTCTAGTACTGTCGCAAGCCGCCTAAGGTGATCGTCGAAATTTTCGGCGAAGACGACGACGTCATCCAAGTAAACAAGACAGGTCTGCCACTTCAACCCTGCTAACACCGTGTCCATCACGCGCTGGAACGTTGCAGGCGCCGAGCACAGTCCGAATGGCATGACCATGAACTCGTAGAGGCCTTCTGGCGTGATGAAGGCGGTCTTTTCGCGATCTCTCTCGTCGACGTCTATTTGCCAGTAGCCAGACTTGAGATCCATCGACGAGTATTTTGCGTTGCAGAGCCGATCTAATGCGTCGTCTATCCGTGGTAGGGGGTATACATCCTTCTTTGTGATTTTGTTCAGTCGACGATAATCGACGGAGAAACGTGAGGTGCCGTCCTTTTTCTTCACCAAGACAACAGGGGATGTCCACGGGCTTTTCGACGGCTGGATGATGTCGTCGCGCCGCATTTCGTCGACTTGGTGCCTTATAGCTTCACGTTCTCGCGGCGAAACTTGGTAGGGGCTCTGGCGGAGTGGTCGAGAGCTCTCCTCGGCTATTATGCGATTCTTGGCGACTGGTGTTTGTCGAATCCTCGATGACATCGAAAAGCAGCCTTTGTATCGTTGCAGCAGACTTCTGAGCTGCTGTTGCTTAATAACGGGGAGACATGGATTAATGTCGTAGTCTGGTTCAAGAACCATGGTCGTCGGGGTAGATGCGGCGGAATCCGAGAGGACAAACGCATTACTGGTTTCCAGAATTTCCTCGATGTACGCGATCGTCGTGCCCTTGTTGATGTGCTTGAACTCCTGGCTGATGTTTGTCAGCAATACTTCAGTTTTCCCTCCATGCAGTCGAGCGATCCCTCTTGCGACGCAAATTTCACGGTCTAGCAGTAGACGTTGGTCACCCTCGATGACGCCTTCTGCGTCGGCAGGCGTTTTGGTGCCTACGGATATGACGATGCTGGAGCGAGGCGGGATGCTGACTTGACTTTCGAGCACACTTAAGGCGTGGTGACTACTAGAGCTCTCCAGCGGTATCGCTCGATCTTCCGACAGCGTTATGGACTTCGACTTCACGTCAATGATTGCGCCGTGTTGGTTCAGGAAGTCCATGTCAAGAATGACGTCTCGCGAACACTGTTGGAGGATAACGAAGGTGGCAGGGTAAGTCCGGTCATGAATGGTTATTCTTGTCGTACAGATTCCAGTCGGCGTAATGAGGTGTCCTCCAGCGGTCCGATTTTGGGGACCCCCCCATGCAATCTTAACCTTCTTCAACTGGGCGGCGATGTATCCACTCATTACGGAGTAATCGGCCCCTGTGTCGACTAAGGCAGTGACTGCGTGGCCGTCAAGAAGCACGTCGAGGTCGGTGGTTCTTTGTCTGGCATTGCAGTTGGGTCTTGGCGTCGGATCACGGCTGCATCGTGTTGAACTGAAGCTGGAACGTCGCGTCGTCAAGTCGTCTTTCGTCGGTGTAGTCTTGGCTTCCCGACTTCTTCGGAACGGCGGCGTGTCGTCATTCGGCTGTCGAGATGGTTTCTTCGTCGTCTTCGTCGGCTACGGAGGATCTTCGTCAGTTCGTCGAACAGCAACCGCACCTCCATCGGTTGCTGCTTTTAGTTTTCCGGATATAGGCTCGCAGAGCGGCCCCGGGCTGGGCCGGTGTATGGTCTGCGGCGACAGGTAGCGGCCAGGGGACGGCGAATGGGACGGTCGTCGAGGGCTCCATGGAGTAGCGGCGAGGTAGTCGGCGATGTCACGTGGGCGCTCTCCAAGCTGTGGACGCGGCGCGTTGACGGCGAACCCTCTCAGTCCCAAGTCGCGGTATGGGCATCGGCTATACACATGGCCGGCTTCTCCGCAGTGATAGCAGAGCGGGGGGTGGTCGGGGGCTCGCCAAATGTCTGTCTTCCTCGGGTAGCTGCGCTGGGCGACGGGTGGGCATGTTGGCGGCGGCGGTGGTGGTCGACGGAATTGCGGCGTTGCAGGGCCCTGACGCGGTCGTGGAGGGAGACCTTGACGGCGGGCGACGGCGGCGTAGGTCATCGCTTCTGGCTGGGGCTGCGATGATTGTGGTTGTAACTCGGGAACTCCGAGCGATCACTGAACTTCTTCTTTGACAATTTCGGCGACTGCGGCCACTTGAGGTTGCGATGAAGGGAAGATCCTTTGAAGCTCCTCTCGTACGACTGCCCTGATGGTCTCGCGCAGGTGGTCGGTGGCCAGTGACTGAAGTCCGGCGTTGTTTGTCGAGCTCGTGCGGCGGTTGAATTGCCGGTTCCGCATTTCGAGTGTCTTCTCAATGCTGGTGGCCTCGCGAAGGAACTCTTCTACGGTCGTCGGTGGGCTTCGTATCATTGCGCCGAAAAGTTCCTCCTTTACACCACGCATCAGCAGGCGGACTTTCTTCTCTTTGGACATTTCCGGGTCGGCGTGGTTCATTCGGTTCACAGACGGTTCATTTCCTCAGTGAAGATCGCGATCGTCTCATTCGGCAGCTGTGCTCTGGTCTTCAGTAGAGCTTGGGCTCGCTTTTTTCGCACGACGCTTGTAAATCTTTGCAGAAAGCCGCTTCGTAACAGGTCCCACGTCGTCAAGGTGGCTTCTCGATTCCCGAACCACGTCCTGGCGGCGTCCTCCAATGCGAAATAAACATGTCGCAGCTTGTCGTCGCTTGCCCAGCTGTTAAACGTAGCGACCCTCTCATACGTTTCCGGCCAGCTTTCCGGGTCCTCAAATGTGGAACCGCGGAACGTCGGTGGTTCCCTGGGCTGCTGCAGCACAATGGGGGACGCTGGGGCTGCCATTGGAGTTGCCTTGGACACAATCTTCTTGGTCTCAGGTAGAAGTCCGTGCTCCGGGGGCAGCTGTTGAAGACGGCGGCTTGCTCGATCTACCGGGACGGCGCTGGTGTTGTCTTTGCGGTCCGGGCTTGAATTACGGCTTGTCGGGGGTGTCCGGTACATGAACGTGAAGCACCTCCACCAGATGTCACGTGGTGGTGACGTTGAATAACACATTAGCAATACTGTGAACGACAAAACTAACTTTTATTGGGGGAAGCTGTGCCCACAAAACAGGCTACACTCATAGCACAACGATAGCGGCGGACACGCTCGGCGATCGTCGAAAATCTGATCAGCGGGTCAAGCGCGTCGGTTTTTATACAGCAGTCGTCCCATGTTCTAGACTAATCGTTCGGACCCGCGTGCCTTCCACAAAGTTCTACACCATTTGCGTCACGCGATGAAATCAGATAACAGAAGGTTCGGCGACAACATACAGCCGGGTAGAAGCATCGATAACTTTCCAGAAAGTTCGGATACATGCAGGCGCGTCCCGCGCTGTGCGATTACATTTGTTAGGCGGCGAAACGTGGTCACCCGATAAAGATAATTACACGTGTCAATATTTTGGCACCATCCGGGGCGGCCATACGCGGAATCGGTGGAGAGCAGTCATCGCTCGGTGAGCTAGATTTAAAGGTGCGAGCCTACGATGTCTAACTTCCTGATGTACACTTCTACATGGTCAGTGACGACGCCTTTGTCGGACCGGACGTCGTCATTGCTACTGACGTGATCGACTTGCCCGATCTGCTCATGGTCCGTACTAATGGGTTTACCCATTAGCTGAATCAAAGGCAAGCACAAGATCCGACAGGCATTGTCGCAGAAATGAAAAGACCGAGAAAAGTCGTCAATGTCGCGAAAACGTTGAGGCTACGCCGCGAATGGTTCTGTCCGGGTCGGGAACGCTTTCTCTTGATGCGCCTGATGGTTTCAGCGTCCCAGTTGCGAACTGCAATAACGTCAAATTGCACATGCAGCAAGGAGAAATACTCATTCATCCACCCGTTCCTCGCAACATGCCAGATAAAGTTTTACTGACCACCAATACGGAGGCCCATGAGCTGCAACTGATACATACATTGCACACAGCCTATAGATATCTATACTTCGCCAGACCACATTACAAATACGTACTATGGATTATCGCCGCCACATCCAGATCAGGTTGCTGTAATATTGAAAGGATGTCGCAGCTGGACATAAGTGACCTTTAATAGACATTCCTTTTAGGGATATAGGAGGCTCAAAGAATATTAATCGATCTTTCCTGATGACGCTACAATGAGGTGCATGCCTGCAAGAGCTGCAGCAGATATACTATCGAACACCAATGCGCACAGCAGAGCGTGTGGCCGAAGCACAACCGAACACACATTGTGTTGCGTCGGTCAGCCATCATTTGTACCCATGCATGCGCATCTGGTTTCGACGCGGTTTGCGGAGCTGCTTGTCCTATTGCGATTACGTGACCTGTATTTTGTTTTAAGCTTGTATAGTGCCATTCTCATACCTGCAATTAGTTTCTACGATTTATTATCTGCGATTTAATTTGTCTTCGATGGTGCATCTGCTGAGGTAGACTAATGCCCCAGGTACCAACTATTACGCCGCCATTTCGGACATTACAAGATCATTCGGCGAATTGGCGCACTCGATTTTGAGGTCGTGCCAGATGGCATTTTGCTGTCACCGCGGCGCGCCGCTCACCATCTAAAATGGTCCCCCCTCCCCCCCCCCCCCCACAAAAAATTGTAGCGCTAAAGGAAGAGAAAACAGGATGAGAAGGTTTGCAGTATCACGCAAACATTAAGAAAAATAACGTAACGACAACAGTTGCAAAGTTCAAATACATATTTTTTCATGTAAAAAAAGAGAAAATGGAATGATCGTAGTTTGCGTCCATTTATTTCTTCTACATTTGCACTTATATTCGTTTTCGCGGGTTTCCGTCTCTACAGTTCAGTAGGTGCATGCATTCGCAAAGGTTAAAGGTAGTCGGTACGCCTGTATGGTTTTGTTTACCGAGTTCGCGGCCGCCTGCACACGTGAGATTTCGAAACACCGCAATGCCAGAACATTTTAGCAATCGCTCTATATTGATTTAACCATCGCGGTCAGGTAAACACAGCTGTCGCGGCTAAATCAGTTTTTAGGCATGTAAGATTATGAAATGGGTTGCAGAAATTTCGGAAGCGCGCTGCCGATACGTACCTACTGAGATTCCCCCCCTTGTATGATCGAAACGAGCGCATCGTGCACGTTATTATTGTTTTAAACGCGAGTAGCGGTATGATCTCTGTGTCCCAGAGAACCCGGTGGTGGAGTCTTCCCATTCATTCGGGAGCGAAAGGTTCCGCGTATATATATATATACGTAGCGCGTATGTATGTACGCATATTCGTTTTCGCGGATTTCCGTTTGTACTCCTGTAGACCACGAGCACGTACTTGCAACTGAAAATTGCATGTATTGAAAGTGCGGCGGCAAAAAAGGACGTCAGTAGGTTTCCCGCACGAAGTTTACAGACAATGCCTAAGTGATCGCATACGCTTAGGCTGTAGCTTAAAGGAGGCGTCGTATAAGCGCTTTCCAACCATAGAGCAAGGCGGATTCCAAGGTCGCGTATTTTACGCGGCGCTCAGAACTATTGTTTGGTGGCCCGTCTCGCTACTGAGGATTTGCCTCTGAGCTAAAGTCTATGTCAACACATCTATCGCGGACAAATCAAAGAAGTTTTTAGGCACGTAGGGCCCTCTGGGCTGTACTTGTCGGCGATAAGGTAGCTTCGCCACCTACGGGATTATCTGACTGAGCTATGTCGAATGCTCGGTTGCCATAGTCGTCAGTTCGAATCCTTCTATATGGATTTTTTTTTTATTTTGGCAATGGTGAGCTTGAAATTCGCCTCCGCTAGAGCACATCTGCAGGCTTGGAGTGACGCCTCACATGGGCAAAATATGCCGAGAGCGAGTGGGGCTATACTAATCCAGGTACAACCAAATCAGGAAGGCCCACTAAGCTTGAACAAATACACTCCCTCACCAGAAAAGGAATGGGCCTCCCCGGTGCAGTATTCGGCCAGTACCTCCCGAATGACACCTACAATCAACCCATGGCCCTCAGGCCGCAGCAGCTGCGGAGCACAAGACCAACGCGGCGGTCAGATCTGTAACGCAGCAGAGGGTGTCAAGAATCTCTGGGTCCGGACAGGCCGCCAGTGGAAACTGACCCGGTCAACATTTGTTTGCCGATTTCCGTCAAGTGACGCCAGCTTACCAGGACTCTTTGAGGAACTATCAGACATTAATTCTTTGAGATATTATCGGCGTTAGTGAGATTAGAACTGGTGAGGCTAACACATTGCTGAATAACAGCCATGTCCTCTGCTATAGAGGACTCCCAGATAAGAAGCAATACCGGGTAGGATTACTAATCCATAAGGACATAGCGGGCTACATTGACGAATTCTAAAGCATTAATCGTAATAGTCGTAACCAAGCTTAATAAGAGGTATAGATTAAAGGTAGTACATGCCTACGCTCCAACATCCAGTCACGATGATGGTGAAGGGGATCAGTTTTATGAAGATGTTGAATTAGTGATGAGAAAAGGGCAAACTCAGCATACTGTAGTAATGGACGACTTCAATGCAAAAGTGGGGGAAAAGTAGGCTGCTGAACAAGCGATTGGAAAATACGGCATTGATTCTAGGAACGGTAGAGGAGAGATTCTGGTAGAATTCGCAGAAAGGAATAAGCTTCGATTAATGAACACCTTTCTGAGGAAACGCAGCAACAGAAAGTGGACATGAAAAAGCCCTAATGGTGAAACAAGAAATGAAATTGTTTTCATACTTTCTGCTGATCCCAGCATAATGGAGGATGTAGAAGTGTTAGGTTGGGTAAAGTGCAGTGATCACAGATTAGTGAGGGCTAAGATTCCCCTCAATTTGAAGAAACACTAAAATTGGTCAAGAAGAAACAAGTCAACTTAGAGGCAGTAAGGGTAAAAGCAGACAAATACTGGCTCGTGCTTGCAAAAAAATATGCAGCCTTACAACAGAGAGATAAAGTTGACATATAGCTAATGAACAAAGTGGTAACTGGGCTGGCTTGAGATGCAGCAATTGAAGTGAAAGGCAATGCACCAAGGCAACCAGTAGGCAAGCTCTCCCAAGCAACTAAGGACCTAATAAAGAAATGACAGAAATGAAAGTGTCCAACTCAAGAGATAAGGTAGAATTGCCGGAATTGTCAGAAGTGATGAACAAGGCGAAAATATGTCATATTCGAAATTATAACATGAGAAAGACTGAAAAAGCCGTAAAGAATGGACGCAACCTGGAATCAGTGAGAAGGAAACTTGGTATACGACCAACCAAGGTGAACGCACTGAAAGATAAGCAGGGTCGTATCTTCAGCAATCTCGAAGGTATAAAATCTCGATAAAAGCAGCGGAAGAATTCTATACTGACCTGTACAGAACCCAGAGCATTCAGGAGTACTCTATCCAAAACAACAATGAACAGGATACAGAAACTCCTCCTATAACTAGCGATGAGGTCAGAAGGGCTTTGCAAGACATGAAACGACGAAGAGCGGTGGGAGAAGATGGAGTCTTCATTGTATCAAGTGTATCATTCATTTAATCAAAGATGAATGATACACGTTACTTGGGAAACTTCCGGCTCTTTATACGAAATCTCTATCGACATGCGACGGTCACAGAAAACTGGAATAATGCAAACATTATACTTATCTACAAAAAGGGAGACGTTAAAGAAGTGAAAAATAATAGGCCCATTAGCTTACTCCCAGTGTTATATAAAATATTCACCAAAATATTCTCCAGTCGAATAAGGGGCACACTGGACTTTAATAGACCAAGGGAACAGGCTGGCTTTAGGAAGGGATACTGCACAATGGATCACATCCCTGTCATTAATCAGGTTATTGAGAAATCCGCAAAGTACAGTACTAGAGGCATTACGTAACCAAGGAGTACAGACGGCTTACGTAAATACCTTGGAAAATATGTAGAGGTTCCATAGCTACCTTAATTTTACACAAGAAAATCAGGAAGATACCTATAAAGAAAGTGGTCCGACAGGGAGGCATAATCTCCCCAATGAGATTCACTCCGTGGTTGGAATAAGTATTGAAGCTATTAAACTGGGAAGGCTTAGGAGTAAAGATCGAGGGCGAATATCTCAGCAACCTTCGGTTTGCCGGTGAGATTGTTCTATTCAGCAACAATGCTGACGAATTAAAACAAATGACTCAGGACCTTAACAGAGTGAGTGTGAGAATGGGGTTGAAGATTAACATGCAGAAGACAAGATAATGATGATTAAATAGAATTATGGGGTTTTACCTGCTTAAATCACTTTCTGATTGGGAGGCATGGTGTTTACCTAGGCCAAATAATCACATGGAACCCTGATTGTGAGAAGGGAATTCCTAGATAATAAAGTGTTGGGTTGCATACGGCAGACATTGTCAGCTCCTGACTGGAAGCTTACCATTACCTTTGAAAAGGAAGGTGTACATCAGTGCATTTTACCTGTG
The DNA here is from genome assembly GCF_023375885.2 of Dermacentor andersoni. NCBI lineage: Eukaryota > Metazoa > Arthropoda > Arachnida > Ixodida > Ixodidae > Dermacentor > Dermacentor andersoni. Next base: position 214,280,499 of record NC_092816.1, read on the forward strand.
CTGACCTAGGGGGCAGAGACTGGGAGACTGACAAAAAAGCTTGTGAACAAGCTAAGGACCGCGCAAAGAGCGATTTGGATCAGAGAGCAATAGGGTATAGCTGATATAAAATTGAAATTAGGAGAAAAGATTGGACCTGGGCAGGTCATGTAATGCACCGGATATTTAACCGTTGGGCCATTAGGGTGACAGAATGGGTACCAAGACAAGGGAAACGCAATCGAGGACGGTAGAAAACAAGGTGGAGGGATGAAATGAAGGAATTCGCGGGTGCTATTTGGAATCGGTTGTTGCAGAACAGGGGTAATTGGAGATCGAAGGGAGAGGCCTTCGTCCTATAGTGCACATAAAACAGACTGATAATGGTCATGATGATGATGTGCGGCTTAAGCCGTTCTGCCAGCGCTAACAACCTTTGAGACTTCACATACTTGAACATTGCACTTTTTTTGGACTGTGTCACTTTGGAGTTTGCTTGTTTGTTGTTTTGTTGGTTTTCTTTAATAAGTGCCCTTTTGTTTTTAGCTGTCCCGTTTGGTTTGCAGCATGGGGACGATGCTTTTGGGAGGGGGTCATTGACACATGCACTTGTCTTTTTCTGTGGACCGCTTTTCACCATCTGACAAATGCTATCGCTAAGCGCGCGACGCGCCCGCATGTATTGGAAGTTCCTATAATGTTATTGATTGTTCTTTTTGCTCTCTTGTCACCGAACCTTGTGTAATCCGATTTCATGTATGCGCGATGCGAATGGTGCAGAACTTTCTGGAAGACACGCGGGCACCAGCGATTGCTCTGGACCTTCGATGACTGATGTATAAAGACCGACGCGCTAAGACCGGCCGATCAGATTTTTGATGATCGCTGACTGTGTTCGCCGCTGTCGCCGTTCTTTGAGCGTAGCCTGTTTTTGAGGGCACAAGTTGGCCCAATAAAATGTTAGTTTCGTCATTCCCAGTTTTGCTGCTTTCTGCACAGTCACTACTACGTGACAATATCCTCATTAATCGCGCCCTAATTGACTTCGCTATAATTGACATGGGTAAAGAAAGCACAGGAATGTGTTGCGCTCACTTCAAAAATGCCTCCACATGGCCGGCGAACAAAAGTGGAAGGTCTGCAAATTTCTGCAATGTCACGGTTGTTCAGGTGTTAGCCACCACAATTCTTACTTTCTTCCAACTTTTTCTCGAACCGCCCGCCAGCTAACACCAACGCTGCGGCCCGTACTCCCGCTGATAGTACGCTCTTATCATTCAGCTGGCCTCCGATGCACGGAAAGTGAATACTCGGTGCTCTTAGCGCAGGATTAACCGCAAGATCTCTGTATACGAGGCGTCGCAACAGAAAGCTCGGCTCGAGGCACTGCCCACGCAATCAGCACCAACTGCGCCAAAGCCAGGCGCTGGTAAGTACCTTCAGCAGCCCTCATTTTATGACGCAGCGCTTGTTCAGCACATTCTCAGTGGCGCTTTTGAAATTGCCTTATTTGTATGGCTCGCCCAATGTCAATAAATATCTTCGACAAATACCAATAAAGTGCTGCCTAGTCTGGCTCTTCTTTAGGAAAAGAAAAAGAAAGTGTTGGCACTGAGTTTGAGAAGGGAAATTTTATGGCAAAGTTACGTTGAGTATTGTTTGAAATCTTTCAACTTGAGATAATAGAACTGGTGAACTGCTCAGCCTGAACAATTACACGAATGACTTCGCGAGAAAGACGCTGTTCGAAAAACTGAGCAAGAGTGCTATCTTATTTACTTGCTTTACCGCGCTATGGTTGGTCATTTTAGAGAATTTTAGCTTGGCCCGTAGTCGAATAAACGCAGGCGGACTGGGCGTTGGGGCGGAGGCGTAATCGTGAGCGGCCTGCATGGGGCTTCCACTTGGAGGCGCAGAGCTCAACCAGACAAACACAGATAATATTGCAGGTGTAAATTTTGGGCAGCAACACGACTACGCCACTTCCAAAAAGTTACACCACCAGCGAAGTAGAATATACTTTGTTACTGCAATATTGGCTGTTTTTGTTTGTTTGAGCTCTGCGCGACCAGGTGGCTGCACCATGCATGCCGCTCACGTATACGCGTCCACCAAATTTCCCCAACGCCCAGTCAGCCTGCGTTTACTCGAATACCGGACAAGCTAAAGCTCTCCATTCTTTGAAGCACTTGTCGGATCTTATTAACGCCTAATAGAGTAATCTGCAGAGATGAGCTCAACACTCAAAGCTATAGATTAGGCTTTCTTTTCCAAATTACTGTTGTTATAGTATGTGAGACGTGACAATTAACGTTAGCAATGTACATCACTCTGAACACGAGGCAACACAGGTACCACCTTGTAGACCGTTTTTTCATGGGCGCCACCATATATTGCTTCGCAATGGCGCCATCTACGGGCAGTCAGCATGCTGCCTTGGCAGGCTCGGCGGCAGTTTCATGCGTTTGTTTTAGCGCTTGCGCGGTCTATTTAGTTTGACGTGGCGTTTTCTACGTGGTAAATGGTTCCGTGAGACGTACTTAAGTGGTTTAGGTCGGTATGGCCCGACCTTCTGCCCGACATATGCTCTCTTTTGCCAGCCAGTTTCGGTTTCAAGCAGCCTCCCAAGGCGAACTAATTGTTCGCATAGCTTCCACACGAACGTAAAATTTGATCGCTGGGATAGGTAGTGTTGCGGACGGGCACCAAAGTACTCATTTGACGTAGCCACCTATTGTTGATAAATAAAAATGTTACTTACCGTAACATCGTTAATTACGCACGTAATTGCGGAAATCGCTCCATATCTACAGGCTGCCAATTCGAATGGTAAACATAACGTTACCGTAATTTATATTTTGCGTATTTGAAATATTTGGTGCAGCTGAAAAAATCTGTATGTATCATGCTGGTTCACCAACTGCAGCGAACGCTGTAGGGAGCAATGCCACAGGCCTTATGCAGGAAGCTGGCGTAGTCATATAGGTATTTCAAGCCTACTAAACTTGTAATGCGTGAGAAGGATGCCGGTGTATCACAAATATTTCATAGCGCCTGCCGCTTAGATGTTTCTTGGTTGCCTTATGTTGGTCGTACACGAGCATCCGCTCTTATGTTTTATGTTTCAGTCCTTACTCCAGGCGACAAGAAAGTGAGCAGATTAACCATTTCATGCAGAGACACCGGTTTTCTTCGTTGAATTAAAACCGATATACAGAAAATAATTCACAACACATACACCGCGGCTGATAACGCGCGTCAAATGTTCGCGCCCCCAAGAGATGTTTCCGCGTACTGTAATTACCGATGCACCGAAAGGCTTCCGAGCCGCCGTGGTTGCTCAGTGGCTATGGTGTTGGGCTGCAGAGCACGAGGTCGCGGGAACGAATCCCGCCCACGGCAGCCACATCTAGATGGGGGCGAAATGCGAAAACGCCCGTGTACCTAGATTTAGGTGCACGTTAAAGAGCCCCAGGTGGTCGAAATTTCCGGAGTCCTCCACTAAGGCGTGCCTCCTAATCAGAAAGTGGTTTTCGCACGTAGAGCCCCATATTTAAATTTTGAGAGGCCTCCCTGACGACCTTATATGAACGGACATTGCGTAAATTTCACAGGGTACGATCTAAAACATCTCGAAATCGTTCCCGCACACGACAGCAATACTTTCAAGCAGCGCCGCGCCGGATCGCACAAGCCAGAGAGGAGGAAAGGCTCGCCGCACGCCCTTTCTTCCTGGCCCGACGAAAATGTCTATAGGTTCAGTGTTTGTGCAAAACCTCTGAACACCACAAAAAGGGTCAAATTAGAGCTCCGATCCTCTTACACGGGCCTTCTTCGCGATATAACGCGCTCGCTACTGAAGTTTGTGTTTATGTTAAGGTACTTTCAGTTTATTTTCTTGAAGAAGCGAGGACGTTGTCGTTACAGGGCGGGTCTATATTAGGGGTGTCGTTCGCTTAAGGCATGGGCGATTTGAAAGTCAGCTGCTATGGAGCACCGTCACCAGCCTAGGTTGCTTAGTGGCTATGATGTTGGGCTGCTAACGACGAGGTCGCGGGATGGTACCCGGGCGACGGCAGCCGCATTTGGTTGGGGGCGAAATGCGAAAACACCCGTGTACTTAGGTTTAGCTGCACGTTACAGAATCCCCTGGGGTCCGAATTTGCGGAGTCCACCACTAAGGCGTGTCTCATGAGCAGAAAGTGGATTTGGCACGTGAAACCCCATAGTTTAATTTTTTGAATGGGGCACCTTCCTTCAATATGATTATTGCACCATCCCAGCGGGTATCCGGTGCTCATATTTTGTGTGCACTCTGCCGTTGCAACTGTTGTAAACTTGGCCTTCTTGCAGATTCATACGAAGTTAGATTTAGCCCATTGTACCTCATAGACAATAGGTGCAAACTTAAAACAATTTAGAAGATCGCGTCTCAGTCTACATATGGCTGCATGCGTACTTTGTAAATGAACACAATTTGCTGTTTTGTTTATTGCATTCAACGGCTTAATCTATACGTGACACGTAGGCGATCGCTTCACATTTAGATTCTTGGTTACAATGAAACATGGTCTTTGTTGTAAATATTTGTTAAGCGTCTGTTTCGTAGCTTTCCGAACAATGTACTTCACATGGGATTCTGATTCAGGGCTATCGACATTTCAGATGCGTGCATATCTAGCGGAGCTAGTAGGAAGCTTTTATTCACGAAGCTTCCCACGACAGCACATATACAAGCAAGGAAGTCGTCTTTGAGAAAGCGTTTATAATTGCAAACACAGGTACAACTGATTTAGCAGGCCGTGCTTACATTTTATGATTCTTTAAAAATTAGGTTACCTTAATCACTGTCGATAAAAAGGTGGTCAAGAATAACTTGAACTAGGCCTATTTGGTATTTACTGCACGAACTATTGATCGCTAAAAAAGGCAAGGACAGTGAAATAAACACGAACAACGGAATGGGCGCCACTTTTTACAACTATGTTATTCTGGACAGACGCGCTAGTATATATGTGCATAAAGATTTCACATGCGCAGAACACAAGTATTAGTTAATATGTCGAGACACCTCAACGGGGTAACCACTTGTCGAAGGAGCTGGTGCCCGTGTCACACAACCTAATGACAGTCACTGATAGCTGAAATTTTGTTTTTTGTACAGGATATGCTTCCATCAAATCGAATGCAGTCTCGTCCTTGCTCATGGCTAGAATTTATTCTCAGGGAAATGCAGCTACGGTTAGTAGTGTGCAATCAACTGCGCCAAGTCGTCTTTCTTTAACTTTAGATCATTCTTTCTTGCCCCGATCATTGAAGCAGCGGCCCGTTGGTCCAATGCTGTATTTACCGCAAGTCACCGAGGTGTGGTATACAACTCGTGCAAAAAATTGGAGGACGCTTAAGCTTCGCCTTCAAGAGTCGAACGCGATAGCGTTATCGCACCCCGTTCACACCGCCTACTCAAACGCGCTACGCCAGCCAAACGTCGCGATCGGCACAGATAGCCGGGCCCCGACGCCCCATGAAGGCGGACGCGATCATGGGGCGAGTGGCGCGCCACGTGTCGGGGCAGCGCCGTACATTGCGAGAAGGGGGTCTTCTCTGTTTGCCGCAAGATGGCTCTGCGTGTGCGCAGAGCCCAGAAGAAATGTAGCGGAAACGTACTTCGCTACTCGTGAAACTGCGACTTCTGTAAGTTACATGGTCATAAATACCGATATACACCGCAGTATAACTTTCTACGACACGCTTCTAAGGCAACACCACATTCACTAGAGGCGATTTTGTCCTGTTCTGATGGAACGAACTCGTGGCTGAGTGGTAGCAACTCCGTCTCACACTCCGGAGACCCTGGTTCGATTCCCACCAGCCCAACTTGCAAGATGATTTTTATTTATGGAAGTGCCTTCTGGGATTTATCGCTCACGGCCAACGCCGCTGACGCCGGCCACACCGGCTTTTCTGCGACACGAGCTCCTTAAAGCTGTCGCGTTAATATCAAGCTTACGGCTTGGCATGATCTACGAAATGCGAAGCGTCCTTGGCAAGTCCTCCTGAGCTTTTAGAGCGCAGCGTTTGAGCGGCTGTTCCTTCGTTGAGCGTCGGTGTGCCTCGGCCATGGAGTAATATAGCAAACGCAAAGGATCAGCACTCCTGTTGGCCCCTGCTGCCTATTTTGGTGAATAACACAGCTAGGGGTATCTGCGAAGCGCATCAACCTCCAAGATGGCTGCCGCACGCCGCCGAATCTCGGAGGCCGTGAGTTTGTTTTCTTTTTTTTGTGTGGCCAGTAACGTTACATGCATCATGGAGTGATTTCATGTAGGCGCTTGCGAAGCTGTTGACATGTTGCGACGACGAGCGCACAAAGCTGTTATTTCACTTTATGTTAGATTTATTTAAATTCATATTCGTTATGTTTTATGCTAACTTATCACGACAATCATGCCAACTGTTAATAACAAAGTACAACTTTATCGTTCGTGGTATTCTATTTCTAATAATTCACACGAGAAGGAGTATCGTAAATAAATGTGTCATGCTCTTTCAATATCACTCACCTTGCTGAACAGCGATGAAGGGGACCATAAAAACGGGGAAAACTGCGAAATGCAAGTAATGGAGAATGCTGAAAAAACAAATGGCGTGATGACATTAAACTTTACACAAGCATAACAGCCCACACAAGACACATTGCAAGTATTGACATAAGGAAGAAAAACCGCACTGACAAGCCAGCAATTGACTTACTCAAAATGAGATTGGCTTAGAACGAATAAGTATGACGCTGTTTCTTGTACTTCTAGAAGGCAGGGTGAATTAAGGAAGCAAAATAATGTGAATGGTTGTTTGATAAAATAAAATGGATGCATAACCAATTGGATAAGCGCTAATATCATCATCTCTAACGCGAAATCGAGTGCGCTCCGCAATAGACAGCTGCAAGACATTTGCAGCACAGTGTTAGAATCGCACCGCTGGCACGAGTTGTTGGGTTCTCGGTGCTGACGCCCGTTATTGCCAATGGGTCGCAAGCCCCAAGGGTAGCGTTGGCCTGGCGGCCTGGGGCACTGGAAGCATCCGAAGGTCCCGGCAAAGCATGAGAAGACTGGTAACAGAACAACTTGTTTATTCTAACATAGCAAAAGAGCGGCCGGTCAGTTCGACCGAAGTGGAGAGACGGGAGAGCACGTAACTCAACAGTACATATCGGAGCCTCTCTCCTGGCGTCCGGGGGCAGCTGCTCTTATACTCTCGGCGTCGCGGTCCAAAAGGGAAGGTCACGGGATGAAGGTCACGGGATGAAGGTCACGGGACGGCGGAGCATGAGCCCACGACGGCGCGCACGGTCGAGCCGAGAGACCTGCTGAACCGAGTGCAGTGACGCATCGCCAACCCGCCCACACGACGGCGCGAACGGTTGAGCCGAGAGACCTCCAGGCTCCTCATTCGGGGAACTCCGCTCCCCGGCTGTCGCGCTTCGACAAGCGTGGGCACACACACACACACGCACATACGAAGACACGTGGCACTGAAACACGCCTGGACACGCTTGGCGGGTAGGCGTTGCGGCGGCGTCGAACGGACCAAAATGTCCGCCGCTTTGAACAAAGCCCCGGCGTCCGTTGCATCCGCGCCGGCATTACCGCGCGTTGTAGGCGAAACGTAACAGACCGCCCCGCCGGGGGAAGGAGATCCCGATGGTCAGGGGACTGCATCCGCTGTCCGGAGGGATGTCGCTCGATGATGCTCATAACCGAAGTCGGGCGTCCTTTGGCGTTTCTTGAGCGCAGCGCACAGAGAAGGCCTCGTTCTCACGTTCAGGTGCACACAGGACACTGCAAAGTGACTTCGGGAGAGTTGACTTTTTTTGTTCTCGTTTCCGGCAAGCGTTAGAACTACGCCGAAAGTCAACCGCTCAGTCAGCAAGCACGGCACAACCCTCACTAAGCCCTGCCAGGCTCTTTCCCCTTTTTTACTGCTGCCTAGTTCCTTACAGTAGTTTAGCAGCACTCAGAACGCGTCCACAAATCGGAAAAATTGCACTAGAAAGCACATCATCACTTTGAAACACTACACAAAAGCAATAAGTTAAAAAAAAATCCTGCCTCAGGAAGAAAAACATCAGTAACAAGCAATTTTGAGGCTGATTCCCACGTTAGGGGCTTCGACTTAAGCCATCGGCGTTACCGTTGAGACTCCCCTTTTTGTAACGCACCTCAAAGGAATATTGTTGCAAAGCGAGGCTCCAGCGCAGGAGGCGGCCATTTTTGGGAGAGATGGTCTGCAGCCATTGGAGAGGGCAGTGATCCGTTTCAATGATAAACCTCGAGCCGGCTAGGTAACATGACAATTTCTGAACGGCCCACATGATACACGCACACTCTTTCTCGGTGGCGCTATACGCCTGCTCACGACTGGTCAGCTTACGACTAGCATACAGGACGGGGTGTTCTACTTCTCCATTTTCCCGTTGGCACAGTACAACGCCCATGCCTCGCTCACTAGCATCACACTGAACAACGAACCCTTTTGTGTAGTCGGGTGATCGCAGCACAGGCTGGCTTGTTAGGGCGCTCTTTAGGGCGCTAAAAGCTCTTTCCTTCGTCTCATCCCAGACGACTGTTTGCGGCTCTGTCTTTCTTAGAGCATCCGTCAAGGGAGCCGCGATATCAGAGTACCTGGGGATGTACCTCTGATAGTAGCCGGCGACACCTAAGAACGACCGAATATCGGTCTTCGTGCGCGGTTGCGGGAAGTCTCGCACAGCGGCCACCTTTATTTCAGAGGGGCGGCGTCGACCCCGACCAATCACGTGTCCGAGGTAGACAACCTCGGCCTGTGCTAACTGGCACTTGGGAGCCTTGACTGTCAAGCCCGCATCGCGCAGGCGGGTTAGCACTGCCCGCAAGTGCGCCATATGTTCCGGCCAGGATGCGGAGAATATCGCTACGTCGTCTAGATACGGTAAAGCGAATTCTTGCTGTCCCCGCAACACTTTATCCATGAGGCTTGAAAAGCAGTATGGCGCGTTCTTCAAACCAAAACTCAAAACTTTAGGACGGAATGTCCCCATTGGTGAAATGAACGCCGCATACCTACTAGCCTCTTCTGTAAGTGGAACCTGCCAATAACCCCTGACAAGATCTAGGGTGGAAATAAACTGAGCGCTACTCACTCTCTCAAGGCGCTCCTCGATGTTAGGGATCGGATAAATTTGATCCTTAGTGATGGAATTAAGCCTGCGGTAGTCGACGCAAGGACGAGGTTCCTTGCCCGGTACCTCAACTAAAATCAAAGGGGAGGTATAATCACTCTCACCCGCTTCAATAACACCGAGCTGTAGCATTTTCTTTACCTCAGCCTCCATAATATCGCTCTGGCGGGGTGACACCCGGTACGCCTTGGATCGTACTGGCTCTGGGGAGGTAAGTTCTATGTCATGAGTAAGGACAGAAGTCCTACCAGGCCTCTCAGAGAACAGACCTTGAAACTCTTGTAAGAGCTGGTGTAGTTCTGTTTTCTGCTCAGGCGACAGCGATGCTTTACTTATTAAGTCACTAATGACTTGATCGGTGTCTTTCCTGTTTGTCACTGAGCCTAGTCCCGGAAGCTCGACCGGAAGCTCTTCTAACTTTCCCGCATCGGGAATTTCCTCTCCAGTATCTGGTGCCTTTAACGCTACAGGCTCAATTTTATCCCGTTCGGGCGTGCTCTGAATACCAGCTTGCTGCGCCTCTGACCCTTTCTCATCGTTCAACAACGTCGGCCCCGCAACTACCGCCTTTGCAGCGAGCTCCCGAACCTTCGATCTGGTTAAGGCCTGAACGCTAGCCTCACCAAACAAAAGCCCCTTCTCGCGCAGGAGGTGATCGGACCTGTTCGAAAATAGGTACGGGTACTGGGGGGGCAGCATAGATGACACTGCGGCCTCCGTCTCAAGTGCTCCGAAAGGTCCTTCAATAAGCACTTTTGCTACCGGCAGACACACGCTATGAGCTTCCACTGCTTGCTTGATCCATGCGCACTCGCCCGTGAACATATCGGGTTCTACGTAAGAGGGGTGAACGACATCCATCGTAGCTGCGGTATCGCGAAGCACTCGGCACTCTTTCCCGTTCACGAGGAGGTCTCGCATGTAAGGCTCGAGAAGCTTCATGTTCTCGTCAGTGCTGCCTAATGAAAAAAACACGACTTTTGGTTTTGTTTCTGGGCACTGCGCCGAAAAGTGTCCCGGCTTCTGGCACGTATAACACACGCGCACTTGCCTCATCTCGAACCGCTTTCTGCGTTCGGCTTCGGCTGCCGCCGTCTCCTCACGTTCGGTCGGACACTGCGCCGAAAAGTGACCCGGCTTCTGGCACGTATAACACACGCGCGCTTGCCTCGTCTCGAACCGCTTTCTCATGGGCGTGAACTTCGGCCTCTCAAACTTGGAGCCAAATTCACCCTTTTGACCGTCCTTAGCTCCACGAGCCCGACGCGTCACAAACTCCTCGGCTAGCTCAGCGGCTCTAGCCACCGTACTAACGTCTGGCCTATCCAAGACCCAGTACCGCACGTTCTCAGGTAACCGACTATAAAACTGTTCTAGCCCGAAACACTGCAGAACTTTCTCGTGGTCACCAAACGCTTTCTCTTCTTTGAGCCACTCCTGCATGTTTGACATAAGCCTGTACGCAAACTCTGTATATGACTCACTTTTGCCTTTCTCATTTTCCCGAAACTTCCGACGGAACGCCTCCGCTGACAGCCTGTACTTTTTTAGCAGACTCGATTTCACTTTGTCGAAATCCTCTGCCTCCTCTCTCTCCAAGCGAGCGACTACGTCGGCCGCCTCGCCGGGTAACAAAGTGAGCAAGCGCTGTGGCCACGTTTCCCGAGAGAACCCCTGCTTCTCGCACGTTCGCTCAAAGTTAACCAGGAACAAACCAATGTCCTCTCCAAGCTTAAACGGCCGCATCAGGTCAGTCATTTTGAACAATACTCGTTCTCCTGCACCGTGTGCCTGACTTCCATTACGAGCGCGTTCCATCTCTACCTCGAGACGCTTCATTTCCAAAGCGTGTTCGCGCTCTTCTTTTTCTTTCTGTTCTTTTCGTTCACGCTCATCTTTCTCTTTCTGTTCTTTAAGTTCATGCTCCCTCTCCTCAATGGTCTCAAGGCATTCCGACAGCTCGTCATCCTCAGCTTCTAACTCAAGAATAGCCCTTAGCAGTTCTGGTTTTCTGAGTTTGTCTGAGACATCCAGACCCAACTCTCTTGCAAGCTCCAGCAATTTCGGTTTGCGCAACGACTTCAAATCCATGGCTGCTCTGAATGCTGCTTTCTCTACTGCCTACTATTGTCTTGCCGCAAACTAACCCGGCAGCAACGACAACCCCAATTACCAGCTCTGTTTCTAACACTAACAAAAGCCTGGCAAAACTCAGAAGAAGAAAGTCCCGCACTCACCAAACCTCGCAGCCAAGAATTCAGCGCAGTCGTTCCGCTGCAGGCAACCAGTCGTCACACAGGGCTCGTTGCACTGCTCCCGGATGGTCGTTGTGCTGCTCAGCATACAGTCAACCGCATCTCTTCGCTGCTGGCCTCCGTTGTCGCGATCTCACCGCTGGCAACCAGATGTTGTAATCGCACCGCTGGCACGAGTTGTTGGGTTCTCGGTGCTGACGCCCGTTATTGCCAATGGGTCGCAAGCCCCAAGGGTAGCGTTGGCCTGGCGGCCTGGGGCACTGGAAGCATCCGAAGGTCCCGGCAAAGCATGAGAAGACTGGTAACAGAACAACTTGTTTATTCTAACATAGCAAAAGAGCGGCCGGTCAGTTCGACCGAAGTGGAGAGACGGGAGAGCACGTAACTCAACAGTACATATCGGAGCCTCTCTCCTGGCGTCCGGGGGCAGCTGCTCTTATACTCTCGGCGTCGCGGTCCAAAAGGGAAGGTCACGGGATGAAGGTCACGGGATGAAGGTCACGGGACGGCGGAGCATGAGCCCACGACGGCGCGCACGGTCGAGCCGAGAGACCTGCTGAACCGAGTGCAGTGACGCATCGCCAACCCGCCCACACGACGGCGCGAACGGTTGAGCCGAGAGACCTCCAGGCTCCTCATTCGGGGAACTCCGCTCCCCGGCTGTCGCGCTTCGACAAGCGTGGGCACACACACACACACGCACATACGAAGACACGTGGCACTGAAACACGCCTGGACACGCTTGGCGGGTAGGCGTTGCGGCGGCGTCGAACGGACCAAAATGTCCGCCGCTTTGAACAAAGCCCCGGCGTCCGTTGCATCCGCGCCGGCATTACCGCGCGTTGTAGGCGAAACGTAACAACAGCCAATTGAGCACTTCGACTCTGTGGAGGGTCTTCACCTGCTGTCATTTAAGCTTTGCGATTGTCTTCTGATACTTGGAAAAGTGCTCTTAAGGATGCTTGATGTCCTTTAGCTGTAGACTCTATACTAAGGAAGGAATAGTGGATATTTCTGAAATGCGTGTAATGATACCTGCATAAGAGAAGATATACTGGAGCCTTTGAGCTTTTGAATTTAGATGCAACGTACCTTCGTGTAATGCATACTTTTCCTGATCTAACGCAGCGACGGTTTCTGGTATAAATGTATGTCATAAAAACAATGTCTGTCAAGGATTTACTGTTTTAAATGATTAGAAACAAGAAAAATTGGAGGACGCTTAAGCTTCGCCTTCAAGAGTGGAACGTGACAGCGTTCCCGTCGACCCGGGAAGGGGTGTAAGACAACGCGCTACGGCGCAGCGATCACTTACGAGGCGCCCGGCATCGCACTTCGCACACACCAATCACACGGTGAGCGTCGAGCAACGCAGCGTTCGGTGCGCCAACGACACGTGCGCCTGAGCAAGCGGAACAAACCAAAGAACTCGGTGTCTCGGAACGTCGTGATCGGCACGGACAACTGGGCGGCGACGCGCCTCGCACCGGTCTCCGCACAGCCCCAATGCGCGCGTGGCGCGCCACTTGTCGGGGCAGCGCCGTGCATTGCGAGGAGGGAGTCTTCTGTGTCTGCCGCAAGATGGCTCTGCGTGTGCGAAAAGCGCAGAAAAAATGTAGCGGAAATGTACTTCGCTACGCGTTTAACTGCGACTTCTGTAATTCACATGCTCATAATTACCGATACAGACAGCAGTATAACTTTCTACGGCACGTTTGTAAGTCAACACCGCATTAACTAGAGGCGTTTTGTGCCACTTTGAACGATTGAACTCATTGTTTAGTAGTCTACTTCCGGCCACCGAGCGTGACGGACGTACGATGACGGGCTCCGTCGGAGCGGCTACAGCGGCCATGCCTGGTCGCAGAAACAGGGCTATTGCATCAGACAACGAATACCAGGTAGTACTGCCTACTTTGCCTACAGGTCGTCTTGTCTTAAACACCGTTTTCCAGCACGGGGACATCAGTGCCCGCCCATACCGGGTGGAAGATTTTCGTGATGCGCTCGCTCCACTTTCGCTTCTGCCGGATGTCATCGCCTTAGGCGCGTACCGCACGAGTCATGTGTGGGCTGTTACGTTCAAGGATGCGGACGCCGCCAAGAAGATTCTCAACATCGTTGAGTTGAAAGTGAAAAATGCGAGATGTCTCGTGATCGATCCTGCAAACCGGGATGTTCGAATGAAGCTTCACTGGCTCCTTCACACCATACCAGACGAGGACGTGCGTCTTGCTTTCTCGCCATTTGGGAAGGTGACGGACGTCTCAAGAGAGCTGTGGCGCGCTCATGGCGTGTCTGATAAGGGGTCAACTACGAGGATGGTGACCTTGAAGTTGAACGCTGGCGTGAAGCTCGACGACCTCCCGCACCAGGTGAACGTAGCTGGAGAGCTGGCGCTTGTTGTCGTATCGGGCAGGCCATCCCTGTGCCTTCGGTGCCGTGGCACAGGTCATATTCGGCGTGACTGCCAAGTTCCACGGTGTGGTTCGTGCCGTCGCTATGGACACGACGAGGGCCAGTGCGCACGGACGTACGCCAGCGTCGCCGGGCCAGTGAGCAGTGATGAGACGTCAACACTTCTCATGGATGAGGCCGATGCGGAAGAGGCATCGAAAGAAGCTAGCGGACCAGCGGTGTAGGAGACCACGTCGGCTGCTCCTCCGGCGCCCCAGTTGGACGCGCAACCCAAGGCTCGCGCATCTCCTGGACAGACGCTTCTACCTCCGGCACAGGACGCCGAGGCGGCGTCAAAGAACGCAGTGGAAACTCCTGACGCGACTTCGGAGAACGCCACCAAACCGCTGGCGGAGCCCATGAACTTTTCCCCTGAAGAGTCCAGCCACATGGCCGGAAAGCGGTCGCATGATGATGCCGTGAGCAAGGCGTCGGAACCGGATGAAATAGGCAGTGATGAGCCTCCTTTTAAAGCAGCAGGTATGAGACGAGCGTCCTGGAAACTGCGGCCAAACATTCCGGCCGAATCATGGCAGGCGGGGAAACCGCCTCCGTAGTTTCGTGCTTTAGATCCCGAAATGGGCTTTGGGTGCTTGCGATGTTGTCGTGAGGGTAGACACCATAAGATAGGGTTTCTTTTCTCTCGATATGGCGATCCACCTTCCTGAAGCACTACGTGTAGCGACTCTGAATGTGCGAGGTCTTGGAGCAAGAAGGCGACAGTGTCAACTTAGTCACCTTCTCTTAGAAAACTATCTGCACGTGGTGGCGATCCAAGAAACCAAAATTGATAGCCAGGAAGCGACTGATCGAATGGTGTCCACTTTCCGTCAGCATTACGATGTTTGTGTGTGTCATTCTGTCGGTGTCTCTGGTGGTTGTGCCCTTTTAATCCGCAATAGTGTAAGTATAACTGTACAATCGCTCTTTTCATGCCAAAGTGGACGCCTCCTGGTTGTTGATTTTTTGTAATATGGCCTGAATTTCCGTGTCATTTGTGCTTACGCTCCAAATGTAGAGGCAGAGAGAAAACAGGTTTTTGAAGATATTCAGATGTATCGTGATTGTAAAAAAGTACTAGTTTTGTTGGGTGACTTCAATTCTGTTTGTCGTTCGGTAGACCGTGCAAAAGGTTTGCCAGTGCGAGATAAGAGTGCGGAGGTCTTGGATGTTTTAGTTCACGACCACAACCTAGAAGATATCGGAAGTGTTGTCACAGATAGTACGCGTCCGCAATTCCCACATTTTCAAGGCGATAGCCATGCACGATTGGACAGGCTGTACGTGTCGCTTGAACTTGTGCCACTATGCACATCGTACGATGTTAAGCCAGTGTCTTTCAGTGACCACTGTCTAGGTATTGCAACCTTTGGTAAAAAAGAACACAAAAAGAACTTCAAGTGGGAATTTTGGAAACTTAATGCGACATTGATGGATGATCAGGGTTTCGTTAAGGATGTAGATGAGAACCTAAAGAAGCTACTCGCAGTGCAATCTTTAAGTATTGGTGTAGAGTGGGAGGAGTTTAAGCAATTAGTAAAAATGAAAGCCATCGAAAGAAGTAGCACACTGTGTAATGAAGACAAACGAAACGAAACACTGCTTCGTGAGCAACTTGAATTTCTTACGGGTATAGAATGCCCCCAACCAGGTACTTACCCAACGAATTAAGGAATATAAAAATTCAGTTGGAGAGAATTGATGCAGAAAAGTACAGAGCGGCGGTTATTCGTGCCCGGGCCAAGAAGCTGTGGGCCGGTGAAACGCCCACAAAACGTGCGTTATCGGACGAAAAACGATACGCTTGCAATAAGGAAATACGGCATATAAGAAGCGGGAATGACGTTTCGGAGGACCGCAATGTAATCAAACGCGTCGTCGCTGATCATTTCAAACAATTGCTCGGTGAACCGCGCACCATTATAGGGGGCTCTAAAGCGCAATTTCTGTCGTTAGTGCCAAAGCTGGATGAAGAAGAAAGAACGCGTCTGGAACAGCCAATTTCCATGAAAGAAATAGAGGATGCAGCAGATGCACTACCTGTTGGAAAAGCACCCGGCCCTGACGGCCTAGGAGTAGCATTTTACAAAACATTCAAACCAATTATAGCCCAGATTCTACTCCAAGTTATCGCCGAATCGTATCAGCAAAAACGTATACCACTCTCCTTCACAACTTCGCACATTGTTCTCATCCCAAAAACTGAGGCACCTGAAAAACGTCAGCTGGTGGGGTCTTATCGCCCGATAAGCCTTACCGACGTCGACTATAAGATATTTATGGAAGTGTTGGCCAAGCGATTGCAGGGTGTGATAACGAGGCTGGTTGGCACGCATCAGACCTGTGGTATAAAGGGTAGAAGCATCGCCACAAACATACACGTAGCTCGAAGTGTGCTAGAATGTTGCGATGTATTTGGCGATCGAGTGGCTATGATGCAACTAGATCTCGCTAAAGCCTTCGACCGTGTTTCCCACAATGTTCTCTTCGCCATATTAGAGCACTCCAACGTAGCAAGCGTAATAACAGACGGGGTCAGGATGGCGTATGTTAACTGCTCAACTCGGGTGATTGTAAACGGGGACCTGACAGACAGCGTGCAAGTGATGTCTTCTGCCAGGCAGGGATGTCCGCTGTCGCCCCTGCTATTCGCGGCTTATCTTGAGCCTTTGTGGAAGGCCATGCTAAACAATGAACGGATAAATGGCTTCAGGTTAGAGTCAACACAGGTGAAAATATTGGCGTATGCCGATGACATCGCCATATTCTGTTCAAACAGAAATAGTATTTGTGAGGCTGTGGCGGTAGTTGAATCCTTCTGCAAGTGCACCGGGGCGCAAATAAACTGGGAGAAGAGTTAAGGGTTTTGGCATGGTGAATGGGAAGAAACGCCAGACTACTTCGCTCGACTTCGGTGGTCAACCACTGCAACAACCTACCTAGGCGTGCCTCTCGACTCTTATCGCGACCCTGAGCCGTACTGGAATGAACAAGTGGCGAGAACAAAGGAAAAGGCTAACGCGTGGCAGGGGCGACAGCTGTCAATGTTCTCGCGCGCCACAGTCTGTAACCTATTTCTTACGTCCAAGATATGGTATGTCATGAATGTGTTGTGTGCTTCGCCGATCAACATCCAAAAAATCCACCGTATCTTCGCCGTTTTTATATGGGCATCGACTTGGGAAAGGACCAGCCGCACAAACCTCTTCTTGCCAGTAAAGAACCTTGGGTTGGCACATTTATTTGTGCGACAAGTTGTGTCGCGCTTTATGTACCTTCGCGATCAGAATGATGTGTTCCTTCGCACAGTCATGCAAGTGCTTTTATGTCGTCACCTTCCAGGGTTTGTTGTATGCTCGTGTGACGCACTGAATGGTACCGTTAAAGGTTACCTGCGAGAAGTCGTGCTTGCGTACAGAATGTTGCATGTGCGGTTTTCTGTGCAGTATCTCGCGAATATTACTAGGAAAAAACTGTATAAGGACCTTATTGACACTATGCTCCCTGTACCGATTTACCGTATGTCAAACCGTGGAGGCCCAGGAGATGTCCTCAAAAGGGTTAAAAGAATGCCAGCACACCCTTCGGTAAAAACATTTTTCTTTAAACTACACACTAACACATTATCAGTTAAAACATGGATGTATAACAGGGGTATTTTTGTCCCGTGGGCCATTAACTGCTTCTTGTGCAAGAAACCTGAAACAATAGAGCATGCATTTCTAGATTGCTGGGATATCTTTCTGGGATGTGCTACAAAGGACTTTAAAGAAAGAGTTACCTTTAGATCCACATGGAATAAGATTCTTACCGGTAGAAACGGAGGCTTTTCCGTATAACGCTATAATGCTCCTGGGCCTCCACACTTTGTGGAACGCTAGAACGCAGTTGAACAATGCTGATGTCAATTCGCGACCTACACGTGATCACTTCATTGAATCTGTAGTACGGTTCAGGGATGTCCATCGGGCACTCCCTGAACAACCAACATGGATTGACATGCTAGATAAGCTTGCAGTATTGAAAAAAATTTAATATGTCGTGCCAACAAAATCCTTGTTGACATGTTTGCTTTTTTGTGTATTGTTTGGGTATGTCAAAGCCGGCAATAAAGCCGAAAAAAAAATCTCATGGCTGAGTGGTAGCGTCTCCGCCTCACACTCCGGAGACCCTGGTTCGATTCCCACCCAGCCCATTTTGCAAGTTGTTTTTATTTATGAATTGCCTTCCGGGACCTTTCGCTCACCGCCAACACCGCCGACTGCAGCTACAATGACAGTCCCACTGTCGCCAGCACCAATTGCGCTGCAGCAGCACAGGGATCAAACGACGTTCCGCAGTTCAACTAAGGACCCGGAAAGCTGGCTGAAGACATGCCAGAGGGTCACTACATATAACAGCTGCAACTGCGACGATAAGCTGCGCCATGTATTTTTCACCTTGGTAGACGCTGCCAGGACGTTGTTCGAGAATCGAGAAGCCACCTTAATCACGTGGGATCTGTTCGAAGCGGCTTCCTGCAGACATTTACAAGCGTCGTGCGGAAAGATCGAGCCGAAGCTCTACATACTAGAAAACCGAGTGCAGCCGCGCAATGTGACCATCGCGATCTTCACGGGGCAGATAGCCCGTCTTGCACGGCACACCACCCCGGAAATGTCAGCAGAGAAAAAAGTCCGCTCCTGATGCGGGGCGTCAAGCAAGAACATTCCCCCGGACTGATCCGCAACCCGCCGAAGACGACAGCTGATTTTTCGGCCGGGGCTTCGACGATTGAGAAAACTCTGCAAATGCGCACCAGACAATGTAATGGCCAAGCGCTCACGCAGTAGTGCCCATCCAATCACTGGGTTTCGTTGACCTCAAAGATACCATCAGGGCCATTATGCGCGAAGTACTGCGCAATACGTTGCCTTCGGCGCAACCTCAGGTGGCCTCGGTCACAGACATGATCAAGGAGGAACTACAGCAATCCCTTGAAATTCCTCAGGTGCAGCCCTAATCGCCGCAGCCCAAGCCAGAAGCGATGACATAGGCCGCCATCGCCTGCCGCCATGGCCCATTTACGCGCCCGCGCGAGCACCCTGCAGCGCCGCACACCCGTGGTCCACCACCGCCACTGCCAGCACGCCTGGCCGTCACCCAGCGCAGAGTGCCAAAGAAGACCGACGTTGGGTGCGCCCCCTACCGTCATCCACTGTGATAGCACTGCAGAGAAGTGGGCTACTTCTACCGCCGGTGCCCATGCCCCGAAATGGCACTACGAGGGTTCGCCGCCAGCGTACCGCGCCTGCAGCAAGGTGAACGCCCTTGTGATATCGCCGACTACCTCGCCGCCATTCAGTGGAGCCCTCGACGACCGTGCCGTTTGCCGTCACCAGGCAGAGACGCAACCTGTTGCCGCAGCGCCAACCATACGCTGGCCAAGCCCGGGGCTGGTCAGTCAGCCCGCATCCGGATAACTAAAAGCAGCAACCAATGGAGTTGCTGTTTGTCGAACTGACAGACATCCTCCGCCAACGACGAACATGCTGAAGACACTATCTCGGCGACATAATGACACGCCGCCATCCCGACGAAGCCTGGAAGCAAAGAATGCACCGACCAAAGACCTGACGACGCGACGTACCAGTCACACGTCAACGCGATGCAGCCGTGATCCGACGCCAAGACCTAACTGCAACGCAAGACAAAGAACCACCGACCTCGATGTTCTTCTCGACGGCCACGCAGTGACGACATTAGTGGACACAGGAGCTGATTACTCCGTGATGAGTGAATCCATTGCCACCCAGTTGAAGAAAGTTACCACTGCATGGGAAGGGCGCCAAAGCGGTACAGCTAAGGACACCTGCATGGCAAGAATTACCGTTCATGACCGGACGTACCCTGCCGGCTTCGTTATCCTCCAACAGTGTTCACAAGACGTCATTCTCGGCATGGACTTCCTGAACCAACACGGCGCAAACATCGACCTGAAGTCGAAGTCAATAACGATGTCCGAACAAGAAGCGATACCGCCCGAGAGCGCTCGTAGTCACCATGCCTTGAGCGTACTTGAGGACCAAGTACGCGTCGCGCCTCGCTCCAGCATTGTCATTTCCGTCGGCAGCAAAACACCAGCAGTCGTAGAAGGAATCATCGAGTGTGCGCCACATCTACTGCTCAACCGTGAAATTTGCGTCACATGAGGGATCGCTCGACCGCATGGAGGGAAACCGAAAGTTATGCTGACAAACTTAAGCCAGGAGTTCAAGCACATCATCAAGGACATGACGATGGCATACATCGAGAAAACTGTGGAAGCCTGCAATAGGTTCGTCCTGTTATATTTTGCCGCACCGGTTCCGACGATCATAGTTCCCGAAGCAGACTTCCACATAAATTCAGGTCTCCCTATTGCTAAGCAGCAACAAGTCAGCACCCTTCTCCGACGATAAAAAGACTGCTTTTCGACGTCATCGGGGATTCGAAAAACACAAGTTGCAAAGCACCGCATAATCAGCGAAGAACGCGCTCGACCACTCCGCCAGAGCCCTTACCGAGTTTCGGCGCGAGAACGTGAAGCTATAGGGCAACAATTGCAGTCCGAGGACATAATGCAGCAGTCGAAAAGCCTGCGGTTGTCTCCTGTAGCCTTGGTGAAGGATAATGATGGAACCCTACGTTTCTACGTCGATTATCGTCGACGGTAAAAGATGACGAAGAAGGACGTATACCCCCTCGCACGGATAGACGACGCATTAGAGCGGCTCTGCAACGCTAAATACTTCTCTTCGACGGACCTCAAGTCTGGCTACTGGTAAATAGAATTCGAAGAGAGATATCGCGAAAAGACTGCCTTCATCAACCCAGACGGCTTCTATGAGTTCAAGGTTATGCTATTTGCATTGTGCTTAGCACCTGCAACGTTTCAGTGCGTGATGGAGACGGTTTTAGCAGGATTATAGTGGCAGAACTGCCTTGTTTACTTGACGTCATCGTCTTCGCCGGAAATTTCGACGATCACGTCAGGCGGCTTACAACAGTACTAGAGGCCATCAAGTCAACAGGGCTCACTCTCAAGCCCGAAAAATTCCGTTTCGCTTACAATGAGCTGCTGTTCCTAGGCCACCTCATCAGCAAATGTGCAGTGCGCCCTGACCCGCAGAAGACAGCTGCCATCGCAAGAGTTCCTGCAGCCCATCGACAAGAAGGGAATGAGTAGATTCCTTGGCATGTGGGCCTACTACAGGTTCTTCGTGAACTTTCACGCATCGCTGAGGCACTGGCACATCTAACTAAATGTGATGTCGAGTTCAAGTGGGAAACGCCGAAGGCCGACGCATTTAAAAAGTTCAAATGACGTATACAGTCACTCTCGGTGCTTGCGCACTTCGACAAGGACGCCGATACAGAAACACACACTGACGCCTAGGCCTCGGTGCCGTCCTAGACCAGAGGAAAGATGGACTTAAACAGGTTATAGTCTACACTAGCCGGTCGCTGTCAAAAGTGGAAGGCAATTATTCTACGGCCGAGAAGCAATGCCTTGGCATCATTTGGGCTACGGCAAAATTCCGCCCTTACCTATGTGCCAGGCCATTCAAAGTCGTCAACGACCATCGCGCGCTGTGTTGGCTAGCGATATAAAGGACCCTTCAGGACGTCTGGCACGGTGGAGCCTCAGACTGCAAGTATATGAAGTCTCTGTAATGTGCAAGTCCGGACGAAAACACTGTGATGCCGACTGCCGGTCTCACGCTCCCGTGTACCCGCCGCGCCAAGATGACGAAGATGACGACGCTTTTTTACGTACGCTTAGTGCAGACGACTCTTCCAAGCAGCGGCTAACCGACCCTGACCTCAGAAGCCTTGCTGAGTACTTGCAAGGCAATACAGATTTCGTCCTGATGGTATTTAGGCGTGGTTTGTCTTCGTTTTTCTATAAAAACGACGTCCTGGTGAAGAAGAACATTTCGCCAGCCTATGCAAACTACGTTCTCGTTGTGCCCGCAGCACTCCGGTCAGACGTCCTGCACGCCTTGCACGATGTTAAGACAGCCGGGCACCATGAGATTTCCCGTATGCTCGGAAGAATGCAAGAGAAGCATTATTGGCCGCACCTGACCGCTGACTTTGCCCATTACATGAAGATGTGTCGAAGCTGCCAGGAACGAAAGACACCACCGCTAAGGCCGGTGGGATTACTACAGCCGATCTAGCCTCCTTGCGGACCGTTTCAGCGGATCGGGATGGATATGTTGGGACCCTTTCTGACGTCAACATCTGGAAACAAGCGGATGGTCGTGGCCACCGACTACCTGACCCGCTACGCGAAAACAAAAGCTCTGCCCAAAGGTAGTGCAGCAGAAAATAGCCAAAATTTTAGGGGAGAACATATTGCGGCGACATGGCGCACAAGAAGTGCTCATCACTGACAGAGGAACGGCTTTCTCAGCTGAGCCAACTCGAACTAGCCTGTACTATAGCCAGACGTCACCGGAGGACCACCCGCAGACGAATGGCCCAACGGAACGACTGCACAAGAAGCCGGGCTACATGTTAGCGATGTACATCGACGTAGAACACAAGACGTGGGATGCCGTGCTCTCGTTTGTCACATTTGCTTACAACACGGCAGTGCAATAAACAACACAGATCACGCCCTTCAAACTGGTTTACGGAAGGAACCCGACGACGACTATCGACGCCATGCTGCCGCACTTAACCGACAAAGAAAATGTCGACGTCTCCGCCTATCTCCAGTGCGCCGAAGAGTCCCGACCTTGCATCTAGAACTTGCAGGTGATTGACAGCCAGCACTACAATCCTCGGCGACGCTACCTGGAATACCGGACTGGCGACCATGTTTGGGTTTGGACCCCTATACGCGGATGAGGACTGAGTGAGAAAATATTACGACGCTTTTTCGGACCCTACAAGATTATCCGACTTATTGGAGCACTGGAATATGAGGTCGGGCCAGACGGTATTTCGCCATCACAGTTCGCGACTTGAAATAGTCCATGTTGTGTGTCCTAAGCCGTTCTAGCAGCGCTAACACACTTTAGGACTTTGTTTCGTTGCTGCTTTGATACCTGCTTTTTTTTTACTACCGGTGCTTTTGTTGTTCGGTCGCCTGTTTGCAGAATCGGGACGATGCTTTTCAAGAAGGGGGGCATTGACACGTGTACTTGTTTATTTGGTGACCGAGGTTTTACCGTCTAAGAGATGTTATCGCTCAGCGCAGGACACGCCTACATGTATCGGAAGTTTCTCCAATGTTATCGAGGGTTTTATCCGTTGTCGTCACTGAACCTTGCGTAAACTGATAGCTTTTAGGCGCGACCTAAATTGTGTAGAACATTCTGGAAGACACCCGAGCACCAGCGACTACGCTGGAACCTTCGATGACGCATATATAAAAGCCGACACGCTTGCATCGGAGATGAGATGTCGATGATCGCCGACCGTGTTCGCCGTTATCGCTGCGTTTGAGTGCAACTTGCTTTTGTCGGGCAAGTTCGCCCAATAAAGCTAATTTCGTCATTCACAGATTTGTTGCTGATTTGCTACCGTCACTAGTAGATGATAATACCATACTTGGAAGAACAGATGATGCTTTTACGATAATCGCTCCTTCTCCACCTTGACCAAGATTACTGTCATCCTTAAAGGGACACTAAAGTGAAAAATGATTTCTTTTGCATCAGTAAATTACCTTTCTACAACACCAAAAACACCACTCTTACAACAACAAGACGTTTGGTAAGCCAGAAAAAGCTCAAGAATGAAATACGGGTGGCGACGCCTACTTGAGTTCCCGCGCCTCGTGGCTGTGAGGTCTTGGATTTTGATGGCGTCTTCTAGCGCCTACTAATTATATATAGCGGTACAGATTAACTACATTGTGTTCTAAAGGAACCAAATATTAAATATGGCAAGTTTCGGGAGCCCTTACTCAGCCAACACGGCCCAAATGCGAAAACATACTTTGGAATCCCTGACGTCACGCTGACGTACCGGCGCTGGGGTATCGGCGCGAAATGCAAATACTGATAATTGGACCTTCATTTTCTCATCTAGTAATCAAACTATATTTTTTTAAATGACTGACTGCAGGGTTCTCAAACAATGCTTCATTTATCTAAACTGATTTATTGTTTCTCTTTGGTGTCCCTTTAAATTCTCCAGCCGCCAGTATCTGTACTGTCATTACACTGCAGCTTCAAAAACTTCAGCACCAACCGATCTTGTATTTCCAGGACTTGCCACCGGAGAAGCTGGAGATGAAGATGCTGACAGCCAGGTAGGTATTTGTGTAGTTTCGATACGATCAAGTGTACTGCCGTGGGAACGCCTTGAACCAGGCACGGCTGACTCAAACACTTGCAGCTGCTGCATGGATGAACCTTGTGAGTTTGGCGAGTAGGTGCGGCGAGGAGCTGCTGTAGCAGCGATGACGTCGTGCACGATTGCTCCCCGCTTGGGCGGCGTGCATACGTGACGTTAGCCTTCGCTGCACCCGTCGAGTGATTATTCCCTTCACGCGCGGTGTGGATGCTCACGCACCTTACTTTTGTACGTGTCATTTAAAATTATGGGGATTTACGTGCCAAAACCACTTTCTGATTATGAGGCACGCCGTAGTGGAAGACTCCGGAAATTCTGACCACCTGGGGTTCTTTAACGTGCACCTAAATCTAAGTGCAAGGGTGTTTTCGCATTTCAGCCCCATCGAAATGCGGCCGCCGTGGCCAGGATTCGATCCCGCGACCTCGTGCTCAGCAACCCAACACCATAGGCACTGAGCAACCACGGCGGGTATACGTGTCGTTTCAAAGGGGACCATGTTTCAACAAATACAAGTAAGCGATAAGACATGTAATGCTAGAAGGATGAGCGCGAAGCAGACAAGAAGGAACCAATCACAGCGACATGGGTGGCTTTGTCATTGTTTCTCTCTAGTATGTTTTCGTGTGCGTCTGTTTCGTGGCAGTTATGTTTCGCAAGCACCGACTAGACCAAGTTCTTCTAAGGCGTATAAGTGTAGGTCACTTCCGAGTAGTGCCAGCTGAGATGTGACTGGTCATGAGAGTGCGAGTGCAGGTGAGTGCATTCTTGTATGGAAACAGCTTAGCACACTACGCTGCACCCGCTGCGGTGGCTTAGCGGCTATGGTGTTGCGCTAAACCCGGTCGCGGCGGCCGAATTTCTATGGGGGCGAAATGCTAAAATGCACGTGCAGCGTGCATCGGGGGCACGTTGAAGGTCTCCTGGTGATCAAAATTAATCCAGGGTCCCCGACTACGGCGTTTGTCAAAATAAAATCGTGATTTTGGCACGTAAAACCGCAGAATTCAGATGAAACATTTGGCTGCAGTCACACTAACTTCATAAGCGTCCATGGAAGTTGGCGGACAGAAGTGTTAGTGAATGGCGGTATGTGAGTTGTGTGTGTATGCATGTCTGCGCGTGTTTTGCATGTAGTTAGTTCTGTAGGTCTCTGTCCGCTTGTGTTTAAAGGAGGGCAGATGCATTAGTGCGCTAACTTACTGTCATTTCTGAAGCATGCCCGAGTGAATGATAGTGTGCGAGGGGACGTATGAACACATTAGTTCCATAGCCTGACGTGTTTGCTTAGTTGTGTTGGGCTGCCGAGCACGAGGTTGTGGGATCAAATCCCGGCCACAGCGGCCGCATATCCATGGGAGCGAAATGCGAAAACACCCGTGTACTTAGATTAGGTGCAAGATAAAGAACCCCAAGTGATACTGCATATCATATTGACCGCAAATAAAGATGGTGGCAGCAGAAGAGTTCTCTTCCGAGTTGTCTTCCGCTGTCCGTGTCTTTATTTGCGGTCAATATGATATGCAGTAAACGCCAACTAGGCGAAACGGAAATTCCCAGGTGATAGGTCACTCTACACAAAAATTGTGCACCCACGTTTTCTCTTCCTTTGATACATTCCACATAAAAACAGTGGTCTTGCAAAGCAAGGCTCCAGGCTCCACCTCATTCCTCTCCCGTTTTGCTGTAGTTGTCAACGGCACTCCTCGATCTGCCTTTGTGAATGGGTACAACCCGTGCCAGCTTCCAATCACGCGGTAAACAAGACTGAGATAAAAGCTTTGTAAATAACCGAGAAAAGCAAAAAAAAAAAACGGAATATTCCAGAACAGTTTTTAAGAATCGCTGACGGAATATCATCACGGCTACAAACGATCGTCGGTTTACAGAACCAAAATCATCCGAAATTACAGCACCAAAATCATCCCTCTTATACATGTAAATCTTTCTGGGTTCCTTCATCGGTACGGACACATAATGAACGTTTATATCAGCAGTAAAAAGCAATGGTCACTTAAGCCGGGAAGTACATTCACTTTCGTTATAATGTTCGGAACATTACATGAGAGTAAATCAAATGCGTGACCTGTGCCGTCGTTCCGTGATGTTCAAACGTAAAATCACAGACGCGATTAAAAAATGCTGAATACACATGGCCAGTGACCGACCCTACAGGGTCATCGCACAACCCCTCTATACCCGGAAGATTACAAGCCCCCCTAGTATTATGATATCATTTTCCAGTGTATCAAGGAAAGTAGACAGCCGAAGAAACTGGTCGTATGATAACCCAAGACGACGGTAATATGATTCAATAACTTGACTTTTCCCATTAGGTAGCCTCACTTTGCGAAAAACAGGCTCCAGATCGGCTGTGGAACCTTCCGATAAGCTTGAGCTTAAAGGGAAGCTGAAACACTTTTCGAAAAAAATGAGTTCTCCGCGGCATTCTACAGTTTTGAGTCCCCTGAACACGAATATCTGGTTCAAAAAGGGCGGAAACAAACGCAAGCGGCTGTTTTTCCAAGAAAACGCGCACCAGCGCCTCAGGGCATCGCGCGAACGCCGCTGTTGCCCGTGATTGGTCGGGGCCGCTGTGACGTCCTTGGCGGTAGTCGCCGGTCGGCGCCGCCGCATGTCTCCGTTTCAGAGCGTAGCACCATTCCTTTCTCTCTGGTAGCACGCGGTTCTGCTGTTCTGGCTTCATAGCTGAGTTGCAAGATGGAACGTTCTCGCTGTCTCCGACAGCTTGTATTGTCCCCGTACATGTTTGAACCCACAGCCGATACGGAAAACGATGGCGGCAACAGAGTCAACGACGATATTGAGTGTGCCAACAGCGAGAGCGATGCGTGCACCTTCTCGCGCGCTGGAAATCTTAGCTGGTACGCATGTTTTCTTTTTTTTTCATGTAGCTGCACGTTGCAATGACGGGAGAAAAAATGCGCTAAAGTGTCACTGGGAACATGCTGCTGGAAGAATGCCGAAGCACTAACTTCTCATTAGATTTACACGGGGGCAATTCCGCGATGTCAAGCACCTTGCCGCTGCTTGTCTAAAGTCCCGTGGTTTTATCAGCGTTGATACACGATCGCGAACATAAGTGCCACGTTTCAAAGCGCGCACATGCAGTGCTGTGAGGTACAGTCATGGAAGTTGCTTATCATACACATCCAGAGATGACCAGAGTAATTATATGTGCAATATTCATACTATGGTTCGACGACTTTGCGAGTGTGGCTCGATCAAGAATCGGTATGCGTGCTCCATGCTAGTGTTGATATAAAGATATTAGGCAGTTTTAGCACCGCCGTGTGGTAAACACGATAACTGAACCGTACGTCGAATGTCACTAGGCAAGCCTACACTCCATTTGATACCTCAGGTGCATCGCTGTGGAAGCTACGCTCAAAGTCCGGTCACCAAAATTTATTACTGCGCGCGTTTCCGTCTATGCTTCGCAGCGTGCCAGCGGCGTTTGCTCGCGCGAGCATGCACGTGAAGCTGCCGCGACGGGCTGCAATTAAAAAATACCGCAAAGAAATTTTTTTTAAGAGAACGTGTTAGCAGCCGTATAAGTACACGGATGGTTTCTATGGGTAAATTCCTTTTTTTTCATTCCGAACTGAGCTTATATATGGAAAGCTTTCTGAAAAATCGGGTCAAGAAACACCGAACATTTTCTAAGTGCGAACGCAGCCACTGCAAGAAGTATCTCAAGCCTCCACAGCGTTGCACCTGATGTATGAAACGGAGTATAGCAACGCTAGCAACAACGCGTTTTCGCATTTGTCGTAAGGCTATCCGGCTACGCTAAAACTGTGTTACCAGACGTTAATGGCTGCAAATGTTCGTATTTCTCCAGTGCATCAATGTGGGCCTAATCACGCTTTCATTAAACTAGGTGCACCTGCATGTGCTGCGTATTGATGGAAGATGAAGAGAACTGCTTGTGCTGCCAGGAGGTGCAAGAGATTAGGAAAAAACAGAAGCGCACGCAGTGCGTAACAAGTTCAAGACAATTCAGGACTGTGTGCCTCAGCAGGGCAGTACTGGAAGTGGCACTTGCCCAGAAAGGAGTCGAACCGGCTGGACAAGGCAAGAAGTTTACACACAGGTGTGAAAATGATATGGCCAATGAAAAAAGAGTGATGCAAAAGCAATTTTTTTTTACAGGCAGTTGAGGTATGCAGCATACCGCCAGTTTGTCTGGCTAGTATGGAAAAAGTTGGGAAAGAAGAACCGTCGAATTCTGCCAAGCTGTGTACTTGAAGTTGTTCGGGCTTCAGTCGCGCCGATTTAATTGGAATACCGATTGCCCGCATCGTTGTCAAGCTCCGATAATAGTCACTGTCGCGGAAATGGTCCGAGCACAGCACAGTTGATTTCGTCGGCACGAACTTCTCTCCTCACCGCACGTACCCACTGCGCTGCAAGCTTCTTTTCCTTCGGGAACTTGTGAAACACCACATCGTCTCGCCCGCCTGTGTTCGCGCAGCCGAATGCTGCACAGAACGAGGGCATGTTGGGCGCCCTTGGCTGTAGGCACTCACGCAGCACAGAAGGAAAGAACAGTTTACGAAAATCGCAAAACAAACGTGAGCGGCGGCGGTGGCGGCAGATCTCTCGTAGCGTCGTTCAGTAAAGCGCAGGACGGAAAGACGCATGCCAGCAGCTCGGTTGGCTCGGTCTCCGCCCATGACGTCACTCTCGCCGGTTCTCTCCTCTGCCAACGTCCTCACCCGGCGCTCCGGGAAGCGATGGGGGCGTGTCCGCGCGGGTGATTTAGAAAGCCATTTCCGCCCGTTATATTAACAAAACTAAAAAAAAAAAATTCAGAACCGTAAATTATTAGGTCTGTTCTTCCCAATCCCAGCAATTCATAGAAATTGAAAACCGTTTCAGCTTCCCTTTAAGCTTGAACACGATAAGCTTGAACTAACAAGAATAAATACTCCTCCCCCTCTTGCTGCTCGATCGCGTCTGAAACAATGATAGCCATCTGGAAAAATTGCAGAATTTAAGACGCGCCAGTCCAACCATGACTCGGCGCCAATAACTATTGACGGCTCAACTGATCTAAGAAGGATATGGAAAGAATCGACTTTATTTCTTATTCTCCTGCAGTTTATCACCTAAACACTGAGCATTTACTTTATCTTAGTAGCTGGTGATGGTCACATCTGTTTCACTTTGCTGGTCGCGCTACCAATCCGATAGCGTTCATGTACAAGGTATCAAACTTTAGCACTGTTTTGTACCTTCTTGCCGATTCTCTTTCGCTAATTTCAACAAACGGCTTCTTTATGCGTCACCACACGTGAAAAATTTTCCGAAATGCTATGGTTCGTGCCCTTTAACTTGCGTGCATTATTTAACAATATTTTATTTATTTATCTCCTCGAGAGTTTCCTATCCTGGAAACGCGCTCGATTCCAGCAACATTAAGTTCCAGTTTCGTGCGGCACAGGTTTGAGAAAAGTTCACTTGATTTAGTTGTATTTGCGCCAGTGTCAATATCCTGAAAACTATAAAAAAGTAGATTATCCTGCCTTTGACGATTCTCAATATCGTCAATTTTTGAACCAAAAGCCGACAACATTGCCTGATTCCGGCGCAGCGGTGCCTCAACGCTAGCCAGTGAAGAACGAATATCATACACTCCTGCGATTGTTTCCTTAATGACACAATACGAGCCTTCAGTTCTTCTATTTTAGCAGAGAACTTGTTCTCGATTGCTGACAGCTTTTTCAATATTGTGTTTTGGCGTTCAAGTATTCGTTCAAACTGTGGAGTATAGGACCCTGGCTTTGGCTCTATATCACCTCCGCACAGCAGCAAAATCAGTAAACAGAAAGTGGAATGCCTCCAAACAAGAAACTCACGTATTACGAGTACCCTGCACGGCTTCAAAGAAACACACTGCTTCGAACACAAGAAAAACAGAGTTTGAGGTGGAACAAGCAAAGCAATGCAAACATTCATCGAAGAATAGTGCTGGTGACTAACCTGCGAAAGCAGTAAACAATATATAAGGGTTTATGCCATGTCGACGGTTCCACGCCCAGTCGTCGTAGTGCCGCTTCCAGGCTTTTCTAGCTGAAGGATACCGCCAGCGTTTCCCAGGGCCCCCGCAGGGGCGTCTGCGTAAGCAGGCGTTTGGTGTGTTGCGACACCACGTACCCGAGCACACGAGGGTTGGACCCTCCCGCGTGTAGCCGTGCGTGGCTTAGCGCGTGTTCGGGGAAAAGGGGATCCTGGGGGTTCAGCCAATGCAGGGTGTTTGGACCTTTAGGGCCCCCCGGTGGAGGCAACACACCTCTTTGGCCTCTGCTTCACGTAGACGGCACCCCCGGACTGACCCACCCGGGGGAAATCGGCAGTCGCCTTTTCCTGTCCCCCTCTTCAATCTAGTTTCTTTCCTATCTTCTTTCTTTTACTTTCCTATCATCTCTTCTCTTCCATCACTTCCTAATTTCCTAGGGCGGCTAGGGTTAACCTTGTGTATGTGCCCTCCCTTGGGTATAATATATTAGGTTATAGTGGCAATGTATGGTTGGCGCCTGCAGCCTTACGCGTTAAGTTCTGCAGCGTCCTCATGTTGGGCTCCGTGGTGGGTGGCCACCATTGCTGCCGAAAACGAACCGGAATACCATGGGAACACCCGCATTTCCTCGCCTTTATGATCGTCACCCTCAGAAGAGGGGACGCACCGAAGACTTCAGCACATGTTTGACCCGCACAAAAGAGACCTACCCGAAATACCATGTTGTACACAGCGAGAACACAGCGAAACAGGACAGACTTATCTCACCCTTCATAGTTTCCAAATCTTTGACCGAAGCCTTAGGGTCAGGTTATAAGGTGACAAAAATGGCAAGCGGAGACCTTCTTCTTGAGATCTCTCATAAAAATCAGTACGAGAAGCTAGGCAGTGTGTTGACATTTGGTAACATACCAGTTTCTATTACACCACACCGATCAATGAATAGCTGACGCGGAGTCGTGTCAGAGGCAGACCGTCAGGATTTGAGAGAAGCTGAACTCCTGGAAGGGTGGAAAGATCAAAATGTGACTGATGTAAAGCGAATTATCCTTAGACGGGACAACAAAGAAATTCCGACCAAACACCTCGTCTTAACATTTGCATCTAGCGTTCTTCCGGAAACCATTGAAACAGGATACATTAGGCTAACAGTCCGACCATATATTCCAAACCCTAGACGTTGTTTCCAATGCCGAAGGTTCGGCCATGGCTCGCAGAGATGCCGTGGTCAAACAACTTGTGCAAAGTGTGGAGCCCAGGGCCACCCCTCCGACAACTGCAGTGGGACACCTCACGGTGTAAACTGCAGTGGTGACCACCCACCTTACTCACGCTCCTGTCCGAACTGGAAGAAAGAAAAAGAAATAATCCCCCTCAAAGTCAAGGAAAACATTTCGTTTAAGGAAGCCCGTAAGATGTGCTCACCGTTCCACAGCACACCTTATGCTGATGCGGCGCGTCGGGGGGCAGCGTCGCCGCGGCCATTGCCAAGTGCCCAGCCCGCGTACAGCGAGCAGGTACCTTTTGCTCCTGCCCCCAGGGTGGAAGTAGGTGAGCCTACTCCATCCAACCAGCCAACAGGCCAGGCTACCCTTAGGTTGCCGGCCCCACAAGAGTTATCTGCGGCAAACTGCGCTACACGCAGCGATCCCGCAGGACCGATAGCGGCCACGAAGGTAGGCGCAGCCGAGGCTGCCTCAACCTCCCCGGCCCCTTCCAGCGCTGGCAACAGCCGGCGCAGCCAAATCCCACAGGGAGCCCCATCGACATACGGGCTGGTGGGCGCAGGGGTCTCGCCTTCCGAGGTGAGACTCTCTCGCAAAACTTCTCGCACTCAAGAGCGCGTGTCCGGCGCCTCACAAGAGCCAATGGACACCACACCTATCCCCACGGCGCAACAAGCGCCTAAGGACCGGTAAGGCTCCCTCTAACGCTTCGTTAAAGGCAAAACCCCGGTTACAGGGCCTCGCAAGAGCTCTGTAATCTAATGCATCACTTCTGTTTCCGTATACACAGCACCAGTTTACTTTAAATATGGATACACAAATCGTTCAATGGAACGTCAGAGGTCTTTTGAGAAACCTTGATGATGTACAAGAACTCATCCACCAACACAATCCAAAAGCGCCGTGTTTACAGGAAACACACCTAAAATCAAAACACACAAACGTCCTCCTACAGTATGTAACTTTTCACAAAGATCGCGATGATGGTGTCGCATCATCGGGCGGTGTTGCCATTGTCATCCATAAAAGCACTGCGTGTCAACTTTTACAGCTACAAGCGCCTCTTGAAGCAGTGGCGGTTCGAGCTGTTCTCCCAAACAAACTCATCACCATTAGCTCTCTTTACATACCCCACATTACAAATTAACGAAACAGGAATTCCAATCCTTTATAGATCAATTGCCAGAACCTTATGTTGTTCTGGGTGATTTCAATGCACATGGAAGCTTGTGGGGAAACTCTCGTATCGATGCGCGAGGTCGTCTTGTTGAACAATTCCTTTTTTCGTCCGGTGCCTGTCTGCTGAATAAGAAGGAACCCACTTATTACTTTCTCGCAAACAACCTTTTCTTCAATCGATCTTAGCCTAGTTTCCCCGTCAATACTGTCTGAACTCGAATGGGAAGTTAACAACAGTCCTTACGGAAGCGACCACTTCCCCATACTGCTAAGAACACCTAAAGAAAAGGAATATCCACCACAGGCTCCTAGGCGGAAGATTGATACAGCCGACTGGGAGAAATTCCGAACTCTTACTAATATTTCATGGGATGACATGTCCTCGCTAGGAATTGATGCTGCTGTGGAGTATTTTACAGCCTTTATAATAGATGCCGTATCTAAATGTATATCATAAATAAATGCTTTGGGATGCAAACGGCGTGTCCCGTGGTGGAACGACGAATGTAGGATCGCTCGTAAAAAACAGAACAAAGCGTGGGGGTTGCTACACGCTTCTCCCACTGCGAAGAATCTTATTAACTTTAAGAAAGTAAAGTCTCAAGGCAGGAGAACGCGCCGACAGGCCAGACGAGAGAGTTGGCAGAAGTTTTTATCGGGCATCAACTCATATGCAGATGAGGCCAAAGTCTGGAATAAGGTTAATAGGATAAGAGGGCGACAAACATATTCACTCCCTTTGGTAAACACACAAGGCGATACCCTGCAAGTCCAGGCAGACTCACTTGGGGAGCATTTTGAGAGCGTGTCAAGCTCAACAAATTATTCACAATCCTTTCTCAAATATAAACAAATAGGAGACTGTAAGCCATTCATCAGAAAATCTCGACAGAATGAACCATACAACCGTCCTTTTAGCATTGCCGAGTTGCGAGCTGCCTTGAGTGCATGCAAGAGCTCTGCACCGCGATCTGACAGAAGCATGTATGAATTGATCAAAAACTTGCACACTGACACGCACGTTACACTACTCGCACTTTTCAACACCATTTGGGCTGTAGGATACCTTCCAACCGCATGGAAAGAAGCCATTGTCGTCCCTGTTTTGAAACAGGGCAAAGACCCTTCCTCAGTGGCAAGTTACCTCCCCGATAGCCCTCCCAAGTTGCCTGTGTAAGGTATTTGTAAAAAATGATTAATCGGTGACTCATTCATTTTCTTGAACTGAGAAAAATGCTTTATCCCTATCAGTGTGGCTTCAGAGAAGGGCGCTCCACAACTGATCACCTTGTACGTATTGAAGCAAACATCCGTGACGCATTGGTACACAAACAGCTTCTCCTATCCATATTCCTCGATATGGAGAAGGCATACGATACAACGGGGTGCTACGGAATCTTGAGAGACCTGTGAGAAATGGGAATCCATGGTAATATGCTAAACGTAATAGAAAACTATTTGTCCACTCGTACCTTCCGGGTAAAAGTCGGCAATGTACTCTCAAGTCTTTTTACACAAGAAACTGGTGTACCTCAAAGAGGCGTGCTCAGCTGCACGCTCTTTATCGTGAAGATGAACACGCTTCGTGCTTCATTACCACCTGCCATTTTTTACCCTGTCTATGTGGACGACATTCAAATAGCTTTCAAATCATGTAACCTCGCAGTGTGCGAGAGTACAGCATGGCTTGAACAAGGTGTACAAGTGGGCAGACCAAAATGGATTTAAAATCAACCCCCCAAAAAGCTCTTGTGTTCTCTTTACAAGAAAGAGAGGCCTGGTCCCGGATCCTTGCTTAGAACTGTGGGGACAACAAATACCTATCAACAAAGAGCACAAATTCCTAGGTATTATACTTGACCATAGACTCACTTTCATTCCACACATTAAAATATGAAAGAAAAATGTCTAAAAACAATAAACTTAATGAATCTTCTATCCCAGACTACATGGGGTAGTGACAGGAAGTGTTTAATGAATCTATACAAGAGCCTAATTCGGTCTCGATTGGATTATGGTGCTTTAGAATATACCTCTGCCACCCCGAGCGCGCTAAAGATGCTAGATCCTGTTCACCATCTAGGTATCCGCTTAGCCACTGGCACTTTCAGAGCAAGCTGGATTGAAGCTTATACGCGGAATCAAATGAATGGTCTCTTCATCTACAGAGAACTTACATCAGCCTTACGTATTTCCTGAAAATACAATCCAATCATCAACATCCATGTTTTAACAATTAACGATATGACGTGTACTACACTTTTTCCACAATCGACCCTCTGTAAGACAGCCTTTCTCGCTTCGTGTGAGGGAGTTTAGCCATCAAATGCACGTCCCACTCCTCGAGCTTCACATAATGCATCCAACCAAGTTGTTACCACCTTGGGAGTGGCAGGTCGTAGAATGTGACATATCCTTTTTAGAAGTAACAAAACAGGCACCAGAGATCGAAATCCGAATCCATTTCCTAGAACTCCAACACAAGCACTCCCGTGCAGAGTTCTGCACAGACGCTTCGAAGTCAAATGTCGGGGTGTCCTATGCTGCTGTCGGCCCATCCTTCTCAGAATCCGATGTACTGCATCCGGAAACAAGTATATTTATGGCCGAGGCCTACGCATTACTGTCTGCTGTGAACCATATAAGAAAATCAAAACTTCCAAAAGCAGCGTTTTATACAGACTCCCTAAGCGTCGTGAAGACCTTGATGTCACTCTATACACACAAAAATGCAGTACTTAATCAACTCTATTCCGTCTTGTATACAGCGTTCTTATCCAACCAGCGTATCATTACATGCTGGGTGCCTGGCCATAGGAGTATTGAGAGTAATGTTCTGGCGGACGAGATGGCCACGTCAATCACACAGCAAGCTGTTAACCCTACCGCTGAGGTGCCTGTCACAGATCTGAGGCCTTTCTTGCGAAGGAGGCTGCGACATCACTGGCAACACATGTGGGACGCAGAAACGGATAATAAGCTCCACCTGATAAAGCGACAGTTAGGATTCTGGCCCTCGACTACAATATCGCGTCGAACAGATGTCCTATTCTGTCGTCTAAGAATAGGACACACATTTGGCACCCATAGCTTTCTACTCACCGGAAGTGAGCCTCCAACCTGGGGTAGATGCGGGGAGAGGCTGACCGTACTCCACGTCCTCCTCCAAGGTCGGGAAGTCGAGTCTGAGAGAAAGAGACATTTTTGCTTACCATACCGACAGCACATTCTTCTTCATCCTGCAATGTTTCTCGGTCCAGAACCGCTTTTTAATAGACACAGTCCCAGGTTTCCTCAGAGATGTGATCTTACATGTTGTTAGTCCCATACATTCGTAGCACCTCCTCTCTCCAGAGGATGCCACTGCGATAATTGGTTTGCATAGCACATGCCTCCAGGCCCTTTTGTTTCAAGGGCTCTAAGGAGGCAGTAGTGCTCTAGCATATCTTATAACCTGATATATTTTTACACGTGGTATAATTCTTTTTAACTGCATCCTAATGTTCATAGTACACGTCATAAGTCATCACCATAATCTTGGTTGGTTAGTGTTTACGCACTTTAGAGCGACTATTTTTAAGGCCCCTTTACAGCCACGTCACACCAACTTCATAGAACTCATAATTACACTGCAAACTCATTACCACGGACATGGCGCTCTTTGGCCATACTTGGCCCTTGCGCCATTAAACACCAAACATTCATTCATTCATTTCCCAGGGCGCACAGTTGCCATTCGCGAATGGGGAAGAAGTCAGATTCAGCGCGCGCCGGGCACGTCTGTTGGTCCCAGAGCCACGTAAAAGGCAATGCATCGCAGTTCCCTTCTAGTCGGGCTTCGCCGCCTACGTACGATGCCGAAGTGCAGCGTGACACAAAAACGTCCATGAGGCCAATCTGCGAAAGCAGTAAACAATATATAAAAGTTGATGCTATGTCGCCTGTTCCACACCCCAAACTCTGTTTTTCTTGCGTTCAAAGCAGTGTGCTTTTTTTTAAAGTCCTGCAGGGTACTCGTAAGACGTGAATTTGTTGTTTGGAGGCGTTCCGCTTTCTATTTAGTGATTTTGCTGCTGTGCGTAGGCGATATAGAGCCGAATGCAGGGCCTGCTACTGCACAGTTTGAACTTTGTTCAAATAAAGCAAGTTGAGGCGTCCTAATGCATTTAGGACAATAAGAAAAACGCCAAAACGATGCTTAGAACGACAAAGGTGCACGAAGTTAACGTTCAGCAATGTAGGAGCAACAATAAAGCGAATTTGGCGCAAGAAAGCTGAAATTAGCCTTAAATGCTGTCGTTAAAAGTGCGCGCGCCCAGGACTGTACTAGTAGGTGGGCCTCTACTCAGGCACAATCATTTACTTTTAATAATTTATTAATTTATTGTATAGCTCTTTCGTCTTAGTGGCAATTGCAATAGGGGCGCAAACAAAAAGGAAATGCAAACATAATATCACAGACATAAACCATGGTAAAGTCGGCGCTGTTCTTCATACTGACAGTATCAGGCGAAAGAACATTCTATTCACTTATGAATCGGTCGAAAAAAAGAGAATATAGGACCACGTCACCCTTAAAAGAAGCTCACGGACTTTCATTGCGTGGCCACGCCTGTTTCAAATATAAGCAGATGGCACATTTTACATTTCCATGTCAATGTCTGTTTGACAATATAGGCACCGTGAAAAGTTTTCAACCTAAAGTGGTGTCGGCGCTCTTTTGATGCTTGCACGATAATTAATTTTTGCTCTTTCCCACACTCAATTTTCTGCTGTAAATCTGTGTACGAGCCTCACTGCTTATTTTGCACTTTTTCAAGCTTATCTTTGAGCTCGGCATTGTATAGAACCGTATTCAAGTAAACAAAGAACATGAGTAAAACACAATCGTTCTCTCAATGTGTCGGGTAAATGACTGAAATTGTGGCGTAAGAAACCCGAAGAACCGATTCAGTTGTTTCTGATGTGCACAGTGTGCCGATTGATGTTCAGTCAGACGTAATTCAAATTCCCCAAAACTTGTTTTTCTCAACCTTTCGTAAGGGTATGTTATTAGAAGTATAAGTAAATGCCGGAAATGCGCGCTTCCTAGAGAAGATGGTGTGCACACATTTTATTCAGTGACATTTCCCACTTATCGCACCAACCTCCAAATAAGTCTAAATCGGAGTTCAATGGTTTCTTCTTACACTCATTATTTGTGACCCTATAATTACACAATATCCAGCATACATTGCAAACAATAACGCAAGATCAGTTAAGATATTAATCAAGAGTAAAAACAAGAGGGGACCCAAGATGAATCTCTCAGGGCCCCCTGAGGTCACTGGAGCATATGAAGCAGTAAAACACGTTGTGGGGCTAGTTGGTGCATAGCTTTAAAAAAATGAAGCGCCAACGGTAACGGCACACAAAGGAGGAACAAAAGACAGGACAGTGTGTCCTGTCTTTTGTTCCTTTTTTGTGTGCCGTTAGCGTTGGCGCTTCATTTTTTGAAAGATATGAAGCAGAAATGCCGTTAAGAACCACAGACCGCTTTCATGAGGAAGGGTGTTTGGTACTGGAACCGATGACACTGTTATCCAAGTTACAGACCCCAACTTTTCTTATGAGAATTTCCTATCCGGCTTTTTAAGTCTAGAAATATGTGGTCACTTTAGCAGTGTGTTCAATGGGGCTGGTTGGTTCATCTGAGAATAAAAACAGGAACAACGCAACAAAGACGAGTGAGTAAAGAGCCCAGGACAGAGCGCTGTAAATGACGTATTCCATCACCTGGCACTCAATACTTGTTAATGACATCGGTCTGTAATTCTCAACGTTGTTTAATGATCCGCTTTCCTGAAAGGGCACAACCCATGCCACTTTCCGACCATTGGCTGAGTGACTTTCAACTGAGCATTTTTGAAGTAACCTTGAAAAATAAAAGCGTAGAATAATTGCTGCCGGAACATCATTCGAACCACAAACTGTCATCGGCTTCATTTTCTATAGTAGTCTACGCACTCCGTACGCACTAAATGTTACTTGAGGTATTTGACTTATGTCAGTTCGGAATGCCATGTCAATAGTACGGGAGCATTCCGCACTGAAAACTCACAAAACGGACTAAAAAGCAGAACTGTTCTGATCTTCATCGCTTTTGGAGTGGTTAGAGGGGAAATAGTTATTTTGCTTGCGTTACACCTAACATATATCCAGAACCCCTTGGCATCTTTGGGCAGTTTTGCTCTCTGTCCTGTGCTCTTTGCTCGCTCGTCTTGTGTTGCGCTGTTCCTGTTACTATTCTATGTGGTCACTCTTTTTTTCTACGGTGGACGCTAGATCGTGAAAAAATTCAGCTAACGGAGTTGAACGTGGAAAATCTTGGTAAAAACAATGCTGGCTAGAACAAAAAGATTACATTTAACTAAATGCGACGTAATTGAACTCTAAATGACGTATATTATTATCTGGCATGCAATACATGTTAACGACATCTGTCTGTAATTCTCGACGTTGTTTACTGATCCGCTTTTCTGGAATGGGCACAACCCATGCCACTTTCCAACCACTGGGTAATGGGTAAATGACTTTCAACTGAGCATTTTTGAAGTAACATTGAAAAATAAAAGCGTAGAAGAATTGCTGCCGGAACGTCATTCGAACCACAAGCGGTCATCGGCTTCATTTTCTCTAATAGTCTATGCATTCCTTAGGCACCAAATGTTACTTGAGGCATTTGACTTATGTCAGTTCCGAAGACCGTGCCAACAGTACGGGAGCATTTCGGACTAAAAACTGACAAAACTTACTAAAAAGTAGAACTGTTCTGATCTTCATCGCTTTTGGAGTGGTTTAGAGGGGAAATAGTTATTTTGCTTGCGTTACACCTAACATATATCCAGAACTCCTTGGCATCATTGGGTAGCTTTTGGCCCAGATTTAAAAAAAAAAGTCACCACCCAAGCACTCCGTAGAGATAGTTAACCAGTGAAGCTGAAACGTGCGGCGCGGGTGTTTATCACTGGGTTAATGCCGACGGTTCATTAAACGATGGCTTGGTAGGCTGCCGGATTCTCAGTACGCAGTTGTTGCTTGCGCTCGGCTGCACGAGTCTGTTCTGCTGCCCTGGCTACAGCATCGTACAGCGTAGACGAGCTCGTTCCCGGTTCTGCTCGAATCCTTGCTCGTCGTAGCAGCCTGCTCCTCAACAGTACGTATGACACGAGGCCTACTCATTGCGGAGCCTGAGAGAAATAGCTGCGCACGCGCTTCGCTGCGACGTAGAGCAATGACGCCACTACTGGCGCAGCCAATCGCGCGCCTCTCTTTGTCTTTTCTTTTTTGGCGCATGAGCACGGTGTCGTGCCAGAGGTGTTTTCTGCGTACAAGCAACAGACAGACGGATGGACGAATCGGCTAGCCATATGTAGCTTCGCTGTAGAAGTGTGCCCAGCCATTTACGCATGACTTTGAACACTATTTTTTCAAGCTTTCAAGCTATAATGAAGTGTCTTATGACTTTCGTTTTATTGAAAGTCACATAAGCGCTATTTTTCGAAATGAAGTGCAAAGCTGATGCTTGAACTATAGTTTTTCCTTTGGCCGCTTAGACAAAAAAACGTGTGTATGAACAAAAATGTGACGTAACTAAAAAAGATTATCGCTAAACAGTTTCCACAAGTGCGCTGTGCGTAACTGATCGCATCAAAGGACTAATATTTCGAAACCATCGAGCCTGTTGATCGAGAATATTCGGGGCTTTTTCGGCACTGACACATCTTGAACGTTAACGTCACCAGCAAAAATACTATTGTCGCTCAAGCCGGGTAGCATATTGACATTCTTTATAATGTTGAGAATGTCGCATAATGCTAAATCAAACACATGTCCTGTGCTGTCGTAACGTGATGCTTCTGGAATGAATTGGCGAAATATAAGAACAACAAAGTCATAAATGAGGGATGATTCATGAGATAAACATTCCTCTGTGTGAACATGTGGCTCGATTCCGAAGGCAGTGCTGTCTAAACAACAAACCACACGGAAGACTAATGCGCTCAAGAAGACTTTTTCTTTCTTCGATGTCAACCGCTGTCGACACACGTTTCTTATGGACCTTTCTTTTATGGGCGCCGCCATATTGCGTAGGCAGTGACGCCATCTATGGACAGTTGGCATGCTGGCTTGGGCGTGCGCTCCGTGTTGTATACCAATTATACACCCGGAGCCGGTTTCTTTCTGGTCGTTGTTTTCGCGTTCGCGCGGTTTATTTAGCATGGTTCTTCGGAGATTTTTGCTCGCACAAAGACAGGACGTCGAGCGAAGAAGGGATACATAACTCATGGCCTGGTGTCTTCAAAGTAGGATACGCTTCTGTGAGACGTACTGAAGTTATTAAGTCAGTGTGGGTGGATTTTCTGCTGGCAATTATGCGGACAGAACACCCAGCGCAATGTACGCGCACGTTTGAGCCCACAATCAGCCCTGGTTATCACTTACGTGTTTCTGAAAATTTGTTTCGCGAATGTAACCTTACTTGAAGCTTCTCACTTTGGTTTAGCAAGAACGACCAGTTACGAAAGATAAGACGATCCTAACACTGTGGGTACCATTCCAATTGTTATTTGTAAATAAATTACGCGACTACCTAATTTGGTGGACGACGTTTCGGCCCACGAATATAATAGTACCAGTTACTAATAACAGCATACAGCACCATGTCAATCACAATGGTGATATAGTTGAGCCACTAGCTGCAGACGGCACGCGCGTCTGAAGCATGGATAGATGCGGCGTTATAGATATGTTCGTACTTTATAGCTCATGATCCCAGGAAGCAGCATGACCAAGCGATATCTTATTGTGGCGTTAGCCAGTGCTTCTTTTTTTCAAAGAAAGGAGATGAAAACAGTTTTTTCCGTGTTACTGTCACGTCGTCCATAAGGTACACACCCGTTTTATAGAAATTGTGTCTTGGGAAATAGGCATCACAATCGTTTTATGCGGTTTCCTTTGGATATTACTGTTTTACAGGGCCAATGCCTAAGCACGAAACTTGTATGTATTATCTTGGTGGTCAACCGCTGTGATCGCTACGTTGAACAAAGCCCTTGGCGTCACCGAGTAGTCTAACGTAGACACGTCATAGCAGACTTGAAATGCATGAGTATTTTGCTGGTGGCTGCAGCAAATATTTTATAACCATTGGAGCTTAGGTTTTTCAGTGTTGCATTAGGTTGACATTACACGAACACTCTTACGTTTTGGTTCTACGCTAAGTGACAAGATTTTCTAATTCATGTGGTCAGTTCCGAGACGCCGCTGCTCTTTGCTGAATTACAACTGATACAACCGAAATTGTTAAAAACACGCACACAGACACACCCTTACCGATGATACGCGTCGTAGGCTTGCGCAGCCAAGATAAATTTCCGCATGCTGTAGTTAACGCCGCACCAAAAAATTACGCAACGGTTCTTCGTCGACCTCCTATGAAGTGATATCACGGAAATTTCACGCAGTACGAGCTAAAACACCCCAAAATCGCTCCGCAGCACGTGACGCCTGCACATTCAGGCAGGCAAGCCAGAGAGGAGGTTATGCACGTCGCGCTCCCCTTCCTCCTCGCCGGATGAGATATTTACTGTTATAAATGTCACATTAGAGATAATTTTGAGGAGACGTTTCAATGACTGCTTTTGTTGCATAATACACTAAGTGATTGGAAAGAACTGGCATCACAGTCGCGTTGTTTGTTGTCGTTCGCCACGATGACACAACCACTACACCTGGCGACACCTTTCTGGGGCATTGCAGCCAAGGTACAGTTATAGTGTTCTAAAAGGGGCTAGAGGGCTCAGGAGCCGGAGCATCCTATGCATTGCAGCGAGGCGGCGAATGCGGACGGTACCCGGATGTTGGCGACGGCGATGTAGCCGCGTGGGCTGGCTGCCTCCATTGCTTCGCGTGCTTGTTAGTGCGGGCTCGATTCGCGACGTTGACTGTTTTCTTGGTGTTTCAACCTACCGTTCGAGTCTGTTTCACGCAGTCACCTGAACTCATGAGAAGTAGGAATGTCGGAACATCAATGGCAACGACACTGCTTCGCTCCCGGCGGTAAAACAGGTTATAAGTGGAAAAAAGGAAAGCAGCCGTCTTTGTTCACTGCGCCGGAAGATGAACCCAACTTGCACTGCCAAGACAAGAAACTCGACACAACATTTGCGGTTCGTGAACTTCATTTTGACCCATTGTGTATTGTGCTACACTATGTGCACACTATAAACGGTGAAGAGGTGCGTACTGGAGAAGTAAACCCGTATCTCCTGCCCGATGCCGTGCCAACGCTCCTGCAAGGTGCCCCTAGTTACATGTCCAAAAGTCTGGTGCAGCCAAGACCACCATCAACTGCCTCAAGACCATGACATTCCGCTTTGCAGCAGAAGCTTTGCGCCCCTGCTAAAGAAGACATAGACACTAAAATACTTTCTTGAATTTCTTTCTTCTTGGCAGTGTCATGCTGCAGGAGTAGGTGGATATTTGAGCGATTCAACTGCAGATGGCCTAAGGGTGACCATATCCAGCACATTATCACTGCTGTATTATCTTGTCAGCCAGGGATTTCAGTATGTTATGACATCCAGGTTAAGCCAGAATCCGCTGGAAAACTTTTTTCGTATAGTCAGGCAATCATGTGGGTCTAATGATTACCCAAAACCAACGCAGTTTCTAGTTGTCGTTAATTGTCTGCCTTTTTATAACCTTGCCAAGACTCTACGCTCAGGCAATGCTGACCTTGATGGACTTAGTGGATAAATGAGACGCCCCAGCTCAAGAAGCCAGATTCGCTGCAATCGTCCATTTCATTGAGGAAGGAAACCTAGCTACAGCCAAGTGCAGGCTTCGTGGTATTCCTGCTGAGCACAGGGAGTTGGTGGAGCAGAAGATCGACGATCGTCTAATGCATTACATAGCACACTATGCTGCTCGAAAGTTTCTGAACCGTTATGACTGCATGCCTTGTAAGGCCTTTCTTTTGGAAACCCCCAATGTGGAAAGCAGAAACTCTGAGTTCATCGTGACATGCGACAAGGGAGGGTCGTTATATCCTTCGCAGAAGGTTTTCAGGGGAGTGAGGAAGTTGAAGGACATTTTCTCTGCGTTCTTCAGCCAAGAGAAACTCTGCAGTGATAGCATAGTGGATGTAATGTTGCTGGTGAAGGCGAACTTTGGTAATGCCACTCACATCAGAGTTGACAAAGTTCTATGTGTTGACCAGGCTTCATTTCTATGTAAAGGGACTTAACCAATTGCGACAAGAGTGGCGTAAAAAGAAATTGCACTTGAGGATAAGCCGCTGCTTATAACGCCTCTCTCGTACCAGCCATGAACGTTG
Source organism: Dermacentor andersoni (assembly GCF_023375885.2). NCBI lineage: Eukaryota > Metazoa > Arthropoda > Arachnida > Ixodida > Ixodidae > Dermacentor > Dermacentor andersoni. Next base: position 214,324,576 of record NC_092816.1, read on the forward strand.
ACAATGGTGTGCCTGCTCATCTTTTGTGCCCATAAAGCGTTGTTTGTGGCCACCACGAGTTCTCTTTTCTTTAGCTGTGTTATCTCTAGGAACCACTACGACAATGTAATAGTGGCATCACCATAGAAATAATTACGTCTCTACCTTTCACAAGATATTTATTTTCGTAAACAAAACCGCCCTTAATGAAACAAGACCTCATCATATCGGACCTTTGTTCCGAATATGTTAGTACATGCGCCGCAATTGTTTGGCTGCGTGGAACATGTGAATACACACGCCTTTGTCGTCGTTGCAAATGCTCCGGGTTTCGTGTTCCGTACAGGAATGGATGGATGGATGGAAGGATGGATGTTATGAGGGTCACCTTTGGAACTGGCGCTGGGTTGCAACTTCAAGCTCTTGCTATTATACTGCCTAATGTCCTACCTAGGTTAAATAAAGAAAAAAAAAAACAAGGTGAATTTCCACATCCAAATATTCTGTCCCCTTATTGTGAACTTTGCTTTTGTACATCTCCGTTTTTTTGTCGTTTCCTTACTTTTCTTCCACCAGACTTCCAATCGCCTCTAACTAATCTCTATTGCGGACAAGTTTACTTTTACCCTGGTCTCGCTGAACCAAAGGTCTTAAAGGAGGCCAGTGGTGCCTTAATTGACCACTGGGCAGATGTATTCACGTCATAATAAAACATGCTCCATTATTTCCGTAGCTTCACCTCAGCAAGCACATGCTTCTTCTTCCTTCTTATATCTCGATATATAGGTGTGTGTTCTAAGTCAGCCTTATCTCGCTTCGAAAAGTCATCATTATCATCAGCAGCATCTGCAGCAGCCTATTTATGTCTATTGCAGGACGAAGGCCTCTCCCTGCGATCTCCAATCACCCCTGTCCTGCGCCAACCGATTTCAATTAGCACCCGCAAATTTCCTAATTTCGTCGCAACACCTAGTCTTCTGCCGTCCTCTACTGCGCTTCTCTTCTCTTGGTACCAAGTCTTTCACCCTAATGGTCCAATGGTTATCTGATCTGCGCATTACATGACCTGCCCAGCGCCATTTTTTTCTCTTATTGTCTATTAGAATACAGTCTATACCCGTTTGCTCTCTGATCCAAACCGCTCTCTTTCTGTCTCTTAAACTTACGCCTAGCATTCTTGGTTCCATCGCTCTTTGCGCGGTCTTTAACTTGTTCACAGGCTTCTTTGTCAGTCTCCAAGTCTCTGCGCCATTTTGAGCACCGGTAAAATGCACTGATTCTGTACTTTCCTTTTCAATGATAACGGTAAGCTCCCAGTCAGGAGCTCACGATGTCTGCCGTATGCGTTCCAACCCATTTTTATTCTTCTGTGAATTTTCTCCTGATCAGGGTTCCCTATGATTAATTGACCTAGGAAAACGTACTCCTTCATAGACTCTAGAGGCTGACTTGCGATCTTGAACTCTTCTTCCCTTTACCGGTCATTTATCATTATCTTTGTCTTCGGCATATGATTCTTCAGCCCAACTCTTACTCTCCCTGTTAAGGTCCTCAAGCATTTGTTGTAACTCGTCCGCAGTGTTGCTGAATAGAACAATGTCATCGGCAAACCCAAGGTTGCAGAGGTATTCGCTGTCGATCGTTACTCCCAAACCTTCCCAGTTTAATAGCTTGAATACTTCTTCCAAGCACGCAGTGAATAGCATTACACACATTTTGTCTCCTTGTCTGACCCCTTTCTTTATAGATATCTTCCTACTTGTGTTTAATTAAGGTGGCTGTGGAATCTCTGTAGATATTTTCTACAGTATTTACGTAAGCGGCTCCTTGATTACGCAATGCCTCTGTGACTGTTGGTATCTCTGCTGAATCAATGCTTTTTCGTAATCTATGAAAGCCATATAGAGAGGCTTATTGTACTCTGCGGATTTCTCGATAACCTGATTAATGACATGAATGTGATCCGTTGTAGAGCATCCTTTCCTGAAGCCTGCTTGCTCCCTTGGTTGACTAAAGTCCAATGTTGCTCTTATTCTATTTGAGATTATTTTGGTAAATATTTTATATAATACTGGGAGTAAGCTAATTGACCTATAATTTTTGAGCTCTTTAACATCACCGTTTTTCCGGATTAGAATAATGTTTCCATTCTTTCAGTCTTCTGGGACCCTTGCAGTCAATAGACACTTCGTATAGAGAGCCGCTAGTTTTTCTAGCATTATGTCTCCTCCATCTTCGATTAAATTGACTGTCATTCCATCCTCTCCTGCCAGTTTTCCCCGTTTCATGCCTTGCGAGGCCCTTCTGACCTCATCTCTAGTTATAGGAGAAGTTTCTGTATACTGTTCATTAGTGTTTCAAATAAAGTACTTCTCAGTGCTCTGGGTACTGTACAGATCAGTATAGAATTCTTCCGCTGCTTTTATTATACCTGCGAGATTGCGGATGATATTACCCTGCTTATCTTTCAGTGCATACATCGTCGTTTATCCGATGCCCAGTTTCCTTCTTACTGATTTCAGGCTGCATCCATTTTATACGGCTTTTCAGTGTTTCTCACGTTATAATTTCTAATATCACTTATTTTTCCTTATTGATGAATTTTTACAGTTCCGCGAATTCTGTCGTATCTCTTGAGTTGGACACTTTCATTCTTTGTCGTTTCTTGATTAGGTCCTTTGTTACTGGGAGAGCTTGCCTACTGCTTGCCTTGGTGACTTGCCTCCCACTTGAATTGCTGCCTCTGAAGCCTGCCTCGTTACGGTATCATTCATTACCTCTATGTCATAATCATTATCTCTCATTACTCAGGCTGCATATTTGTTTGTAAGTAACAGCCTAAATTTGTCTGCTGTTAGCCTTACTGCCTCTAAGTAGACCTGTTTTTTCGTGAAAATTTTAACGCTTTCTCTGTTCAAATTGAGCTGAATCCTGGCCCTCACTAACCCATGAACATTGCACTTTACCCTATCACTTCTACAATTTGAACTATGCTGGGGTCGGCAGACAGAATGAAATCAATTTCATTTCTTGTTTCACCATTAGGGTTTTTTCAGGTCCATTTTCTGTTGCTACGTTTCCTGAAAAAGGTGTTCATTATTCTCAGCTTACTCCTTTCGGCGAATTAACCCTGCATCTCTCCTGTAGCGTTTCTAGGATCTACACCGTAGTTCTCATCGTCGGGACTGGACGTTGGAGCGTAAGTTTGCACTACCTTTAATCTATACCTCTTACTGAGTTTGATTAAGACTGCTGCTACCCTTTCGTTGATGCTGTGGAATTTGACAATGTTGCCCGCTATGTCCTTATAGATTAGGAATCCTTCCCGTCTTGTTCCTAATCCAGGAGACCTCTATAGCAGAGGACATGGCCGTTATTAAGCAATGTGTAAGCCTCATCAGTCCAAATCGTTCTAAGGCCGATAGTATCCCAACGAATGTCTGACAGTTCTTCGAAGAGTCCTGCTATGCTAGCCTCACTCGAGAGGGTTCGGGTTTAAACGTTGCAAGGGTCAGTTTCCAGTGGCGGCCTGTCCCGACCCAGATATTCTTAGCACCCTCTGCTGCGTTTCAAGTCTGACCGCCCCCTTGGTGAGGTGATCAGCAGCCGCTGGGGACTGAGGGCCATCGGTTAATTGAACATATTAATAGGGAGGTTCTAGAAGTAATGAGTTTCAATTTGAGTTACCATGAATTGTTTCTTTCCTGATTTCGTTCTTTCCTCTTAACTAGGTTTCATTTTCATTGCACCCAGCCATGAGATTATTTCAGCCACTCTCACTTTGCGCTTGACGTTCTTTGTTGCTGTGTTGCCCACCCTACAGGCCGCATACTTGGGGGTAAGCTTCCTAGTGGTTTTCCTCCACTGTGAGTCAAACTTTTTCCTGTACAGATACCTCAACACTCCCCCAGCCAATTTGCGTTCTTCCACATTCCTTAGTCGTTCTTCATAATAAATTTTATTGTGAGCTTCCCTCACTTCAAAACTAGTCCAGCCATATATCACCCTGCACAGCTTCATTTGTAGTCTTCCCATGAGCGCCCAATGCGAGGCATGCCACTGATCTTCGGTTACCATCGAGTCCTGATTTTACCCCTGATTTAAAGCAAACAACCGTATTTCCAAAAATAGGTCCTGGAACAATTACCCCTTTTGACGTACCCGGGAGCACCGCGTAGCTATTTTATCCCCATAGTACTCTGTGCTTCATTATGGCTGCATTCCTCTTTCCTTTCACTGTTATTGTTTTTTCCTGTGTTTCCAATATATATTGCCTTCGTTTATCCTTATACCAAGGCATTTATATTATTTCACCCGACATATTTCCTGGCTCTGTATTGCCACTGTCTGTTCACTGGTTTATGAATACCATAACACCTGATTTTCTAACGCTAAATTTCAAACCTAAATTATCGCCTTCCTCTCCACAGATATCAGCCAGACGTTGCAAATTACTTTGCTTGTTAGCTAGCAACACAATGACGTCTACATTAAATAAACCTGGAAGCTGCTGCTCTACTACTGTACCCACCTGTTTGTATGAGAGAGTAAACCGGACATTATTTAGTTTCAGCGCCCTCTCCATCCCCACAATGTACATAATAAACAGCAGGGGAGATAAAGGGCACCCCTGCCTCAGTTCCTTGTTGATATCAACTGTCCCCTCGCTCCGCGTCTGTTCCCATTTACCGCAAGCGGTTTTATATAGGTAAACATCAGTCAAAAGCTTTAGACAATAGTCACCTAAGCCTTCCCCTTCCAGAATATCCCACAAATCATCGAGGTCTACGTTGTCACACTCTCCTGTAATGTCTAAAAAAGGCCACATATGACGGTCTGCTTTCCGCTCTTCATATATCAATACACTAAGTAAGAACAAATAAGTTATCATCCAGACCCGTAGCTATTTTGATGCCATTCTGAAGTTCTCCCAAAATGCCACTATTCTCTGCCAATGCTTCGAGTTTTAATTTGGTTGCCTGCATTTGAAAGATTCGGCTGTTATTTTTCGGACGTATATTAATGCCGTTTCCCCTTCCAGTTTGTTTCCATCGTCGTCTAGGATATGTTGTATTTTTGTTGACTTCCTGCCTAATAATATTATGTGATTCCTAAATATTCGAGGTGCGGCCTTCTTGAGGGAGCGCGTGCGATATATGGAAACGAAGAATTGAAGACCCAAAGCACCGCACCGACTGGCAGTGTACAAAAGTCGTGGGCGCTTTCGCAGAGGGAGGAGCAATATATGAACGCTGGCATGATGAGCAGCATCGTGGCGAGCTGTGGAAGAAGATGACAACGACGGCGCGATCGGGATATGGAGGCAAAGAATTCGAGACCGATATTACCGCGCTCACTGGCAGTGAACAAGTGCCGTGGATGCTTTCGCAGAGGAAGGCACAGTATGCTCAAAATTGTAGCCAGCTGTGGAAGAAGACGACAGCGGCGGCAGGAACGATATATGGAGGCAAAGAATTCAAGACCAAAGCTAGCGCCCCGACTGGCAGTGGACAAGTGCCGTCCGCGCTTTTGCCGAGCAAGGAGTACCATATGAAAGCACGCATGTGAGCGGCATCGGAGCGAGCTGTGCAGGAAGACGACAAAGGCGGGAGCGATATATGGAGGCGAAGAATTTGAGAACGAAATCACCGCACCGAGTGGCAGTGGACAAGTACGTTCGGCACCTTTGCTGAGGGAGCACCACCATGTGAACGCTGGAATGATGATTGTCATGGGAGCCAGCTGTGTAAAGGCGCGTTCACAGTGGCGGGAAAACGGGCAACGCAGAACGTTTTCCGCGAGCCGCCTCTCGCACAAACCGGTTTTTCTCCCGCAGGCAGGCTGCTGTGCCGTCCCGCAGAGCGATGGGTCGGGTACCTATTTTTCCCGCGCCGCTAACGAGAACAGCCAATGGGGGCCGACCGCGAACCGTGACGTCGGTCCCAGTTCAGTGACCCCGTCGGCGGAGGCAGAGGCTGCGCGCGTGCTGCGGGACACTCGGCGGTTGCTTTGCCACCAGCCATCCTCGTGACAAAAAGGGCGATGCGAGGAGAGCTAGCAGACGGTCAAGACGACCACGTGGGAAATCTGGTGTCACATGACTATCCCCTTCCCTCTCTGCTCGTTAGGGTCCTCCCTCAACGCCTCCTCTCTCTGCATTCCAAGACAACCGCAGCGAGAAAACGCGCGCAGTGTGATCGTCATTCCGAGTAGCTGCAACGCAGCATCGACGTTGACGCTGTGCCGCTGCGGGAAGTCTCCCGCTAGTGTGAGCGCGCCTTAAGACCGCAACGAAGGCGCGAGCGGTATATGAACGCAAAGAAGTGAAGGCCGAGATCACCGCACCGGCTGGCAGTGGACAAGTGCCGCGGGTGCCTTAGCAGAGGGAGAAGTATGGGAATGCTTGTATGATGAAGAGCATCGTAGCCAGCTTTGGAAAAAGGCGACTAGGACTGCGCGAGCGATATCTGGAGGCAAAGAGCTTGAGATCGAGATCACCGCACCGACTGGCAGTGGACAAGTGCCATGGGCGGCTTCACAGAGGGAAGAGCTATATGTGAACGCTGGCATGATTAGCAGCATGTAGCGAGCTGTTGAAGAAGACAACGACGGTGCGAGCTATATATAAGGGCAAATAATGTACGAACGAAATCACCGCATCGCCTGGCTGTGGAAAAGTGAGTACCGTGGGAGCCTTCGCAGAAGAAGCAGCAGCATATAAATGCTGGCATGATGAGTGGCATCGTAGTCACCTGTGGAAGGAGACGACGATGACGGCGAGAGCAATGTATGGAGACAAAGAATTTGAGACCGAAATTACCGCACCGACCAGGAGTGGACAAGTGACGTGGGCGCTTTCGCTGATGGAGCAGCAATGTCTGGACGCTGGCATGATGAGCAGCCTCGTAGCTAGCTGTAGGAGAAGACGGCAACGACGGTGCGTGCGATATATAAAGTCAAAAATTGAAGAGTGAGATCACCGCACCCACTGGCAGTGGGCAAGTGCCGTGGGCGTCTTTGCAGTGGGAGGAGTAGCATGTGAACGGTGACATGAATAGCAGCATAGTAGCTAGCTGTAAAAGAAGACTACGAGGATGGCGCGAGCGATATATGCACGCAAAGAATTAGAGACCAAATTACCGTATTCTTGCATGATGAACTACATCTGAGCTAGTTGTGGATGAAGACGACGACGAATGCGCGAGCAATATATTGAGGGAAATCATTTTAGACAAATTAGCGCACCGACTGGCACAAGACAAGTGCTGTCGATGTAGAGGGATGATGATGTGTGGTGTTTTGTGGCGCAAGGGCCAGGTTTGGCCAAAGAGCGCCATAACAAGTGGTAGTGTTAACGATGTATTATGGAAGATGTGACTTGGCTGTAAAGTGGTCTAAAAATACTCGCTGTAAAGTGCGTAAAATCTACGTGCTATAAAATTATGGCGATGACTGATGACGAATACTATGAACATTAAAATCCATTGTGAAAGAATGATGCATTGTTTAAAATATGCGAGATGTTAAATTGCTTACAGCACTACTGCCTCGCCAGAGCCCTTGAACCACAAGGGCCTAGAGGCATGTGCTATTCAAAATAATTATCGCAGCGGCATCCTCTGGAGAGAGGAAGCGCTACGAACGTGTGGGGCTAATAACATGCAACACAACATCTTTTAAAAAACCTAGGACGGCGTTGCTGTCAAAGAGTGGTTCTGCACCAAGTAACATAACAGGATGAAGGGGGATGTGGGGCCGGTATGCTAAGAGAAAATGTTTTTTTCTTTCGGATTCGGCTTCCCGACACTCCAGTAGGACGTGGAGGACGGTCAGCCTCTCCCCGCATCTGCCACAGGTTGGAGGCTCGTTTCCCGTGAGTAAAAAGTTATGTGTGCCAAAAGTGTGCCCTATTCTTAGACGGCAGAATAGGACATCTGTACGGCGGGATTTTGTTACAGGAGGCCAAAAACCTAATTGTGGCTTTATTATATGCAGTTTATTATTTATTTCTTCGTCCCACATACGTTGCCAGTGCTTTCGTAGTTTCCTTCTTAAGAAAGGCTTCAGGTCTGTGACAGGGACCGAAGCAGTAGGATTAACTGCATGCAATGAAATTGATGTGGCCATCTGGTCGGCCAGAACGTTTCCCTCGATGCCCCTATGTCCAGGCACCCAGCATATGATCACATGTTGGTTAGATATATATGCTTTACACAGTAGGGAGTAGAGTTCATTAATTACCGGATTTTTGTGGCTACAGACAGACATCAAGGCCTTCACAACACTAAGGGAGTCCGTATATATAACTGATTTCTGGAGTTTTGATTTATTTATATGCTTTGCGACCGTCAGCAGTGCGTAAGCCTCAGCCGTAAAGATACTAGTTTCCGGATGCAGTACGTCGGATTCCGAGAAGGATGGACCGACGGCTGCATAGGACACCCCGTCGTGTGACTTTGATGCGTCTGTGTAGAACTCCGTGCAGGAGCATTTGTGCTGGAGTTCCCGGAAATGCATCTGGATTTCAATCTCTGGAGCATGCTTTGTGACTTCCACGAAAGATATATCACATTGTATGAGCTGCCACTCCCAAGGAGGCAGCAGCTTGGCTGGATGCATTAGGCGAAGCTCGAGGAGTGGAACGTGCATTTCTTCACTAAGCTCCCTCACACGAAGCGAGAAAGGCTGTCTTACGGAGGGACGATTGCGAAAGAGTGTAGCATATGTCATGTCATTAATGGTATTAAAACAGGGATGTCGAGGATTTGAGTGGACTTTCAGAAAATATGTTTGGCTGATGTATGTTCTCTGCAGATGAAGTGACCACTCATTTGATTCTACATATAAACTTTGCATGGGACTCGTTCTGAAAGCGCCAGTGGCCAGTCGAATTCCTAGATGGTGGACTGGGTCTAGCATCTTTAGTGCGCTAGGGGCGGCACAGTGATAAATCACGGCGCCATAGTCTAGTCGTGATCGAATGAGGCTTTTATAGAGATTCATTAAGCACTTCCTGTCACTACCCCACGTAGTCTGGGATAGAAGTTTGATTATGTTCATTGTTTTTAGACACAGTTCTTTAAGATGTTTAATGTGGGGGACGAAAGTGAGCCTGTAGCCAAGTATGACACCTAGAAATTTGTGCTCTTTGTTTACTGGTATCTGTTGTCCACACATTTGTAAGGAAGGATCCGGAACTAGGCCTCTCTTCCTTGTAAACAGCACACAAGAACTCTTTTGAGGATTGATTTTAAAACCATTTTTCTCTGCCCACCCTGACACCTTGTTGAAACCATGCTGTACCTGTCTCTCGCATACTGCGAGATTACAGGATTTGAAGCCTATTTGATTGTCGTCCACATAGACAGAATACAAAATGGCTGGTGGTAAGGAAGCACGAAGCGTTGTCATTTTAACAATAAAAAGTGTGCAACTGAGCACGCCTCCCTGGGGCACACCGGTTTCTTGTGTAAAAGTACGTGACAGCACATTGCCGACTTTCACCCGGAAGGTACGATTGGACAAGTAGCTTTTTATTACGTTTAGCATATTACCAAGAATGCCCATTTCTGACAAATCTCTCAAGATTCCGTTACGCCAGGTCGTATCGTACGCCTTCTCCATATCGAGGAATATCGATAAGAAGAACTGTTTGTGTACAAACGCGTCACGAATATGTCCTTCAATACGTACAAGATGGTCGGTTGTGGAGCGCCCTTCTCGGAAGCCACACTGATAGGGATCAAGCATATTGTTCTGTTCAAGGAAATGGATCAGTCGCCGATTTATCATTTTTTCAAATACCTTACACATGCAACTTGTGAGGGCTATCGGGCGGTAGCTTGCCACTGAGGAAGGATCTTTCCCTTGTTTTAAAACAGGGACCACAATGGCTTCTTTCCATGCGGTCGGAAGGTACCCTGCGTCCCAGATAGTGTTGAAAAGTGTAAGTAGTGTCACTTGCGTGTCATTGTGTAAGTTTTTCAGCATTTCGTACATGATTCTATCACATCCTGGTGCGGAGCTCTTGCATGCGCTCAAGGCAGCTCTCAATTCGGCAATACTGAAAGGATGGTTGTAAGGCTCATTCTCTCGACTTTTTCTTATTAATGGCTTACGTTCTTCTATTTGCTTATATATGAGAAAAGATTGCGAATAATTTTTTGAACTTGACACGCTCTGAAAGTGCTCCGCAAGTGAGTCTGCCTGATCTTGCAGTGTATCGCCCTGTGTATTTACCAGAGGGAGTGAATATGCTTGTCGCCCTCTAATTCTATTTACCCTGTTCCAGACTTTGTCCTCGTCTGTAAACGAGTTAATGTTCGATAGGTACTTCTGCCAGCTTTCTCTTCTGGCCTGTCGGCGGGTTCTCCTGCCTTGGGATTTTACTTGCTTAAAGTTGACTAGATTCTCTGCAGTGGGAGAAGCGCGTAGCAACCGCCAAGCTTTGTTTTGCTTCTTACGAGCGATCCTGCAATCGTCGTTCCACCACGGGACCCGCCGTTTACATGCCAAGCCATTTACTTTTGATATGCATTAAGATGCAATATCTATAATGAAAGCTGTGAGATACTGCACGGCAGCATCAATTCCTAAAGAAGACATGTCATTCCATGAGATACTAGATATGTTTTGGAACTTCTCCCAGTCGGCTGTATCGATCTTCCACCTAGGAGCCTGTGGTAGACATTCTTTTTCTTTATGTGTTTTTAGCAGTATGGGGAAGTGGTCGCTCCCGTAAGGATTGTTGGTCACTTCCCATTCGAGTTCAGGCAGTATACAAGGGGAAACTAGGCTGAGGTCAATTGAAGAAAATGTTCTGTTTGCGAGAGAATAATATGTGGGTGTCTTTTTATTCAGCAGACACGCACCGGACGAAAAAAGGAACTGTTCAACGAGACGACCTCGCGCATCTATACGAGAGTCGCCCCAGAGACAGCTGTGCATTGAAATCGCCAAGAACAACATAAGGTTCTGGCAATTGATCTATCAAGGACTGAAATTAGTGTTTGTTTAGTTGGTGATGCGGGGGTATGTAAAGCGAGCAAATGGTGATGAGTTTGTTTAGTAGGACAGCTCGAGCCGCCACTGCTTCAAGGGGCGTTTGTAGCTGTAAATGTTGACACGCTATACTTCTATGAGTGACTATGGCAACACCGCCCGATGATGCGACGGCATCATCGCGATCTTTGCGAAAAGTTAGATACTGTCGAAGGAAGTTTGCGTGTTTGTTTTTTAAGTGTGTTTCCTGTAAACACAGCACTTTTGGATTGTGTTTTTGTATAGGTTCCTGCACATCATCAAGGTTTCTGAGAAGACCTCTGACGTTCCATTGAATTATTTGTGTATCCATATTGGGAGTTAATAGGTGCTGTGTGTACAGAAAGAGAAGTGGTGATTATGGAAATTACAGTGATTAAATTACAGAGCCCTTTCGAGGCCCTGTAACGGGAGTTTCGCCCTTTCTGGAGCCTTCGAGCGAGCCTCGCCGCTCCTTAGGCGCTTGGTGCGCCTTGAGGACAGGTGTTGTGCCCATTGCCTCTTGTGAGGCGCCGGACACGTGCTCTTGCGAGCGAGAAGTTTTCAGGGGGAGTCCCGCCTTGAAGGGCAAGACCCCTGCGCCCACCAGCCCGGAGGTTGATGGGGCTCCCTGAGGGATTTGGCTACGCCGGCCGTTGCCAGCGCTGGGAGGGACCTGGGAGGTTGAGGCAGCCTCGGCTGCGCCCACCTGCGGGGTCGATGGTCCCTTCTGCTCGGTTGACGGAGCAGCGCTAGCTGCAACCGCCGCGGGGGCAGATGGCGTGACTGCCGACTCACTGCTTGTGGGTCGGACAGCCGCCGGAGGCCGTTGTGACGCTGCCCCCTGACGCGCCACTTCGGCAAAACTTTTCTTTGGCAGGTATGCTACCCGCCTTCGTGCCTCTTTGAACGATATATTCTCTTTTACTTTTATGGTTACAATTTCTTTTTCCTTCTTCCAGGAGGGGCACGACCGCGAGTACGCGGCGTGATCCCCATCACAGTTTACACAGTGTAGAGAGTTCTCACATGCTTCAGTGGCGTGTTCAAGGGCACTGCATTTCGCACATGTTTGGCGGCCTCGGCAGCTCTGCGAGCTGTGGCCAAAACGTTGGCATTTGAAACATCTCAAGGGATTTGGCACATACGGTCTTACACGAAGCTTGATGTACCCGGCCTCGATTGACTCGGGCAAGACACTTGAATTGAAGGTGAGTATTAGGTGTTTGGTCGCAATTTCTTTACCGTCTCGCCTCATCTTGATTCTTTTGACATTTATGACATTCTGTTCGCTGAAGCCCTCCAAGAGCTCAGCCTCAGTGAGCTCCAGCAAATCATCGTCCGAGACAACGCCGCGGGAGGTATTCATCGTGGGGTGCGGGGTTACTACTACTTGGGTCTCCCCAAATGATACTAGCTTAGGCAGTTTCTCAATTTGCTTCTGATCGCGGAGCTCCAAGAGGAGGTCTCCGCTAGCCATCCTCGACACCTTATATCCTGGACCAAAAACTTCGGTAAGATACTTAGATACCAGGAATGGGGAGATTGTTCGCACTTGCTTAGCTGGTTTTTCAGAGTGGATCACGTGAAAACGAGGGAAGGATTCTTTTTGCCGACCAAAAAACTGGAATACATCATCGGTGCGCCCTCTTTTCTGAGGGCGATCAGGAAGCGGAGGGAAAGAGGTTGCCATAAAGGGATAGAATTTTCGGCAAGAACGCCAGCCACCCACCGTGGAGTCCTACAAGGGGACGCTACAGGGACTGTAAGAACAGGTCCTGCAAACGCCAGCTGTACGTTGTCACTATAACCAGATATGAGATAACCTAGGTTGGTTATTCACACAAGGTTAACCCTTGCTGCCTGGAAAATTGGAAGTGAGCGGAAGTTAGGAGAAGACAGGAAAGATGGAAAGTAAGAGAAAGACGAAGGTTGGAGGGAGAGTGAGAGACAGGAAAAGGCAACTACAGATTTCCCCCGGGTGGGTCAGTCCGGGGGTGCCGTCTATGTGAAGCAGAGGCCAAAGAGGTGTGTTGCCTCGGCCGGGGGGCCTTAAAGGTCCAAACACCCGGCATCGGCTCAACCTCCAGGATCCCCTTTTCCCCAGACACGGCTGCCCCGCGCGTAGCCGAGCACGGCTACACGCGGGAGGGTCCAACGCTCGTGTGCTCGGGTCCGTGGTGTCGCAACACACCAAACGCCTGCTGACGCAGACGCCCCTGCGGGGTGTAGAGGGAGGATCAGTATGTGAACGCTGGTATGATGAGCGGTATGGGAGCCGGATGTGGAAGACGACGACGACAAACGCGTGAGTGGTGTGCTGTGGCAAACAATTAGAGACATAAATTACCGTCCGGACTGCCAGTGGACAAATGCTGTCGGCGCGTTAGGAGAGTGAGTAGCAGTATTTGAATGCTGCCATGATGAGCGGCATCAGAGCCAGCTATGAAAGAAGACGACAATGACGGTGCGTGCGATATTTAGAGGCAAATAATTTGAGACCGAAATCACAGCACCGACTAGCAGTGGAAAAGTGCCGTGGGTGCCTCCTCAGAGGGAGGAACTGTGCATCAACGCTGGCATGATGAGTAGCATCGTAGCCAGTTGTGGAAGAAGAGGTGGAAAGCGTGAGTGATATATATTTCGGCAAAGAATTCCACACAAGAATTAGCACGCAGACTGGCAGTGGTCACATACCATCGGCGGCTTCGCAGAGGCTGGCGCCGTCGATCATCGTCGCCGAACCAGTCCCGTTCGCCGCAAAGTTGTCGCCCTCGCCCATGTCAGCCCAGTCTCGTTGCATGTAGCCGTCATTCCGACCTGGACGCATACCTTCGGAAAACGAAAGGATGCAGCTCCCGGAGGTAACGCTGCATTGTCGAGATCTCCGCCAAAGCCTCTAACCCTGCCGACTAGCCGCAATATAGTCGATGTATATGTTGACGTTGTATTTGTGCCAGCGCTTGTTGATGGCACAATATCTCTTGTTCATCACAATATCTCGGTGATGAACAAGCTTCTTCGTTGCCGCCTAAAGTCCTTACACCTGCGCATCTCGTGCTATCCGGGTCGCCGACAGAATTGGCATGGGTGCTTGGCATGTGCATGGCCCAAATACCTGTTGCTGGATTCAACACTTCCGTTTTATTTGCTATTCAGGAGCGGAGTTCCCCTGACTTGAACTTCGGCGTCAGCTTTTTATGGGATCATTGAGCACTGATTCACTGCGCTGCAGACCTCCTCCAACTCAAGCTGCCTATTCACTGCTGTGCTTCATAACCAGCTGAGCCTTGTTTATGTTGTGTAGACTCCGTACGGTTGCCGCCTCAAGCCTTTGACTTGCTTGCCATCTGTTCCTGACGGTGACTATGTGCTTACTCCTACTGTCAATATTCTCATGCTACGCACAGTTGGCGCTCCTCATACCAGCGTGACTATTGCCGATAACCACGTATTTCTTCCTGTTTTAAATTTTGGTTTAAGTACGCCAATTATCCCGAAAGGCATTTCACCCAGGAACGCTTCTCCCATCGACGATTTAGCCTTCTCTATTAGATGTGGCATGCTCCTCTGTGGCCACCTGCGGTCCGATCAGTTCGCAAGGTCCGATACCGGCATATTCTCGAAAGTGGTCGCTAAAGATCTGCTTCCCAAGAAGGCTGGGGATTTTCTAGCGTCCTGGTGTCTTATCGCTACGTCTTTGACATTGAGGATCTCCCGCCGGGAGAGACTTCCGTTGTGACCCATAAGATTGACATCGGTGATTCTAGTCCTATCCACCGACCATCTTATCGTGTGTCTCATGCTCAACGCCACGTTATCCAAGCTGCAAGTAAACAAGGTGCTAACCAAAAGTGTAATTGAGCACTCTTCGAGTCCTTGGACATCGTCGGTTGTCTTGGTCGAAACTAAAGATGGTAGCTGGCAATTTTGTGTCGGCTACCGTCAATTGAACCACATCCCGAAAAAGGATGTGCGCCCTCTGCCGCGGATTGATGACGCTCTCGACTGCCTTCACGTATCGAAATACTTCCTTTCAATGGACCACCAATCCGGTTATTGGCAGATTTCGGTTGAGGAACTCGACCGTGAGAAGGCTTTGTAATGACCCAGGAACTTTCAAACGAATGATGGACTCTTTCCTTAAGCTTAAGGAGGTGATCTTACGCTGTGTGGTTGATTCCATAGTATTTACCCCTACGTTTGACAGCCATCTCATTCATTTGGCCGCTATTATTGAAGTGTTTAGAGAGACTGGCCTTCAACGTGCCTCTTCTAAGTGTCAATTTGGAGACCCCGAAGTGAAAGTTCTTCGCCACCTTGTAAGTGCTGCGGGTATGCAGCCTGATCCTGATAAGATCCACGCAGTCGAGAACTTTCCTGTGCCCTGTTAAGCAAAAGATATGTGGAGCTTCGCGGGATTATGCTTGTATTTTCGTCAGTTTGTAAAAAAATTTGCAGATATCGCTCGGCCGCTGACTGACCTTCTCAAGAAGGACACGGCGTTTTTTTGGGGCCGCGAACAAGCCGAGGCCTTTGACACCCTCATCCCCTTGTTAACGTCTCCCATATTAGGTCGCTTTGATCCATCTGCACCCAGTGACCTCGCCCAACAGCAAAATGGAGTCGAGCGCGTCATTGACTGCGCCAGTCGCCTGTTGTCCCCTTCAGAGCACAATGTTTCTATCACCGAGCGCGAATGCCTCGCTCTGGTATGCGCAGTGGCTTTCGCCCTTACTTGTTTTCTTTACTTTTACTTGTTGCCTATTTTCTGCGGTAGAAGAACTGATAAGAAGCAATACGGGGTGGGATTTCTAATCCATAAGGACATAGCAGGCAACATTGACGAATTCTACAGCATTAACGAGAGGTTAGAAGTAGTCGTAATCAAACTCATTAAGAGGTATAGATTAAAGGCAGTACAAGCCTAGGCTCCAACATCCAGTCACGACAATGAGGAGGTAGATCAGTTTTATGAAGACTTTGACTTAGCGATGAGAAAATTGCCAACTCAGTATACGGTAGTAATGGATGACTTTAATCCAAAGGTGGTGAAAAAGCAGCCGGATGAACAGGCAATTGGCAACTACGGCGTCGATTCTAGGACCGCTAGAGGAGAGAGGCTGGTAGAATTCGCCGAAAGAAATAGGTTAATATTGAACCATTTTTAGGAAACGTAGCAACAGAAAGTGAACCTGGAAAGGCCCTAATGGTGAAACAAGAAATGAAATTGATTTCATACTTTCTGCCGATCCCAGCATACTGCAGGATCTAGAAGGCATAGGTAGGGTAAAGTGCAGTTATCATAGGTAAGTGAGGGCTAGGATTCACCTCAAGTTGAACAGAGAAAGAGTAAAATTGGTCAGGAAAACAAAGATCAACTTAGAGGCGGTAAGAGTAAAAGCATACAAATTTAGTCTGGCACTTGAGATATGATGATGACATAGAGGTAATGAGTGAAACTGTAACTAGGCTTGGCTTCAAAGGCAATTGAAATGAGAGGCAAGGCACCAAGGTAACCAATAGGCAAGCTCTCCCAAGTAATAAAGGACCTAATAAAGAAACCACAAAGAATGAAAGTGTCCAACTCATGAGATAAGATAGAATTCGCGAAACTGTCAAAACTGATAAACAAAGCGAAAAAAAGTGATATTAGAAATTTTAAGGTGAGAAAGACTGAAGAAGCCGTAATATATGGATGGAGCCTGACATCAGCGAGAAGCAAACTTGGCGCAGGACAAACCAAGATGTATGCACTGAAAGATAAGCAGGGTTGTATCATCAGCACTCTCTAAGGCAAAACAAAAGCAGCGGAAAAATTCTATACTCACCTTTACAGTACTCATACGACTCAGGAGTATTCTATTCGAAATAACAATGAACCGTATACAAAAACTCCTCCTATAACTAGACGTGAGGTCAGAAGGGTCTTGCAAGGCATGAAACGGTGAAATGCGGCAGGAGAGGATGGAACAACAGTCAATTTAATCAAAGATGGAGGGAAAATATTGCTAGGAAAACCAGCGGCTGTTTATACGAAGTGTCTGTCGACTGCAAGGGTCCCAGAAAACTGGAAGAATGCAAACAATATACTAATCCACAAAAAGGAGACGCTAGACAACTGAAAAAATATAGGCCCATTAGCTTACTCCAAGTATTATACAAAATATTTACAAATATAACCTTCATTAGAATAAGGGCAACATTGGACTTCAGTCAACCAAGGGAACAGGCTGGCTTGAGGAAAGGATGCTTTAGAATAGATCATATCGATGTCATTAATCAGGTTATCGAGAAATCTGCAGAGTGCAATAAGCCTCTCTATATGACTTTCATAGATTACTAAAAAGCATTTGATTCAGTAAAGATACCAGCGGTCATAGAAGTACTGCGTAGTGATGGAGTACAGAATCTACAGAGATTCCTCAGCCACCTTAATTCTGCACAAGAAAAGTAGGAAGATACCTATAAAGACCGGGGTCAGACAAGGAAACATAATCTATCCAATGCTATTCATTGCGTGCTTGAAAGAAGTAGTCAAACTGTTAAACTGGGAAGGTTCAGGAGTAAGGATCGAAGGCGAATACCTCAGCAACCTTCGGTTTGCCGATGACATTGTTTTATTCAGCAACACTGCGGACGAGCTACAACAAATTATCGAGTACCCTTATAGGGAAGATTGAGGTTGAAGATTAGTACGCAGAAGACAAAGATAATGATAAATGACCGGGCAAGGAAACAAGAGTTCAAGATTGCAAGTCAGCCTGTAGAGTCTCTGAAGGAGTAGATTTACCTAGGTCAACTAATCACAGGGAACCCTGGCCATGAGAAGTAAGCTCACAGAAGAATAAAAAGGGGTTGGATCGTATACGGCAGAATCGTAAGCTCCTGACTGAAAGCTTACCGTTACCCGCCGTGGTTGCTTAGTGGCTATGGTGTTAGGCTGCTGAGCACGAGGTCGCGGGATCGAATCCCGGCCACGGTGGCCGCATTTCGATGGGGGCGAAATGCGAAAACACCCGTGTACTTAGATTTAGGTGCACGTTAAAGAACCCCAGGTGGTCGAAATTTCCGGATTCCTCCACTACGGCGTGCCTCATAATCAGAAAGTGGTTTTGGCACGTAAAACCCCATAATTTAATTTTTTAAAGCTTACCATTATCATTGAAAAGGAAACTATACAGTCAGTGCATTTTAGCGGTGCTGACATATAGGGCATAGACTTGGAGACTGACAAAGAAGCATGGGAACAAGTTAAGGACCGCGCAAAGAGCGATGGAATGAAGAATGCTAGGCATAACTTTAAGAGATAGAATGAGAGCGGTTCGGATCAGAGAGCAAACGGGAATAGACGATATTTTAATAGACATCAAGAAAAGAAATGGCGTTGGGCAGGTCATGTAATGCGCAGATTAGATAACCGTTTGACCGTTAACCGTTTGACAATTAAAGAATGGGTACCAAGAGAATGGGAAGCGCAGTAGAGGACGGCAGAAGACTAGGTGCTGCGACGAAATTACGAAATTTGCTGGAGCTAGTTGGAATCAGTTGGCGCAGGACAAGGCTAATTGGAGATCGCAGGGTTAGGTCTTCACCCTGCAGTGGACACAAATAGGCTGATGATGATAATAATAACAATAATGATCATGATGATTTCTGTCATCAAGGACCACCATGCCCTGTAATGGCTATCGTCACTGAAAGACCCGACTGGCCACCTTGGTCGCCGGGCACTGACACTTCAGGAGCATTCTTTCGTTGTGATGTACAAGTCTGGCCGCTTACGTCTGGACGCCGACAGCTTGTCTCGTCCTTCTGTAGATCCTCCTAGATACTTGGCGTCTGACCGATTCTGACTTTCGCGACATCGCTACTGAGCAGCGAACGGGTGGCTTTCTCCTGTCGATCATTGTGCGCTTGACTTCATGACAATCAGATCTCTCAACCGGAATGTTTGTGCTCCATGACGACATTCTTTATTGACGCAACATCAGCTCTGATCGACCACATTTACTGCCAGTTGTACCTCGTCATCCCCGTCTAACTGTTCTTGCTGAGCGCCACGACGTACCCACTGTCGTACGCCTTTGCACCTGCTGCATTTACGAGAGACTTCCACGTCGCTTCTTCTGGCCAGGCATTTACCACTCTGTGCTACGTTACGTTGCCGCTTGCGACCCTTGCCAGCATCGAAAGTTGCCATGTGGGCAACCTGCCGGCCACCTTCATCCAATTGATGTTGTTGCCACGGAGCCATTCTTCAGTGTTGGCATGGGCCTTTATTGGTCCCTTGCCTACATCCATAAAAGGAAAAAATGAATCGCCGTTGATACAGACTATACAGGGCGCTATGGCATTACACGTGCCCTGCCCACCAGCTGTGCTACAGATGGAGCAAACTTTTTACTTTAAGACGTGATTCATTACCATGGCGTGCCAAAGGAGCTGCTCACAGATTGTGGCCGCTACTTCTTGTCCTATGTTGTTGAAGACAGACTTCATTCCTGCTCCACCGAACAAAAGCTTGCAACCACGTATCACCTACAAACGAACGAACTGACTGAACGACTGAATCGCACCCTTAGAGATGTCTATGTGCGTTTCGGCAAACCATCGCGACTGGGACAGCACTTCGCCCTACGTGACATTTGCATGTAAGTCATCGTGTCATAATACCACGGGTTCCTTATCTTTCTACCTCTTGTTTGGTCGCCATCCCAGTCAGCCTTGTGACACCTTGATACTTTCAGTGTCGCGACATTCCGCTGAATACGCCCTTGACGCCGTTGGTCGCGCCCGTATGGCTCGCCAGATTGCCTGTGATCGACTTACAGCGGCTCAGCAGCCACAAAAGACTCGCTACGACAATCACCGCCAGAACCTTCAGTTCCATCCCAGAAATCTGGTTCTGCTGAGGACTCCAAGTGGGCATGTCGGTCTTTCCGAAAAACAGCTGTCACGCTATACAGGACATTCCTAGGTAATGCGACGGTAGGTCGATGAAATTACGAAATCGCCCGTTTCGAAGACATGCCGTCCTCGTCCTTGGTACGAACTGATGTCGTCCACGTGTTCCGTTTAAAACTGTACTGTTCATCTAGTTCGCTCTCATTCAAAGAAACGGCGGGACGCCAATGCAGCATCCGCGGGTTATGTATATTTGTACAGGACCGTGCGCGCAAGGAGACGAAAAGGAAATAGTAGACGGTCTCCGGGAGCGGCGACATTTGTACCAGCCCGCGCGATTACCTCTTCCCCTGTAAATAGTTGTAAATAGATTTGTGCATCAGGCTTCCTCTTCGTAACAACATTGATTCACCCAGTCCACGTTAATAGTTATTTGGTTGGACCTCTTCCTCAATCTCATGATTGCCGGTACATTCTGACGGCGATTGACCGCTTCACCCGTTGGCCTGAAGCCGTGCCCATTCCGGACATCCATGCGGTAACGGTCGCCAAAGCCTTTGTTTCAATATGGGTTCATTGCTTCGAATGCCCCAACGCTTTTGCAACTGACCGTGGGTGACAATTTCAGTGTACTTTTTCCTTTTCCTCAACCGCCTGCTTGAGAATAAGCACTGCCATACCACGGCATGCCATCCCTATGCCAACAGCACGGCTGAGCGGCTCTGTCGTCAGCTCAAGGCTCCCCTCACTGCGCGCCTGTATTGAGACCACGGGTTCGACCACCTTCTTAAAGCTGTTTCACATGCTGTGACTGGAACGAAGAAAAACTGTGCAGTCGCACGCGTCGCAATGCGATTTGTAGAGGGCTCATTTCATATGATTGCGATTTCAACAATGCGACTGGTGCGACGCCCACGGTTGCTTACTGCCAGGTTTCGTGACACATGCACCATAATTCTTTTATTGTGATGAATAAAACGTTTACATTACAACATTATTGGCTTTTCTTCTTTAGAAGCAAATAATATGCACCTTTACTAATTTAAAGATGTTAAGATTTGTCTTGGAGTGCGCAACGGTGGTTTCTGAAATTCAGTGCGACATGGCGCACGTACAGCTGTTCGCAGGTGGTTTAGCGTTGTACGTTGTCTCATCTGCCTTCTATGACCGTTTCGTTCTGCCTGCGCTACAACAATCTACAAGATGACCTATCGACAAGTTCATATAGCTACTCTCACCGCATATGAAGTATTTTGAATTCTGCTGCCACGAAGTCGTCGTGTCAGACCAACAAGATCCTCGCGCGTCCCGTGCTCGGCATCAGCTTCTGAAGAAATGATGCGTGTATATCGCCCGTGATTGCGCATATGTGGTGCCTGCTGCTAGCCATATTCTTGCGCCAAACGCAACAAGAAGCACCAACCCGAAAGCCCACGTGTGCCCCTGAACGAAGCCTCAAATGATCTGCGTGATTACTGGACGTGGAATGAAAATTGTGCTGTGAAATTCAATTTTAGCGGTAGCCTGGTTCATCCATCGCCGTGCTTGCGCTGTGAATATATATATGGGAGCCCTCTCAAAATATTTCTAAAGGCGCAATAGCCGACGCATCAAATGTTTCGAGCAGTTACCGTCACATTTGTAGAAACCTATACGTTGTAACATAGCATTCTAAAAGCCACGCTTCTCGTCCACTTTGTTGTCCTGTGTCTCGCGCTGTTGGTGTACTCGGAACTTCTAACAAGAATACCACATCAATACGCGCTTTTCATAATGCACGATCGTAGGCCGTAGAATTTTTCAGCTTTCTGCTCAGCCTCGCACGCCGCTCACGGTTAGCCTGTTTTGTGAAAATAAATGTTATCATTATATTAATAATATTATTAGATATTATACTTTCTTCACTGTAATTTATAGCCATCATCCAGATTTCTTAAGCTAGTCATGCATTTAACCTGTATTAGATCAACATTGTTGCGACATGCTTATGGGAGTCATTTCAAACTAGATTACTCAGCCGGAGAAAGCACAAATGCAAGTCTCAATGTTTATTCGAATTTGGTATTCCTACACAGATTATATTGGCAGAATTTTATGTCGGCTTGCAATGTCTGCGATTCAATGCTCAGAGCTGGAAAAATTGATTCCTTGCTGTCGAAAGGCTGCTTCAATGTCGATAGCAAGCTATAATTATACATTTCGAAAGTTTTAAGCAATGACTATATCTCTAAGCTTATCAATGCCTTTTTTTTCAAGAACACAATTAAGTTTGCTTTCCCCCTCTCATTGACAGCCATGGAATGAAACTGTTCACTTTCATAAGTATCAGGATGCAAGCATTCTGGAGTTTGTCCTGAGCATTTGTCTGCATCCTATAGTGTGCATGTTTGTATCATGTTCTGGTGTTGGAATTGCAGTGATCTACACATATTGTTATATTGCAGCAAACAAATTTATTTAACTTTGTTTTCAAATCTACACTGTGGCCTTGCAGTAACGACCACATTATTAAGCAAAAAAAAAAAAAAACTGCCGGATCAGTGTACGTGTCGGAATCTATGCGAAGTGAAGTTTTTGTCAAGTGGTCAATTAAATGCTGTTAAAGTAACTGTGATATATACAATTTGTCTTATTTTCGACAATCCAACATGTCATCTTTTGCAAGGTTTGCTTATGCACCGCATAGGTCACAACCTTACTGTCATGTAATCTTTATGCATTACACTGTTCACAAATTACAGCGAAATGCAAACGGCAGTTAATGTATGTGCGCGCTGCGAGACATCAAGACAGGGACGTTTGTCGAGCAAGGAATGGTGCGAGGTGTATGCAGATGAATGAATGACATGTGATTATGTACTTATTTATTTATATACCTCGCAGGCTGCAAGGTTGGAGTATTATGCGAGAGGGAACAAAAAGTTGTTACAAAAGGAAGAATGGCACAACATTAAGAAAAAACCAGCAAGAACAGCAGTACCCAAACAATGCACCAACTAGTCCAACATGTTTTACTGGCACAACGTTATACAATACTTAACAAACAATAACAGAAAAAATTACTGATTATGCACCCTGTACAGATGGTAAACTAGCGAAGCTGAAATGTGCGGCCCGGGTGTTTATCACTGGGTTAATTCCAAGGGTTTATTTAAGTCTTTCTATATTATTAGTTATGTCTGTGTTTCTTAATGTGGTTATGCACATGTTTGGCTTGCGTTTATCACATTGTTTATTTGGAATGCCACACATCGCACTTTGCAAGATCACCATCACGGAAAGTGCAATGAGTGGTTCATTGTGTTAATCCAGCGGGTCCATCAAAGTGTTTCTGAATTATATTATGCATTTGTGTTTTGTAATGCGTTAATCATAACATTTATGACTCGGTTGTGCACTGTAGTTACCAAGTGACACATCGGGGCTGCACATTTCATTTAATTAAATACAGGGACACGTTTTTAAAACTATTGGGAAGTCTGAGAGCGACTGCTGCACGCACACTCTTCTGCTAGAGAGAAACGACGTCACTATCGGTCTAGCCAATGGCCAACCACACCTTTGCTGCGAGATAATTATGACATCTTGGTCTTGCCTTTACCCCGTCCCCCTTGCTGGCCCTTCCCGGCAATAATACGTAGATAAACATATATGTTTTAAATGCATAAGCATTTCTATGTCTACCCAACAAGAAATTCAGGAAGCCCACGTATGCCCATTATCGATACACCTGTCCCACGAACCACTTCGTGTGTATTTACGCTTACTGACACGACACCATTGCCATCCATTGACGTCAGTTCTACATGAGCGGCCGGACAGCAGTTTCACAAGTGCACCCCGCTGCCATCTACCCCACATAACATCAGGCTATGCCCTTCCATATCACCCCGTCAAACCACCATGGGTGAAGGTTCAAGCTTCGGTATGCGTACATGTCCCCGGCATACTAAAGAAATCATTGGTTCCCGTCAGTGGACTACAACAACTTGCTCTCGCGTACATCTGGTCAGAATACCAGACATATGTTAATGTTACACAGACTGCTCCGCGTCACCGAAGGCATCGACAGCAGCTGTGGTGATACCAGCCCAACAGATGACTCGAGGTTTCATCATCATCATCATCATCATAATCATCATCACCATCATCATCATCATCAGCCTGTTTACGCCCACTGCAGGGCAAAGGCCTCTCCCATACTTCTCCAACAACACCGGTCATGTACTAATTGTGGCCATGTCGTTCCTGCAAACTTCTTTATCTCATCCGCCCACCTAACTTTCTGCCGCCCCCTGCTACGCTTTCCTTCCCTTGGAATGCAGTCCGTAACCCTTAATGACCGTCGGTTATCTTCCCTCCTCATTACATGTCATGCCCATGCCCCATTGCTTTTTCTTGATTTCAAATAAGATGTCATTAACGCGCGTTTGTTCCCTCACCCAATCTGCTCTTTTCTTACCCCTTAACCTTTTCGTAAGAATCCTTTTCGTAAGCCTCCAGGTTTCTGCCCCGTACGTGAGTACTGGTAAGACACAGCTGTTATACACTTTTCTCTTGAGGGATAATGGCAACCTGCTTTTCATGATCTGCGAATGCCTGCCAAACGCACCCCAGCACATTTTTATTCTTCTGGTTATTTCGCTCTCATGATCCGGATCAGCAGTCACTACCTGTCCTAAGTAGATGTATTCCCTTACCACTTCCAGTGCCTCGCTACCTATCGTAAACTGGTGTTCCCTTCCGAGACTGTTGAACGTTACTTTAGTTTTCTGCAGATTAATTTTTAGTCCCACCCTTCTGCTCTGCCTCTCCAGGTCAGTGAGCATGCATTGCAGTTGGTCCCCTGAGTTACTAAGCAAGGCAATATCATCAGCGAAGCGCAAGTTACTAAGGTATTCTCCATTTACTCTTATCCCGAATTCATCGCAATCCAGGTCTCTGATTACCTCCTGTAAACACGCTGTGAATAGCATTGGAGAGATCGTATCTCCCTGCCTGACGCCTTTCTTTATTGGGATTGTGTTGCTTTCTTTATGGAGGACTACAGTGGCTGTGGAGCCGCTATAGATATCTTTCAGTATTTTTACATACGGCTCGTCTACACCCTGATTCCGCAATGCCTCCATGACTGCTGAGGTTTCGACTGAATCAAACGCTTTCTCGTAATCAATGAAAGCTATATATAATGGTTGGTTATATTCCGCACATTTCTCTATCACCTGATTTATAGTGTGAATATGATCTATTGTTGAGTAGCCTTTACGGAATCCTGCCTGGTCTTTTGGTTGACGGAAGTCTAAGGTGTCCCTGATTCTATTTGCAATTACCTTCGTAAATACTTTGTAGGCAACGGACAGTAAGCTGATCGGTATATAATTTTTCAAGTCATTGGCGTCCCCTTCCTATTGGATTAGGATTATGTTAGCGTTCTTCCAAGATTCCGGTACGCTCGAGGTCATGAGGCATTGTGTATACAGGGTGGCCAGTTTTTCTAGAACAATCTGCCCACCATCTTTCAACAAATCTGCTGTTACCTGATCCTCCCCAGCTGCCTTCGCCCTTTGCATAGCTCCCAACGCTTTCCTTACTCCTTCCGGCGTTACTTCTGGGATTTCGAATTCCTCTAGACTATTCTCTCTTCCATTATCATCCTGGGTACCATTCGTGCTGTATAAATCTCTATAGAACTCCTCAGCCACTTGAACTATCTCATCCATATTAGTATTCGTATTGCCGGCTTTGTCCCTTAACGGATACATCTGATTCTTGCCAATTCCAAGTTTCTTCTTCACTGTTTTTAGGTTTCATACTAGACCATAATTCTGCATCAGCCACTGCCGAGCTTGTGGCTATTCGGGAAGCGATTCGCCACATCTGTGGGGAAAGACCTCAAGAGTGGTGCATTTTCACGGACTCAAAAGCCGCGCTGCAAATTTTGGGATGCTTCCTGCGCCACACCGCATATCAGGTTCTGGCACTGCTGATCACCGAGCTACTTTCATGCGGTCAAGAAAACCACCACTGCATAGTGTTCCAATGGATCCCGGGACACTGTGGGCTCAACGGTATGAGAAGGCCGACGCTACAGCAAGGCGCGCCCTCAGCAATGGCCTGCGAACTGTAGTGCCATTCTCCAGACCGGACATCACATGCCTCCTGTCGGAATTAATGAGGAGTGCGACGAGAAGATACTGGGCCCAGCCAGACGCTCGTCACGTCCGCCTTAATAGGCTGAATCCCGATATGAAATTTCCTATTCTGCGTGGAATTCCACGCCCTCATACATGCCTGATACACAGACTGCGATTAGGCGTCGCCTTCACGCGCAAATATTTGCACATTATTGGACGGACCGACTCCCCGGACTGTTCAGTGTGTGGCGCTGTAGAGACTATCGAACATGTGCTCGTGGTGTGCCCTGAGTATGCGCGCGAAAGACTGACAATGGCAGATACATTCAGACATTTACACAATGGACCACTGTTGGAGGACCTCCTGCTAGGCGCATGGCCACAGAGTTGGCAGACGACAGAGACAATGCGTGCACTTTCACGTTTCCTAGGTGACACGGGCCTGGACTCACGCCTGTGATACCAGTTGTGTAATGTGTCATTCACCTCGTTCTTCCCATTATCATCCCCCATTGTGACCCTTTTTCTTCCCCTCTTCCCCTTCCCTTACGTAGAGTAGCAGGCCAGATGCTCCATTATCCGGCCGACCTCTCTACATTTTCCAATCATTAAAATACTTCTTCTTCTCCGTCCATTATGCCAGACGAATGCAATAGCTCCCACCCCCCCAAACAATGGCTCATACCTCTACACTAGGGTTTTTGTGATCGGACCACGAGTGTTTTGCCTAGGCATATACAGCTTCACTGTAAAAAGAATGAGTGAGTGAGTGAAAACTATTATTGAGTCTTTTAAGAGTTTCGCGGTTACGAGGTCTGCGGCGTCTTCATCTTCTTGGCGCTGGCGACTTGAGAGTTCTCTTCAGCAAGGGTGGGCCCCTATTCCAAGGCTCCACTGAGTCATGCTGCATCGCTCGCGTGCTGCACTAGGGTCCTTTGGGCCGTGAGCTCGCTGCTGGTGAGCTGACTCTCCCATTGCTCCGCACTCGTGTGTTTTGGTGTTTGTGGAATGCTTTGTTGCGTTCGCACTCCCAGGTGATGTGGTAGAGTGTAGGTGTGGCACCGCACCAAGGGCAGGTGGCCCTATATTGTGTCGGAAACATCTTATTGAGCACGTGTAAGTTGGGGAAGGAGTTTGTAGTATGCGCCAGTTGGTCGCTTCCTCCTTTGTGAGGGCTCTGTGTGGTGGCGGACATCTAATTCTAGTTACTCTATATAAGTTCAGGGTCTCTGCGTATCCCCCCTCGCAAGCCAGTAGGTGGGTCTCCGAGGCATTAGACCGTCCTGCTCGGAACGCTTCGCCTCGAGCTAGGCTGTCTGCCCTTTCGTTCCCCCCTATGCCTACGTGACCCAGGACCAGATTAGTTTGTGCCTGGGCTTTTCCTTCTCGGCGGAGGTGGCTCCGCTGAGTATTCTGAGGGCAGTTTTGCTGATTCTGCCCCTCGTGTAGTTCCTGCACGCCTCTTTTGAGTCCGTCAGTATGTTGAGAGATGGGCCTGTTCTATAACCTTCCGCTGCCGCCAGCCCTACGGCAATCTCCTCGGCCTCCGCTGTGCCAGCGACCTTTGCCGTGGCACACGTGATCGGGTTTCCTTCCTTGTTAACCACTACCGTCGCAGCCACGCGTTCTCTTCCGTGTGGACATACGGCGGCGTCCGTGTATACTGTATTGCCTAGCTGGGCTAGCGTTCTCTCAACGTATTCGGAACATCTTTCTGCTAGAGACCAAGGCGATCATGAGGCGTGCTAACAAATGAAAGTTTATTGAACATGCCGAGTAAATGCTGGTTCACAAGCAATAAATGGAAGTTACATAAAAATCAGAAGCAAAAACTGATGTGTGTCCGTACAGATCCCAACAGGAATCGCATCCATCTCTGAAAGTGTAACAGAGGCCATGCTGACACAAGATTCTCCCAATGTCATTGCATCTACAGCTTCCATAATTTCTCAAGGCAGCCGATCTCCACAGAATGCTAGCTTCTTCCTCTGTAATGCACTCTCGACACCTGAACGTGCATTGTAGATGAAGAAGCTAGCATTCTGTGCAGATCGGCTGCCTAGAGAAATTACTGAAGCTGTAGATCTAAAAA
Source organism: Dermacentor andersoni (assembly GCF_023375885.2). Lineage (NCBI taxonomy): Eukaryota > Metazoa > Arthropoda > Arachnida > Ixodida > Ixodidae > Dermacentor > Dermacentor andersoni. The sequence continues at coordinate 214,352,707 of NC_092816.1, forward strand.
TTCTGGGAGAATCTTGTCAGCACGGCCTCCGTTAGAAATGGATTCATTTCCTGTCAGGAAACACACATGAATTCTTGCTCCTCCTTTTTGTGTATCTTCGGTCTATTGCTTGTCAGCGAGCAATTACTCGGTTTGTACATTAACCTTTTGGTTGTTAGATCATCTCGGTTTTCTTGTTCGTACTATGTGTTCTCTGGTGCCATTTGCAGCCAGGCTGTTCATAATTTTTTTAGACTGCAACAAGTCACTTTAATGGCCCTTATGATGCTTCTGTGTACCTTATAAAATCTTTTATTTGGCCAATGTAGCAGGAATGTATAGTGTGAAGCAGTAAGAACAGGGTACGCTAACTTCTAATTAAAAGGTTTATTATGAAAATGCAGTGATCTTTAAAGGTTACGAGAAAGTAGTACAGCAATAAAACCTGATAATGACTAGTGCTTGATGAAACCAAACATAAAATCGGGAAAGGGAGAAAATACATATAGACATACAAGTCCAGGAAAAAAAACATTTTTATCACCAAGTCTGCATGTCGCTACCTTCCAAGGAACTCATTTTTTCCAAATGGTATGGAACTGGATGAATGTGCCTGCATAAGCAAGCTGTCAGTCTGTCTATTGGAATAACAACAGTGTTTCTTGAAAGCCTTCAAAGATGTCTTCAAAGATCTAGCCTTCAAAGATGTCTTTCTTTTTCTGGGGAAAACATGGGGAAAGCGGGAGATGGAAATTCAAGACAATGAGCAGCCCGAGAACAAGGTGAAAGTAGGAGCCAACGTTTCCACAAGTGGACCTTGAAGAAGACAAGTCCACCTGTCGAAACGTTGGCTCCTGCTTTCACCTTGTCCTCGTTTTGCTCATCGTCTTTTTTTTCTGGTAATTTGTATAACTCGCCACATTTTTACAAATGAACCTCGGTTGGAAGTTAGTCCTCATCCATCTCTAGTTGATATCATTCTGTTGATACTGCTTCATGCTATGCACTCTTGCAACATTTGTGTGTATGTGTGTGCGTGTGCACGCGTGGATTTGGATGTGAAATCGGGCCCTTGGGCAGAGGTATCATTCTTCTCCTGTGCAGCCTTATTAATTCATTACCTATAGTGCAACAAAAATACGATGGACAAGAACGAGGTGAACACACAGAGCGCTTACACAGAGCGCTTCGTTCTTCTCTGTTGTCTATCTGTTGCACTTTAGTTAATAATGAATACACACCAACTCATCCAGTTTTCAGTTATTATGTCGGGCTTATTATAATGCCGCTTGTGTCCTGGAATATCTGCATGGCTATGTATCCTGTAATTTAATTTCAAGCCACTTGCTTGCAAGTCGCGTGTCAATCTCCTGATGTTCCTGACAATCTCGTGTTATGTGCAGGCCCAGAAAGTTTCTGGTGAATCCATGCAAGGTGTTGTGGAGGGTGTAATCTGCACTACAAGTGCTCCTTTGATTGCTTTCAGTTCAGCTTTTCTATGTGTAGGATGACCTGGAATGGTACTCACTTATATGGGGTTTAGATTTATGTAGTGTCATACTACAGTTACACTGCAATTTCCACATCAGTGTACTATGTGTGCCTGATGTTTGCTTGCGTATTCATGATTAGCAACCTCCTCTGTGCGTTTGGCAGTAGCATATAGTCTCCTGGCCTAATTGTTTGCCCGCATATTGGACGGCATAGACCTGTTTTATTTAAAGTGCAGGTGCTGCCGAGGTTGTTTCTGAAGGGAGGGGTAGTCGTTCTTGCATCTCATATGCTAGCTGGCATAGTACCTTGGGACCAGGTTCTGAGCTCTTCAGGCAAAGAATTTGTGCTGCAGGCTGCAACTGTACTCTGTCTAGGTGCTTGTTGGTTTGCTCTTTCTCATACAGGACTTCAAGCATGGTAAAGCCGGAAATACCTGTTCTTACCCGATGCCTGTATTCAATGAGTTGTTTTTTTTGTGTGCTGCTGGTAATTCATACCGTACCATACCTTGGACACAAGCACAGCATCTGCGATTTTCCATAGTATCCGCTCGTCCACACCCAATGATTTTAAGATTATTCGTTTCACCAAGTGTAGAATTTGCGTCCAGGCACGGCATAATTGTTTCACCCACATGCTGGCTCTGCCGTCATAGTCTTCCACTAGCTGAGGATTTGTGGATGTTGACTTGCGGGTATGTTTCTCCAGCTATTGGGAGTACGATGTGCAATCTGGAGTAGTTCTTGATTGTAGTCGTTTTTCGGACGTCGATGTAAGCCGACTTATCAGAAAGCGAGAGGCCAGACTGGCCAAGAAAGTCTGCAGTGTTGTCGAGGGCTTGTTGCATCATTCTTGATTTCTGTATAAGATAGCTTTCCCATAGACTGTAATACACCATAGGCTGTAGTATTTCTTGCAGTATGCCCGTGTTGTTGGTGTGGGTGGGCCAAATGTACCTCCAACTCTCACCTGGAATTTTCCGTCTTTCAGAAAGTTAATGTTTAACTTAAGTGCTCTACCAGAAATGTATTTGCTCATCGTTCCTCTAATGAGACTAGCATGAGGTACTGCTGTTAAAAGCCTCTTCACACTCTTCATTCTTTCATAAGCGGTAATACACAATGCCCTGCAATGAAGTTTCTGCTGCTTATGGCCCACTCATTATATCTGCCAGAGGGGGCAACTCTTGAAAAAGGTTTTCTTTGTGATATGTGTGCGACGTAGTATGAGCATTCATGTCTTGACATTTATACATCTGTAGAACCAGCTTCCTGACAGAGCACTTGCTGTACCTGATTATTCTTATATGTGCAGTGCTGTTGAACAATACACATTGATGCAATGCATATTTACGCACTCGAATTATCATGAAAGATTTACAATTTAATTGTACATTTTTGCAATTTTGCACTATGCTTTCTGTTGGTGTTCGATTTTGCGTAAGCATGCCCCCCTATGCAGTAGTATTTTGAAGTTTAAGGGTTCAATAAACGATGATGAAGTAAATCTAAGTGCAAGAGCTCTTTTTTACCTACGATTCCCATCGAAATGCGGCTTCCATGGCTGGAAAATCAACGCCTCGCCTTGGGTTAGCAGCAGAATGCTATAGCCACAGTGACAGGTGAATAAATTGAACAATATTTTTGTCTATAGTTTTTTTTCTTGCCTGTATGTAAGTAAAATTTGGAATAAGTTTTTTATTGCAAAAAAGCCCAGTTTGTGGTCCTTTATTGAATAAACCACACATTGTGTATAGTTGAAATGCAGAAATTTGTTCTAAAATCATTGGGTGGTGTGTTCTTGCAAGAAGCATGGTATTTCATTACTTATAAAGAGTAATCCTAGCAGATATTGTTATATGGGTTTACACACTAATATATGTGGTCACGAACTTATTAGAAACATGTAAGGCATGAATGTTTCTGCTCACTTGATCAGCTGTGAACGTGCAAGAACTGCTTGTACTGGCTGACTGCACTGCACAGTTTTGATTTACTTTTCTTCAGCGTGTCGTTTTATACTGTTTTATTCCCACAAGAACGGGCCATTTGCCTGCTTTTCGCATTGTTGAACGAGTTTTACATGCCGGAGTAGGAGGGTACGTTTTCGTTGTGCCACTATAGCAAGCAAATAATTTACTTAATTTACTAGCTGTAGAGTTATTTACCTTTCAAAGCAAGTGTTAATGCAAATGCAGTAGGGATATGAAGTCCGCAACATGGTCAATGTTTATTGATTTCTGTGCATAAAAGAAATTCTCCAGAGAAGACGTGCAACTTAACGTGCATGTAATATTCGAAAACAAATTAACGACGCTGTTTATTCAAGCCACGGATTTAATGCTATCGCAGCAGATTCATTACGATAGCCTAGACTATTGCTCTGTCAAATTTAATAAATGAGGTGAGATAAGCTTTCAAGATGCATCGGGAAATTCACGCTTGAAAACTGACAAGAAAACGCAACTGAATGGTACCGCGTTCAGCACAACGTTGAAACTTCGGGCACTTTGCTGTCTTGTCATTCGCCCTTACCGAGGTTGAAATAATTCAAGCTGCTCCGTAAGCGCGATTTTCGCATGCTACTGAACAAACGAAAATTGTGACGACCGGGTCGTCTGGTGGGGATCGTACACATCCTAGTACTGACAACTCGCAAAGGCGTACGAAGCAAGCGTGAAAATGCACTTCATTTACTGCGTCGTGTCAACAAACGCATAGAAACGGGAGAATGGAGTCTGCAGTACAAGTCTTTTTTTTATTCTCTTTTCCTGTACGTACCGAATTCGGCAATCCACGTCTCCACGCATTGCAGTTGTTGTGCGATACTCTATTCTCCAAAACAAACCGGCGAAATAGCTCCGTGATAGCTCTCCGCGCAATGTCGACGGAAAATCGCAGCGATCGCTGCGACGATGCGACTGTGCGACCAACAGGTTGGTCGCAGCCAAAAATTGGGGGGTCGGCACTGCGACTGCAATTTTTATCGCAAACGACGGAAATCGCACTCCCGGTGTGACGAAAATCGCATCATGTGAAACAGGCTTTAGGGGGCTTTTTGGCCTATTCACCGTCCTTCATCTTGGTCTCCGCTGCGGCCATTCGGTTCCTGAAAAGATAAATAACTAGATGGAGAAATACACAGGTTCAAAGCGCCTGAAGAAGACAAAGAAGGCTATCTACATTAGTAACTTTGAATAAGCATGTGTGCATGAGCCTACGCTCTGTCTGCATTCAGAACTCCTAGCGAGCTCACGCGTAAGCTTCTTCTAAAGGTATCCTAGGTGGTTGGTGCATACATGTGCACACATGTGCAATTTATCATGCCATTCTCCAAAATGGCCGTAGCCGATCTCCGAATACGGGAAATACCCTAAAAGGTTATAAGCAATGAAACTTTCTTTTGTCGTTATATAGTAGTGCGCTTGTGACGGCGTGTTCTTGGAAGGTACTCTTTTAATGCTGTATGTCTATGGCACTAGCACGGGAACCATTGCAGCCGGCAGAAGCGACCTAGGGCAGACACAAAGGACAAACAAACTCCTAGTTGTGCATGCAGCTACAGGGCACGGAGGGATCCAATCTACAAATGCTTCCTCGATATGTCTCCATGCGTACAACAAATGGAATGGTAAAGAATACTTGCGGCACACTTTTGCCAGACTACTTGAGTTGTAGCAATTGCGTCAAACCGAGGAGCATTACTTCAACAAAGAGCAGCTATCACACATTACACAATACCTAGATACATGGAGTCAAACATTTACTGTGCAGTTTATACGTAAAGTAGCTCACACAGTTCTGAATAAAGCAGGGATAGAAAACAGATGCAACTCCATTCTTAACCAGATCATGGCAGGTCTTCTCAGTTAGAACGTCAAGGAAAATCAAGTCCAGAAACAACAATTAAAGCAGCGCGGTTCCTTTTTACCCGGTGGTCACAGAGTTCGGACACGAGCAGCCTGCGGGATCCCGTGCGGCAGGAGGCCAAGGAGGATGTATCCGTCAAGGAGGACGTTGACTTACCAAAGGTAGGTGTGGGATAAGAGCTGCAAGAGACACCCCGCGCACTCCGTTTGAAAACGGAGTGAAAACGGGTTTATTTTCGGTCGTGCGCCCTGTGTGTGAGCAAATTACGGCTTGACCCATTTATGGGCATTTAGTTTTTAGCAAGGACGCAACAGATGCATTGACCTCTCGGATTCTTTTCACGTGGTGTCTGTTCAAGGTAACGATGTGCCTACGTGCCAGAGTAACAAGCTAGTTTTGGTCGAATCCACGCGTAGCATGTAGCAGATTCAAGCACCATCGCTTTCAATGCCAATTTGCCGGGGAATACCATCCTCGTCAATAGACTAATTTTATTTCACTACAACACGAAGTCATATATAATAATTGCTGCCTTGCACCAGGCAGGAATTATTACCACAGCTAATCCTGTGCTTCCGAATTTTCCAATTTCGTTGAAGCTAGTGCAGTTAACCCAAGCACAAAGACTGTTCTTTCTCGGTCGCAATTTATACGAAGCAGAACGCGTGGGCGCCAGAGGACGATCACCAGACCCTCTGTAAAATGTACAACGGACGTGCTCCGCCTGATACCGCCATGCAGTGGGAAGGCGATATAGGCAAAAGTAGGGGAGCACAAACTTTCTATTAAAAATAAGGAAAATGTGCTTCTACCTCCACATGCCTCAGTCTGCTGGTGTGAGCGACGGCTTGACAACATAAAAGTGTCAGGCAGAAACCAAAAAACTATTGCATGCTAATTTTTGGATGTTTTCTATATCTGAAAAAGAGGAGCGTATTGCGCCAGCGACACGTCTATGCGCTTATTCCGATGCGAAATCCGAGTTGTTTTATTATCTTTCTTTACTGTTACGAAGCTGTACGAATGCGTAGTATTCGGCATGTTTTTCCTACTCGGAAACTCCAGAAATGAATTTTCAGCGTTGTGGTCCTCTGTACTTTGAGTTTTCTTTAATTTTACTACGATGACACCAACAAATATTGGCTGATTTCCTTAAGGACAAGTTATAATTAATGTTCTCACATCGTCATAGCACCTAGTCTTCTTCCGTCCTCGACTGCGTTTTCCTTCCCTTGGCATCAGTTTAATTACTATGATAAACGACTGGTTTCATTTATCACGTGGCCTACCTAACTATATTTTGCTGAAGTAGACTATTGGCTACTCCCCTTATCTCTCCAACCCACATCCCCATTTTCCTGTTTCTTAATGTTATGTCTCATTTTATTGGTCGTTCCACGATCCTTATCTCAACTGTTCTTAAGCATATTTGTTATCCTATAAGATTCCGTCTCATATGCAAGCACTGGTTGAATGGAATGATTGTGCTCTTTAATTTTCAAGGCTGAACAGCCACGAACCCGCTATGACTGGGTAATCCCCGCCGTATGCACCCATTTTTATTCCTCTGTAAATTTTATTCCTAATATGCAGATCCACTGGGAGCCAAAGTAAACGTACTCTTGCGCAGATTCTTGAGGCTTACGGACAATCACGAATGCTCGTTCTCTTGCTTCGTTCTTGAATGTGACTTCTGTCTGGCATAGTAATCTTCAACGCTACCCTTAGTTTGTCGGTAATGGTGCTCACTCATTTGCTGCAATTCATCTGCCGCATTGCTGAAGCGAATAGTGCGGAAGGGAACTACGCAATGCTTCCATGACTGCTGGTACCTCTACTGAATCGAAAGCGGTTTCGTAGCATAGGAGAGCCATTTACTCATTCCTCTTGATACCCATACCTCACAGGCTACAAATGGATTATCGCGTGAGGGGCTCAAGAAAAATAGCATGTATTCAAAACACGACTACACAAGTACAACAACAAATCAAACAACTGAACAAAAGAGCTCGTTTAACATCAAGTAAACGAGGAAACGTTGGCAGCAAGAAAAAAAAGGAGAGAGAGAGAGAGACAGGTTATACTCTGCAGAGTTCAGAATTACCTGAGTGGTAACGCAGGTTCTATAGATTTGGAACGGTCACTGAGGTGCAGCCTTAGAACACACAAAAGAGGGGAGAGACGCTTGCACACAAGCCAGAAAAGAGGTTCAATAAGCACGATAAATTAAGTAGATAACAGACACCTAATAAACTGGCTTACAATAACAGAAACAACGTATAAGTTACGGCACGCGTGAACATTGCATGGCTCTTGAGGCGATGTGATGAGCGAAGGAACCAAGGGTTCATCCTAGCAGTGGTCGGGTTGAGCGACCTGTCAGAGCTGAATGGAACGTAGTTAACTCCATGTAGACCGAGATGAAGCAGGCGAAGCATCAGGAACATCGAATGGGAACGCAAGGCCGAAACGGAAGTCCCAGCCAGGCTGCTATCTGCAAATTGTGGCTTGCAATGGGACCGCTTGAGTTCTCTCAATGGCTTCCTGGCGACGTTACGAAGTGTCTTTGGATAAGAAGGCGGATAAGAAGGCCGGTCGGGTGAAGTCCTGGAGGCTGGGGTCCGGAATCTGAGAGCACGTGTTCAGCTGCCGGTCTGGTGGCTGGTTTTCTTCCTGCATAATTTATTTGTTTATTTATTTTTTATTTATTTCATACTGAAGACTAAGAATCGGTCCCAGCAGGACAGGTGCAAGAGGTAAGATAAAGGTACGAACATAAAAGATAACATAGGAAAACATTATGCAAAATGGAAACATAACGCCAACTAACAAACGTATTACCCACAAACAGTAAGCACTATGCGAAATTATTACGCGAAATTGAGACATAAAACGAATTAACAGTACGCATCATAGCTCTAGGTCACAGAAAATTAGCTAAGATCAGTTAGACAGTTCAATTCTAATACAGTACGCAGGAATAATTTAAACTGAAAAGCATTAGTTTGAGCAAAATGCGGGGTTAACGAATGGGCGTGATGATGTATTTGTCTAGTGGACATATCAGATAAATATACATGCGGGTAAAGGGCTAACTTTTGATTAGGAAGTAAGTAAAGAAAGTTGAGGTGGTTCCCAATTATTATCTGAATAATAAGGAAACTTAGAGGACGCTTAAGTTTCACCTTCAAGAGTGAAACGTGATAGCGTTGTCGGGCCCCGTAGACGACGGCACCGACACCCGACTTCCTGCGATACGGGGCCGCATAGCAAACAACAGTAGGCCGATGCCGGTGCCAGTGCAGAGCACACAAATGGCTCCGTAAGACAACAAACTGACTCATCAATGGCTAAAACCCGCGAAAGCAAGGAAAAAAGTAGTTGGTATTTCAGTTTCCACGTAAAAAAATTATATTTTCTCGTACAGGTAAATTATTTTATTATATATTCAAATTACAATACAGTGTTTTCATGTCTACAGGTTGTGTGTAAGTCGGACTTTACACATTTTCTGACGCATTTTACTTTGAGAAATTTAGTTAGGTCGCTGACACCTCTGCGCCCCGTGGAGGACCTGCGTGGTTCTGGTTCAGGATTATTTTTTTGGCGGACAACGCTGCCCACGGCGGATGCCGACCACATATTTTCTGTGAAATGAGGTCCTAAGGCTTTTACGTTAAAGAAGAGCTTCTGCCTCTGCTACCGGTCCGAACGGTTCTTAGGCCTTTCGCTCGTTGACTCACACATTGTTGTAGTGAACCTAACCTTGGCCCCAATAACGTGGCAATCTGGATGTGATCGTGCGACGAGCACACTAAGAAAAAAAGGAGTATACCTTACTCTTCTCGAATAGTCTGTACTCGCCACGTACGTATAAGACACACTTTGGGGGAGACACGGGAACTCTCTTTCGGCAGAGTCCCGAGACTATATGTGCTGTGTACAAGGTGGTTACTCAATCTCCCACGCAATGGTGATGCACACTCTGTTCTAGCTGCGACCTGGACCCTCTCAAAAGGGTTGCAAGAGTGCTGCTGAGCGCGTCCGTTAACTATTGTGGATTAGTAAGACGACTGAATATAAAGAGTCACATGGCCACTACTGAAGAATTCAGGTGACGTTTGTTGACCAGTCTGATGAATTTGTCGCTGTGTCAAGTTGTCTTTAGTGCGTCGTTTCAAAATGAGTGAAAAATTTTGCCGACAGTGGGAATTGACTTCTCAAATTGACTATTGCGAAAACACAATATAGAATAATAAAGATCTGTAGCAAACTTCTCAAAAAGCACATGACAGTTTAGCAACAAAAAGTGAATATTTCATCACTCTTTTTACTGTATACTGCAAGTGTCAAATGTGTCAGCCAGCACTGAACCACTATGAACAGAAAGCAGTTCCCTTTACTATTAAACTGGAATCAATGGCCAACCAAGCAGAACAGTCTTACAATTTCACTACGCACCTTGAAGCTGCATATGCATGACACTGCAATGCCACTCAAAACCATAATGGCGCCATGAATAGTATGTAACTCATGCAAAAGTTCGACTCACCATAGTGCAAATATATTATGATATGTCAAAAGCTTTATAAGTTATACCTATTTCACTGTTCTCGCAGACGTATTTTTATTTAGAGCTTACGATTTAACCTCCTAAGCGAATAAGCTATACATAACGCATCAAAAGAGCTACATTGATGTAAAAATGAGACACAGATAATGAAGTGCAATGAAAACAATATTCTAACTTAGAATACGTTATCTATGCATATAATATGATTGCTGAAAGTAAGTGGTTGCCAATGAATAATCCAATTTATCAGTAAAAACGGCTGTCGACCTTATGGTACCCTTGCTGGTACATTCCCCTCACAACTCGTGCATGTTTCTTAGCTTGAGTTGAAATTTGATCTGAAAATACACCACATTAAAAACTTGTGCATCAATATTTATCTTTCATACAATGTGCAACAGTGCCTAAAAATTTGCGAAATAATGGGGTTTTACGTGTCAAAACCATTTCTTATTATGAGGCACGCCGTAGTTGCGGACTTCGACAATTTCGACAACCTGGGGCTCCTTAACATGCACCTAAATCTAAGTACACAGGTCTTTTTGCATTTCACCCTCATTGAAATGCGGTCGCCATGGCCGGGATTCGATCCCGTGACCTCGTGTTCAGCAGCCCAACACCATAGCCTAATAATTTCACAACTGACAATATTACGAAATGAAATACAGCAACATTTACACTAAACATTTTAATTATGTTTACAAAAATTTCAGGACTAAGTAAAATATCTGACACTGATAATTTGATAGATTGCAATAAGCACTAATACAAAACTTGCCATCAAGCATACACGCTCACAACATATGTAGCACAGATAGCTGTATTTTGTTACGGCACAAATAGTGCATGAATGACAAGGAGAAGGAAGGAAGCAGAACCGGTGATAAGTAAACTACACCCAGCTGCACACACGCAGCTGTAACAATACACATGGTGCATAAAGCGCAAAATACACAAAAATATATGAAATACATCAGGAAGGATTCTTTCACTCATGACAACTCATCCTGTAACAGCAGATTACGTACCTCCTGTAATCTACCCTCGTAAACTGGTGAATAAGCTAGATTAGGTGCCACATTTAGCCATCCCTCATGTAAAGTTCTCGCGATTTTCTATGTTCTCATTTTTAACTTACCGAGAATGACTGACTTACGTAAAGTCTCTTTATGGCTTGGCACACATATACAGAAAGAAGTGTTTATAAATACTGGAAATCAGAGAAGGTTGACTGACACATAACTCTAATTTTAAATGCTTTTGCTTTGGCCTTTATGATTATCCACCACAGTGGTTGTTTGTAGAGTGAAAAATATCCTCACAATACTATGTTGGCAACCAAGTGGGAATACATGTTCTTGGTGTCTACCTTTTTTTGGTGTCACCTTAAGGTAACATTACTGCAAAGGCTTGTCTTCCCAATGCATGCTACCCCTGCTACATGAGCTGATGATAAGCTACAATAATGGTGTGTGAAGTAAAACATTTTGTGTGCTTAACTTTCCACTGCAGCTCCAATATAGCGTGAATTTTTGCTTTGTTGTGTACTCTAGCACAACTGCTACGCAGTTCATTTGGTGCCCAAAGAAATTCTCACGTCATACCGGGATGTCAGTTTTCTTTTCAAATTCAAAGTGAACCTTTGGCTATACCGCACAATGGGAAATATTTTTGGTTTGTATCTCTATCCTCTTGTTGACCATTAACATTAGCCCCGTTGCGACTTTTTTGCTGGTGCATACATGCCATATGATTATTGCTTGGTTAATGAAACACCGGAGCAATGTAGAAAGCACGAACAGACATTCATAATTTACGTGCCCACTGTGCATTGGGTGGATATGTTTCAGTGTACGACAAAGCTACTTGGTAGATTAACGTAACATCAAAGATAGAATAATTCCACTGTGAGCCCACAACATTAGTGACTTGGAAATTTATGTGTAAATGAACTTTCGTGACTCCCAGTAATCAACAAACAGTTTTTAGAAAGTGCAAGGAGTTGAGAAATTAAGCGATCTGCCGAGAGAGACCTCAGACGACCGCCAAAGAGGAACGAAAAGCGAAAATTAAGAAATTTAGCCATTGTTTATGAAAGTATTTTATGACTCAACGTCTTTTCATTTAAAGAGGAATGAGAGAAAACGCAGCCAGAAGTGTATAATGATTTCGTGTGTTTTGAATGACGCTTCTGCATTTGTCAGTCGAGCCGCCTGGCGTAGCCACTTCTCTGCTGTGCTAATGTGGGTATTTTCTAGCCTTCCGTGGTGGGTGCAGTACGTCTGGAACCGCAGCGTCCGGTGCACTACGTGGTTGTACGGAACTGGTGACCATGTATTGTTATGCAACGTCCCAAATAACAACATGAGTCGGTTTTGGCATTTTACAGAAACAATACAACAATCAGTATCCTCGAAAGTTTACCTAGCACAAATAACTTACATAATCAAGAGGTACTATTGCGCTCAGCATGAGCCACAACTCAGGACAGAAGTTTTCTCTTTGTGTATGTGAGGAGCCGTCATAGAAGTCTGTCCTAGAAGCAGAGAATGCACGTCGAAGGAGGCTGTATGCTTGAACAACAATGCCATTAACTGCTGTGGCGTCAATTCGGTGCTGATGGCGCTAGCAAGAACGGAAGCCGGAAAAAATATCTAAAGCTGTACGTGGTTGTCCAACTTCCGTATTTAAGGCAAGCACGGAGAGGATCAGGGTCTACGATGCATGTGAGAACAGCGCCTTTTGGAAGCAATATGGGCTCATTGGTTGTGTTAAGTACAGACAAAGTGGCCATGCTTTTGGTGAAGCGAACAAGGCTGGGTTCTAGTGCAAGCCCTTTGGATAGGCAATGTGCTGAAGGCACAACTAAAACGGCCCCGTTGGTGAAGTCAGAGCGGACTGCAAGCTGCTACTCGTAGCCAGGTGGAACCACACAACTATCATCAGTTCTGACTCCATGGTGCGATGGGTACAAGTAGTCGAAATTATCGATATCTGTGAAATGAACGAGGCACTGTTGGTACGAGATGAAAGCAGACGCGTCAGAGAGAGAGTGCCAGCCTAGAATAAATTCATAATGCAAAGAATAGGTAAGGCTTCCAGACACGAACACAGGAGAAGTGGACAACATGAACGCCGACTATCATCAGAAGGAAGCACTGAGGCGGAAAAAGGAAAGAAGACAAAACTCGTGCGCATGCTCTGGAATGGTAGCACCACGTGTCAATTGGGTACACGTGCCCGTCTACGTGAGAGGTAAATGTTAAGGCATTTGATCTCTTCCTTACGTAAGATAACCGAAGGCTGACTCGCGCTCGCACTTCCACCATTATTGATATGCCATGCCTTGTCCATAAGACGCGTATCTTCATTTCTATGCCTGTACAATATTGCGCATTCATCTAACTCCGGCGTGCAGCTGCAACCTTGGCAGTCTTGGCAATGTAAGCACAGATTACAAGGCGATCGGCCGCGTAACGACCGTCTATGTTCCATAAGTCTCTGATTGATACACCGCCCCATTAGCCCTACGTTGAAATAGCCAGAGTTAAAGGGAACTTTATGTACACAACACATACGACAGTCAGCAAACTTGTTGTTCTTGATGTGCCTCACTGGACAAATATCTGTTATTTTTTTTTGTCTTTCACCTGCTTCTTTTTTCTCTGCACAGCAGCGCATATCTTACCTAGCTTATTGGGAAACGTTAAAACATTAACGCCATATCTACTAGCAAATTTTCTAAGCCTGTGCGATACTGAATGAATGTAAGGAATAGCCACTACTATTTTCTTGCTATTACTGGCTTTTGCAATTACATCTGTCTCCCTCGAAATTGACTGCTGAAGGCGTTCAGCCACAGTGGCCACTGCTGCACTAGGATACCCTGCTTCTAATAGGCACCGTAGCTGCGAAAAAAAAAGAACCTGGCGCTTATCTTGTGCATGCACGTTCTGGTGAGAGAAGACTTAAGGTATGACATGGCAATTGCGTTTTATACTACTTTGGAATGCTTGGATTGAAAGTTTAACAATGGCTTTGGATATCTAGGAGAATACTGTCAACACACGGTATTTTGCTCGAACACCAAGGAAATGTCTAGAAACTTTACTACGTGTCTCTCAGGAAATTCTTTGGTAAACTTTAATCCTGCTTCATTTAGTTTAAATTGCTCTCTTACTAAGGTAACAGCGGAATTAAATCCGTCCCTATTGCAGAAAATCAGGTAATCATATCACCATGAATAGGGTTAACCTTTGAAGCGATACGAATTCCTGATTTCTGAAGAAACACGCCATCTCTCCACCCAGCCAGCGTGGACTTAAAGTACATTGAAAGAATTTCTAGAGAAGCACCCGTGGAAGCACTGCATTTATCTATAAAAGCGGACTCTTGCACTGGTTCTTTAATGCACTCATTTACGGAGTTTAACAACCCGTCATATGGCAAGGAGTAATACAAGTCTTCGAAATTTGTACTAAGTGCTGTACAATCAGCAGAATTTCTCTATGTCAAAAGCTGAAGTAATGCCTGAGAATTACACAAGTTAAAGGGGTCTGGAAAAACTAGCGAAACTAAGCAGTTCTAGGTAACTAGCCACATAGACCTGCCATCCCTTTTTCTGGCACTACAGCACGAAAAGGAATCTCTTGCTTGTGGGTCTTCGCCGGGAAAACAGTTCTAAGGTGAGCGATTTTGCTTTCTTGACATTACAGACAATCCTATCTAGATTATATCTTCACAAGGATCAACTGCACGTTGCTTAACTGCCGAAGGCCTCAGTTCAGTTCAGTTCAGTTTATTACCTTAAAAGTCCCCCGTAGGGGCATTACATAAGGGGTGGGTTTTTATAAGATAGGAAAACATCGTCAGAAATAATTATTTAAAAAAATGGTCGGTTACAAGTTCGGGGAACGAAGATGGACAAGTCGTATTAGCGATGCTGAAAACTGAAAGAAAGTTACTGAAAACATGTCATCTGGCATAATTGCGAAATAACCTTCGTTGTCCGATATTATTGGTGTAAGTTTATGCTCTACAAAATAATTAAGCAATAGTCAGACAGGGTCAAACGTCTTAATATGATTATTAGACGGTTTTATGCTTGCAATGCACTATGAAATACAGCGCGAGCGTTGTTCACCCGGCACAAACCTGGTTATGCAGCGCGGTAGGCTTCAAACGTCAATGAGTTTTATGTTAGGCTTAAAACAGTGTTTACGACATAAAGCAAGGGTTTTGCAATGGGTATTACATAGCATGGCGTCTCCGAGAACCAGTACGTTATTTGACGGTGAAATATTAAAAACGGGTTTCCTCTTTGTTAAAGCTCTGGAAGTTTCATCCCCCACAAGAACTGCGCGTGCTGGTCGACTAACCTGTTCCAATCGGCGTAAAGGCCAATGTCCACAGTCTCCCAGGGCCAAGCAACGAACCTTTAAACACTCCCGGTAAAACCTGACTTGGCGCCGCGATTCAGCGGCTAGAATAAAGCCAATACTCCTGGCCTGTTCAGTTGATGGTTGAAGGAAGCTGCAAATCATTTCAACTTCCAATGGGACGACACCATTACGAGTAAACCAGGACATACGTCTAGCGCCGAAGGTACATGTCACAATTAGGGAGCTAAAGAAGCAGGATTGTGCAGATAAGTAGGAGAACAAGGAAAAGGGCTCAGATTATTAGAAATGATGCTTAGAACTACAGAAAGCTGAGCTAGTTGATAAGGATTCATAATGCAAAGAAGGGGTAAGGCGTGCAGACACGGACACAGGAGAAGAGAAGTGGACAACACGAACGCCGACTATTAACTGAAGGAAGCACTGAGGCGGAAAAAAAGAAGACACAAAACTGATCTGCGCATGCTCTGGAATGGTAGGACCACTTGCCATACAGGTACACGTGCCGGTCTACGTGTACTTGATTCTACGAATTTGATTCCGCTGGTACCTCAGTAAGTGAACAATTTAACCTAACGGAGGAGGATTAAAGTTAACCAAGGAATTTGCTCAGAGACCCATAATACAGTATCTAGACATTTCCTTGGTCTTCGAAAAAAATCACGTGTGTTGGCAATACTCCCGCAGATCTTCGAAGACATTGTTAAACTTTCAATTCAAGCAAGCCGCAATCCAAGCAATTCAAGCATTCCAAAATAGTAAAAAAAACGGAATTGCCATGTCGTGCCATAGGTCTTCCCTCACAAGATCGTGCATGCACTAAATGAGCACCAGCTTTAATGCACAGGTCCGGCACCTATTATTTATTTATTTATTTATTTATTTATTTGAACATACTGCTAGCCTCACATTTGAGGATGTTGCCGGAAAGGGGCAGGATACATATTCAAGAGAACACAGTTCAAGTAGGCGCCGACATAGATAAGTTTGGGTCAACAAGGCAGTACATATGCACTCGATAATCATTATTATAAGCAGGGTATTCTAGTGTAGCAGTGGCCACTGTGGCTGAACGCCTAAAGAAGTCAATTTCGAGGGGAACGGACGTGAATACAGAAGGCAGTAATAGGAAGATATTGAAAGGTCAGGCAGATTTAGTCCCAACGGCCTTGATCGGATGATTGCCTGTCGAGATCCAGCTAGCCAGCCACACGTCGTTTTCCTCCTCTTCACTCCTCTTGGATGCCCCACATCCTACTGAGGCGCAAAGCTAGAACGCACGCAAGAGTGTCATTCCATTTCAGCAGACCTGTACTCAAAACACCAGTGTCGATCTACAGTGCGCCTGTCCACGGTGCTTCTGTGGTTTCTGCCCCTTTGCTGCACCAGAATGCTTCTTAAGAGGTACCATTTAGAGTCGCCATTATCTCGTTGGACAGTATAATGGATTAATGTTGCCAAATAAGTTCCCACGAAAGTAATTGTCCAAGTACTAAACTTTCACTCATTATTTTTACGTTTTCTTCGAAACTTTCTTGCACAAATACAGTTAATGTAACAAGCTGGCCTGGTTTTTTCAGGACAACTTCTGCAGCGATTCACACGTGCCTTTACTAACCATTGCTTCTGAGAGTTCTCGTTGCTTTCGCGTGAAAACATGTGCCGCAACATAGAAATGTCGCTGGATGTGTGCGCTGGAGGTAAGTGCGGTGTTGTGACAAACGAATATTTTGCAGACACATTTGTAGGTATTAAATGCTATTGCAATGCAATGTTATTCAATGATACGATATATTGAAAATAACACATTTGATTTGACTTTTGTATAAATATATCTTCAGATGCAAAAGGCAAGTATCCTATCATATAAAATTTGTTTGCTAGTATATTGTATCTTTATCTGAATTACGTATCGGCTCGGTATCTTGTATCTGCACCATGATGCAATGTGAGAGTACATTATTCTAGCACATCTGTTTATACGCTTTTTTTATTCCTACTTAATTGGTTTTCACACTGCTGCAGCGCTGTGTGTGCTGGATTTTTCCTCAGCTTTATTTGTATAGGTTTTTTCTTTACTCCATATAGAATGCTAGCTTAAATTGGAACGCGTAATTATGAAGTCGAATAACGAGATATTTTAATTCATGGGAACGCATCATGCATAAAAATGTGGGGATATTATTTAATCACTGCAAATGGAATAAGGATTAAATCTGTCTAACCAGCATTGCCATCGCACGCAAATGACCTCTCATGGCCAGGCCCCTAGTCACGCGATGCCTGGTACTGCTCTTGTACAGACGTTGTCGTTTGTCGCGTAGGCTGCAGGCAAGGACTCGCAGACCAACAACGAAGCCAGCAGCTCGAGCGCCGCGAGCAAAAAGAGCTAGAACAGCGCAGTCAGCAAGGCGAGCGGCGGGAGCACGGGCAGCGACAAGCTGGATGCGGCGCCGCCGCAATAAACCGACCAGCTACGAAGCCAGGGCCAGCCACGCTGGATCCAAGGCTCTCGCGTGACAGTCGCCGCTGGAGCGACTACGAGACGGCGGAGAGTTTTGTGCCTGCAATCGCGTCAGCTTCATGGCGGTTGCTTCTTCAGAGAAAGCGATTTCGGCACTGGATTCGGGCTCATTAAATGCGCAAGCGCTATTTCTGCTATCCACTTGGGCAGGAAAGCGCCTGTCGCCTAGGAACGAACGCGATTGCAAGAACACATATAATTTTACATAAAACAATAACCGCTGCTTGTACACTTTCAAAGGGCAGAGTTTGGTCGGTAAAGAAATAATTGCCAAAGTATTTAGCCGGGAAGTCGTGTGACAGGGACCGAAGGCCGGACACACACAAGCGATAACTTTCTCCAGGTTAATTAGGATCATGAAGCTTCACCCGAGTGCATCCACAAGAGAGGCGCTCACTAAATGTAGCAGCAAGAAACTACATTTCTTTCTCTAAAGAAGAAATCGAGGAAGTGCTTTAGCATTACGGGACAGGTTCATCGATTCTTGTAGCTTCCGCTATTAAAAAAGTACTGACCCAAAAAATTTTGATCGCGTTTCTCTGTTCTAATAAGTAGCTAATAGCCCAGTAATCACGGCACGAAACCTCATTTACTTAAGAGCTTGACAGGCAATTATGTGGAGCCTTGTTTGTAGCGATCAGTCCAAGTTTTGGTTTCAGAGAGCAGCGAGATGTGCCAGAGAACGAATGTACACAGCTGGACACGCGATCGCAAAAACCTCTGACGTATGCTGTGATGCACACGCGAGCTTCGTATTGCTGCGCCTGCTCGGGCTTTGCGATGTGCTCGCCACATATCGTCGTCGTACATTTCCGCATTCCAGCGGCGACGATTACCCGCTGGCCGGAGTCGCTGCCGTATAAGTGACGTGGCGTTTTGTTGGTTTGCAATCCTTCCTTAACCTCAGCGTCACGAGGTGCTGCGTTTAGCGCTTAGCTGCCCGCACGTACTTAAACATTGATTCTTAATATTTTTACGTTGCAGAAGTCGCATATAAAGCTGCATTTACAATATTTACAAGAGAGACAACGCTGCATAAAGAAGATGGCTGCCGAGACCGATTCTACCTCTACACGTCAAATCGTCTTCTTAATTGTGCGACTCTTGGCTGCGCCTTAACATAACCCCTGCCTGTAAAGCGCTTAACTATAAGGGAGGCGAACTCGCAGCTAAGTAAGGCCGGGACACATGCACAACGTCTGTAGGGACGCGTGAGTCCAGCCGAGCAATCTCGTAGTTCCCATTGCTAAGTTGACGCAATATTGTGTAGGGTCCTGTGTAGCGCGGCAGCAGCTTTTCAGATAAGCCGTCTCGGCGACATGGTGTCCACCGGAGGACAACGCATCTAGAAGGAAATCGAACGTCCCGATGTCGGCTGGGGTGCCGGAAGTTCTGCGCGGCCTGAGACTCAGTGAGTTGGGAGCCGGCAATCGGGCGTGCCTTGCGAGCCTGGTCATAGACCTCTTGGCCATATTTAGTTGGAGTGTTCGTCGAGGTAGAAAAGAGCGTGTCAAAGGGCAATGAAGGATGGCGGCTGAACTGGAGGCAAAAGAGCGGAAAGCCAGCGCTCTCGTCACTGAACGAATTATAGGCAAAGGAAACTAAGGATGTCGTGCTGTCCCAATCACTGCGGTCTTTGGAAACGTACACAGACAGCATTTATGTAAACATGCGATTGAGCCGCTCCGTCAATCGTTTGTCTGCTAGTGGTAGGTGGTGGAAAGGTTGTGCTCGGCAGAACCTGAGCGAAGTGTGTCTTCAACTACTCAGGTCAAGAATGTGCGGCCGAGATCAGTGAACAGCTGCCGGCGTGCGCCGTGATGGAGGATGACGTCATGTAAAATAGATCTTTATATGTGACTTCTAAAACGTAATGATATAAGCTATATTCGCTGTTATTTTGCAGACGATGTGTGTGTGCCTACTTCAATGGATCTCACAAGTGAACTCTACTTGTCAGCAATCCTATAATCTATTTTCTGTGCCTACACGGAGCAAAGCAATCCTCCAATAGAGGCAAGCATCCACATGTGCTGCTATCTGGAATTATCCAGCCATCAGGCCCTACGTTTTAGTGTTGAGTCTGTCGTCGTTCGGTCGCGTGTGTCCTGCACGCTCTTCCTGCATCTACACATTTCGCACGAGGCAGTCAACACGGTGAGAAACACACACGAAGAGAAACACACACGAATAGCACCAATATCTTTCACGTAGCCCGCATAAACTATCATAATCGTCTTCAGCCTATTTGTATGCACAGTGGAGGAAGAAGGCCTCTCCCAGCGATCTACAATTGCCCCTGTCTAACGATGGCTGATTCCTAGTTGCGATCCGCAAATTTCCACAATTCATCACCCTACCTAATTTTCTCCCACCCTCGACTCCGTTTTGCTTTCCTCGGCCATCCATTCCGTAACTCTAAGGATCGACCGGTTATCTACCCTACGCCTTACACAGCCTGCCCAGCTCCATTTATTTCTCTCATTATCAGCTATCCCCGTTTTCTCTCCGATCCGCACCGCTCTCTTCCTTTCTCTTAAATTTACGCGTTGCATTTTTTCGCTCCATCTCACTTTGCGCAGTCCTTCACTTGTTCTACGACTTCTTTTTTAGCCTCCAAGATTCTGCGCCCTATATTACACCGGCATGAGGCAATGGTTGCACATTTCGATTCCTCGACAGTGGTAAGCTCGCAGTCAGGAGTTGGTAATGCTTGCCGTATACACTACAACGCATTCTTATTCTTCGGTAAATTTCTTTCTCATGGTCCGGGTCCGCTTTGAGTAATTCAACTAGATAAACGCACAGCTGTACACAGTCTTGAAGGCCTATTCACGAATGATACCGAGACCCTACTTTTTGGAACACGGAAACTTCATACATACCTGACCCGACCATCCAGACCATCCAGATGTCGTGTTGATTCATTTGGGAGGGCTCCTCCGTTATGTGGACACTGCTGTGGGTCACGGCCTCGCAACTGCAAAATAATTATGGCAGCGACAGTGGCACATAAAGCTTATGGAACTCATGGCAGTAGCACCTAAAGCTCTCATAACAAGAACAAGAAGGCAGTGCGTAGAGTCCTTGGCATGCCTGCCTACTACAGGTGCTGTGTCAAGGACTTTGCACGCATCACTGAGCCGCTGACACGTCTAACCAAGTGTGACGCCACAGACCGACGTACTTCAAGAACTAAAAAGATGCATACAGTCGCCGCCGGTTCTTGTGCACTTCGACGAGGACGCCGATACCGAAATCCAAACTGACGTCAGTAGCCTAGGCCTCGGTGCCGTCCTAGTCCAGAGGGAAGACAGACTTGAACGGGTGACAGCTTACCGTCGGTTGCTGTCAAAAGCGGAAGGCAATTATTCTACGACTGAAAAGGCATGCTTCGCCATCATTTGGGCTACAGAAAAATTCCGCCCTTACCTATATGGCAGGCCATTCAAAGTCGTCAGCGACCGTCACGCATTGTGTTGGCTAGATACATTAAAGGACTCCTCGGGGTGGCTGGCGCGGTGGAGCCTCAAAGTGTAAGAATGAAATCGCTGTAACCTACAAGTCCGGACGAAAATATTCTGACGCCCATTGCCTCTCACGCGCCCCCATTGACCCGCAGCCGCAAGACGACGAGGATGAGGATGCCTTCCTTGAAATGATAAGCGCAAGACTTCACTGAACAGCAACGAGCAGACCCGGAGTTAAAAGGCCTTGTGCAGTATTAATAAGGGAATACCGACGTTGTTTCTAGGTCATTTAGGCGCGGATTCTCTTTGTTCATGCTTCTAAACAACGTACTCCTGAAGAACTTCTCACCAGTCCACCCCACTACCTTCTTGTTGTTACGTCAGCGCTGCGTCCAGAAGTACTACACGCCCTAAATGACGATCCAACCTCTAGGCTCCTCGAATTCTCCCAGACGCTGTCGAGGATAGAGGAAAGGTATTACTGGCCACGCCTGACCACCGACGTCGCCCGTTACGTCAATACATGCCGAGACTGTCAGCGACGCATGACACTACCAACCAGGCAAGCGAAATTACTGCAGCCGATTAAGCCTCTTTTCCGGCCTTTTAAGTAGGTCGGGATGGATTTGTTGGGACCGTTTCCCACCTCAACATCCGGAAATAAGTGGATCTTCGTGGCGGCTGACTACCTCACCCGCTTAGCTCAAACTATAGCTCTGCTGAAAGGTAGCGCGGCCGAAGTGGCAAAATTTTCCGTCGAGAACATCCTACGGCGACATGGTGCCCCAGGAGTCCTGATCGCCAACAGAGGAACGGCCTTTACAGCACAGCTAGCCCAAACCACTGTGTAATAGAGCCAGACAAGCCACAGGAGAACAAATACCTACCACCCGCAGACGAGTGGTCTCCCGGAGCGCCTGAACGGACCCTCGCCGACATGCTTGCAATGTACGTCGACGTAGAGCACAAGACGTGGGACGCGGTCCTGCCATCGTGCCTTTGCTTACAACACGGCAGTGCAAGAAACAACACAGATCCCGTCGCTCAAGCTGGTTTACGGCAGGAATCCGGCGACTGCTCTCAATGCTATGCTGGCGCACGTCCCCGACGAAGAGAATCTTGGCATTGCCGTCTACCTCTAGAGCGCCGCAGAAGCCCTACAGCTCGCCCACCTGGGGGTCAGGAACCAGCAGAGGACCGACAGCCGACACTACAACATTTGACGACACTAGGTCGAGTACCAGCCCGGCGACTGTGTTTGGGTTTGGACCCTGATACGCCGACGATGACTCCGTGATAAAATATTGCGACGCTATTTCGGACCTTACAAGATCATACGACGTATTGGCGAAGTGGACTATCAGGTCGTGCCAGACGGCATTTCTCCTTCACAGCGGAACCGCGCTCGACCTGAAGTAATCCTTGTTGTGCGACTTAAGCCATTGAATCAGCGCTAATGAACTTTGGGGACTTTGCGTAGATGAACTTAGGACTTTTTTGGACTGTGTTACCTTTCACTTTGTTTTGTTACTTTTGTTTGATAAGTGTGTTTTAGCGTTTCAGTCTCCTATTTCTAGCAGCAGGACGATGGCTTTTGTGAGGGGGGCATTTACACTTCCACTTGTTTATCTTTAGCGCGTGGTCGCTTTTCACCGTTTAACAAATTTTATCGTTCAGCGCAGGACACGCCTTCATGTATCGGAGGTTTCTGGAATGGTGTAGATTCTTCTATCCGCTGTCTGTTGTCGCCGAACCTTGTGTTATCTCATTGGATGTCTGCGCGACGCGAATGGTGTAGAAATTTCTGAAAGACGCGTGGGCCCCAGCGATTACTCCGGAACGTTTCATGGCTCATGTATAAAAGCTGACGCGCTTTACTCGCTCATCAGATTTTCAACGATTACCCACTGTGTTCACCGCTGTCGTTGTTCCTTGAGTGTGGCCTATATTTGAGTGCGCAGGTTCGCCCAATAAAACACCAGTTTCGTTACTCAGAGCTTTGCTGCTTTCTTCCCCGTCACTACTACGTGACGTTAAAAGCTAGAATGAGCTTTTACTAAAATATACAAAAAATGATGGCGACGTAATCACCATCGTGCACAGGAAAAAATAGCAAATCGACGAAAGCCAAGGTTTTAGGCGGCAGGCCGACGAACGCGGTCGTACTAAAGCTATTCGGCCATTCGGCACAAATACGCGCGAGTAGAGGAAGTTCGAGGGAAAGTGTACAGGTAGGACAGTCGATGAAAGCTGAATACGCCGTAAGAAATTCGACTCCGAGGATTAGGTCATGCGGACAATTGGTCAGCCCTGTAAAAATACCAAGAACATGGCTGTCGGCGATACTTACAACTGAAGTACACATTCCAGGGACGTCAACAGTGCTACCATCGGCCACGCATACGGCTCGTGCAGTAGCAGGCGCGAGGACCTTCCTCAGTCGACGAAGGAGGTGACAACTCATTATGGAACCTAGTTCCTAGTATCTTTTCAGCTGTCAAAGGGGCACCGTCGACGTGAACACTAAGTTCTGGTTCGCTGGAAGCGTCAATGGAGGATTTAGACACGACGCAGAAATGCAGCACTACCCCCAGGAGCTGCATGGTCTAATTTTCCGACCGGGAGGGTCCATAATTAGTCGGCGACGAATAGCGGCGTGGCTAGGGCGATGGGGACAGACGGCGCTGAGGTGACGGCGAGCGAGCAGGACGACTATCATCGACGGATACGTCAGAGGTAGGAGGCATACGGCGAGGCGAGTAGCGGTGCGGGTTGGCATTGGTCGAGGAGACGGGGAAAGGGAATTCGAATACGGCAACGTCCGGGAAGTGCGGCAGTGGCGAGCGACATGGCCAATGCGCAGGCAAAGGAAGCAAATGGGCTTGTCGTCTGGAGTTCTACACTCGGAAGGGTTGGGTGAGTGAGTGAGTGTCAACTTTATTATTAGAAGGGGTAAGGGATAAGGGAGGCTCAGCTACGTGGACTTCCAGGTTGTGCATCACGATGGCGTCTTCAGCTCGTGCCAGGACCCGCGTTTGGATGTCTCAGTCGGTGCTGGAGAGAAGGGCCTCCCATTGTTCGTCGGTGGGGGGTGGCGAGACGAAGTCGGCGGGCGGGG
Organism: Dermacentor andersoni; assembly: GCF_023375885.2. NCBI lineage: Eukaryota > Metazoa > Arthropoda > Arachnida > Ixodida > Ixodidae > Dermacentor > Dermacentor andersoni. The sequence continues at coordinate 214,377,133 of NC_092816.1, forward strand.
GGTCTTCCGGGCAGCCTCAGAGGATGTGGTTCAAGGAGGCAACGTCGCCGCACAGGCAGCAGCGTGGATCAATGACACCAGGGTGGATGTGCGAATACACTAGGGGGAACGGTGGGTCCAGGCGATCTCGGACCGCTTGAGAATACTGCCATGTGGAGGTGGGTAGGCGTACCGTTCGAGGCTAGTGCTGGGTAATGTCGTGGTAGCGGACCAGGGGCTCCGGCGCCGGGGCGTCCGACGCGGAGGGGCCCACCGCTCGGTCGACGAATCCTCGAGCGCGTTAGTGAGCCGACTCGTTGCCGGGCTGGCCCGTGTGGGCGGGGACCCAGACCAGTTCGATGTGACGCGGTTCGTCCTTCAGTAAGAGTGGGCGAAGGAGCCGTAAGGTGGTAGGCGAGACGAGACCTCGGGTGAAATTGAGATGGCGTGCTTGGAGTCGGAGAGTATGACGCTGGCGTCGGTTGAGGTGGCGGCTAAAGCGATGGCCGCCTCCTCAGCCTCGACGACGTAGGGCGTTCGAACAGTGGCGGCCGTGATTGTCGGCCCCGAGGGTGCCGAGAAGGGCGAGCCGGAGACGACTGCGAAGGCGTCCCCGGGCGAGGCTTATCGGGCCGCATCCACGTAGGCGATGGCCGGGTGGTTGGGGTACTTGGCGTGAAGCATGGCCGCACGGGCTTGGCGACGGGCATCGTGGTGTCCCGCGAGCATATTCTTGGGTAGCGGCTTGATAGAAAAGGCTGCCCAAATAGCATGCGGTTGTGAGACCAGGTCTGGCGGGTGAGAAGAGGTGTCATGACCGATTGAAGAGAGGATGTAGCGGCCGGTCGGCGAACGATGAAGGCGTTGCACCTGAGCGGTGCGGTGAGCTTCGATCAGTTCGTCGAGCGTGTTGTGGACTCCCAGGCAGAGGAGATGCGCCGTAGACGCGTTGGGGGGAAGGCCGAGAGCAGTCTTGTATAATAATAATAATAATAATAATAATAATAATAATAATAATAATAATAATAATAATAACTTCTTTATTTCCATCAGTGATGGAGGAGACTGCAGGTAAACGTCGCTTTAGAGTCAAGCGACTTGACTAGAGCCCGCAGCCTCCTTTACAAGGCAAACAGCGATTGAACAGGAGACATATATATATACATAGCAATTGACTATATGTGAAATATGCACAAAAATAAACGGAAAAACACAAATTACCTGAAAAACGCTCTTCAATTATTTCAGAAAGATTGAGTGACAGAACGTTCACGTGAAGCTCGTACACCAGTTATATAAATATCAAGACCTGACTTCAGAAACAAATTTAAAAGTGTTGGTAGTGTGTATGACATCTTTTGTGTAGAGTAATTGGCACGCGGAGTGACCACCTTCCACTGTTCCGTACACCTTGTGATGTAAGAATGCGTGTTTCTGGTGAGATTCGATAACTCATGAAGAAATTTTAAGTTCTCTTTCATCTCCCGTTTGAAAGCTTGACTTAACTTGTAGTTATAAAGGTTAAACACGGGTATTATATTTGCTATCGGAAATAAGTCTGATGTGTGGGCATTGTAAGGCAGGTTAAATAGTACTCGAAAAAATTTTTTCTGAAGTATATGTATCTTTTCTAGATTCGTATGTGATGTGGTACCCCACACGAGCAGACAATAATAAAGTGTAGAAAAATATAAGGTGTTATAAATGAGAACTTTGATTCTGTAAGGTAAAAGAGGTCTCAGCCGCACCATCATGCCAACTACACGAGATAATTTGCTCAATATCGATTCTATGTGCATGTCCCATAGCATATTTTGTGTGAAAATAACGCCAAGTATTTTAAAACTATCTACAATTTCTAGGTTTAGATCGTCATAAGCAAGGTTGATGGAACTGATTATTTGCTTAGATTTGGGCCTAAAGATTATTGCTTTTGTTTTGTTTATACTCATTTGTAGACAGTTTTGTTTTGACCACACATGAAGATTTTTCAGAGCAGTGTTAGCTTTATTCTCAAGGCTACTAGAGTCAGGTGACGAAAAAAATATACTGGCGTCGTCTGCGTACATTACGTATTTCGCATATTTATAGATATTCACTAAGTCATTTATATATATGATAAACAGGACCGGGCCAAGAATACTACCCTGAGGAACGCCTTTGGTGATATGCTTCAAATTTGAGCGGCTATTGTTAATTTCAACATATTGATAGCGATTATCAAGATAAGACTTTATAAGGCTTCCACAGTGCCCTCGAATACCGTAGGTTTCAAGCTTATCAAGTAGAAGCGAGTGAAGGATGCAATCAAATGCTTTAGTAAAATCAATATAAATACCAAGGACAATGTTTTTAATTTCAAATTGCGATAAAATAAATTCTTTTTGATGGAGTAGTGCTAATTCTGTAGACTGTCGTTTTCTAAATCCAAACTGGGCTGGAGAAATTAGGCTGTGCTTGTCAAAAAACTTCGAAACCTGCATTAGTATTAGTTTTTCTAGACCCTTGGAAAAAACTGGTAATATAGGAATGGGTCGATAATTTTTAGTATCATTAACGTTACCTTTCTTGAACAATACAGACACTCTGGCTATTTGCATCCGTTTAGGAAAGATAGCGCTTGACACAGACAAATTAAAAATATAGGTAATGTACGGGGAAATGATATCAAGCACATACTTGATAGGGCGAACCTGCATGCCTTCTGCATCGCAACTTGAGCTATTTTTCAGTGAAAGGAAAACTGATGTCACCTCGTGCTCAGGAAAGGGATGAAGAAAGAGGGAAGAGGAATTTGTTTGGCATAAATTCACTAGTATCAGACGACGCACTACCACCAGAAAAGTTTACAAGGTAATCATTAAAAACATTTGCAAGAGCACTTCCCGATACTTCGTTTCCACCAAGTATTAGAGTTTGTATTCGCGGAGCTGATTTTCGACGATTTAAGACATCATTTAACTTTTTCCATAAGGTATCAGGTTTGTTCAAACAACCCTCAAATTCTGCATGAAAATAGGACTTTCTATGGGATTTTAGTTCCTTATTTAGCTTGTTTCTATACGACTTGTATTCCTTTAATATACTTGGATCCTTAGTCTTGACGAACTTGTGATAGAGCGCGTTTTTGTAACTAATATGTTTTAGCAATTCGGGGGTTATCCACGGCTTCCGTAATTTTTTACTGAGCCTGAGCTTTTTTTCTGGAAAATGGTTCTTATATATTCGAGAGACTTCATCAATAAGCTTGCAATACGCGATTTCGACGTTAACTATTTCTGAAATTTGCTTAAGGTCGCACCGTAGAAGTTCGTCTCTGAAGCTATCTAGACGTGTTTCAGTAATGCTTTGACATAGGATATACTCATGCTTCTTGTTCTGTTTAAAGCTGTGTTTTCTTAGAAAAAGAGATACAGGAAGGTGATCACTAAGATCGTGTGACATCACCCCGGCAGTAGCATTTTCAATGTCAGCATTTGTGATGAGCAAGTCCAACAATGTTTCACTTTCGGATGTAATCCTTGTTGGCGTACGGATTAAATTTTCATAACCATTTGAAGCTAAAATATTTAACATAGTCTTTTGTGGTGTAGAAGTGGTCAGCATGTCGATAATAAAATCACCAGCGGGCACCAAGTAAGTGCTATTTTCTGCAGTAAAAGACAGCAACTGTTCATAAAAAGAAAGGAACTGAAAAACATTTCCATTTGGAGGCCTGTAGCAAACAGAAAATATGTACTCATTCGCACGAACAGTTACCATTTCAAAATCTTCGCAACAAACACAAAAGTCGGGAAGCAATTCACAACTTACATGGTCTTTCAACAACAGCAAAACACCGCCGCCACGGCGGTTCATTCGGTTCACACAAAACGATTGATTATGTCTAAACTTAGGCACGTCACGACCATCTCTGCGCAAAGTTTCACTGAGCATTACAGCATCAAACAAAAAATGAAAACCATTGATAAAGTCATCGATATCTGTTTTTTTGTTATAGAGCGAACGAACATTAAGGTGAAGACACTTCAATAAACCAGCATGTTGATTTGAGACAAGATTATCTACCTCATGCGGAAAGAAGGGACTATCAGTAGCCATCTAAGTGGGAATGATCAGCTTCAGTACGCTCACAAGAGAGCAGGCTCAGGAAGGAAAGTCTGACCTGTGACGCACTATGATCACAGAGTCGTTATCGGTCTTTCGCAGCAAGATCTTTCCATTCCTGTGGCGCGCGAATTTGTACCCATTCGCTTTAGCCCAGTCTTTAGCCTCTCGAAGCAGTTGCCGGTTGTAACTGGTCATGTTTTCCTGAAAGAATACCTTAGATTTCTTTTCCCATAGCTTTGAGCGGCTCTCCAGCCACCGGACTCGAACAGATTGCCTGAGATACCTCACAATTATACCAGGAATGTGGCCGGCTTTGCATGGAAGGCGGTGAAGGGCAGTGACATCGGTTTCACTAAGTACAGGGAAATCAATCAATGTGGCAAGAGAATTCACTTTTTCAAGCAAATTTTCATTGTCAGCTGCACTAACACCATGAATTTCTAGGTTGAACCTGCGATTTCTCCATTCCAGCTCATAAAGATCCGCCTCTAACTTCTCCGTCGCATCGTCACTAGCGTGAGAGCGTTGTTCAAGGTGTTCAAGCCTTTTCCGGATTTCTTTCGTGTCCTTTTCTTGCGCGGCCAATCCTGCCAACATTTCGTCATACTTATCAGACATTAGTTGTACCGACCACTCAATGCCTGGCAGTCTCTTTGAGCGGCAAGAACTCATCCAACTTTTGACTTATGTTCGCTAAAAGCGACCTTATATCAGTTAGTTCATCAGCTGACGACTTCCCGCTTGAGTCTTCACTATCCTTTCCTGCGACTCTGCATGCAGAGCAAGTCCACTTTTGTTTAGCCGATTCAGATTTTTTCTTGTATTGTTTATCCGATAAGCCAGCACATGTCCCAATGTGGAAGAGCCCCTTACATTCGCCACATGACACAGACATTTCATCTGAGCTCACAGCTTCGTTGCATGAGCAACAGGTGCCTACAGTTGCCATGGGAACAGGATACGGAAACACAGAGAAGCACACTCGAGTGGCAGCAGCGGTAGAGTAGACAACATGAAATGAACTAAAGAGCGAATGTTACAAGACGTGAACTAACCTGCGTAGAGTAGGCGAATGTAAGCCAATGTGCCAGGGTCGCTACCGCTGCTGCCAAAGTGTCGTTGTCTTCCACGTCGGCGGCTTTTATAGCGAGGAATCGGGGCGGCAGTGGCACCCGGTGGCAGACATCATCGACGCTATCACCTGTCAATAGCATCCAGGCTGAGGAATCCGCACGTGTAGGTAACACGAGAACGATGCAGCACCAAAGACGAAAAGGGAAGGCAGCGCCACAAAGACTACCGCCCGAGACACAAGGGCCGTCGAAGAATCTGCGTAGAACACGGGAATATAAGCCAATGTGCCAGGGTCGCTACCGCTGCTGCCAAAGTGCCGTTGTCTTTCACGTCGGCGGCTTTTATAGCGAGGAATCGGGACGGCAGTGGCACCCGGTGGCAGAAATCGTCGACGCTACCAGCTGTCGATAGCAGCCAGGCTGAGGAATCCGCACGTGTAGGTAACACGGGAACGATGCAGCACCAAAGACGAAAAGGGTAGGTAGCGCCACGAAGACTACCGCCGGAGACACAAGAGCCGTCAAGAATCTGCGTAGAACAGGGGAATGTAAGCCAATGTGCCAGGGTCGCTACCGCTGCTGCCAAAGTGTTGGCAGCAGCGGCAGATGAGGACGTCGACCTTGTCGCGTTCCGATTTGAGAAGACGATTATAAGGAAGGCCATACGTGAGACGGGAAACGACGAAAGCGTCGACTAGGCGGAGGAGATCGTGTTCACGCATGCCCATGCGCCGCGCTCGGACACGAGCGAGCATGCGCGCGGTTTGCTGAACCGAAAGCGAGAGCTGGTCGCTGGTGTGAGCATTATGGCGGTTTGACTGTAGTATCAGCCCGAGCACCCGGAGATGCGAGACAACGGGAACGGGAGTGGAATTGGCGTGAATCGTGATGGCGGCGGGAGGCGTCTTGCGGCGACCCTGGTCGGGGGGCCGCATGAGGAGGAGGGCCGATTTGGCCTCCGAGCAAGCGAGACTGGTCACGTGCACGTGACTTGTGACGACGTGAGTTGCGCATTGCAACGTCTGCTCAATGTGCCCGTCGGAGCCTGACGTGACCCAAAGAGTTACGTCGTCCGCGTACAGGGTGTGTTTGAGATCGGGGATACGGTCGAGCTTGTCGGGAAGTGAGCGAAGGGCGAGATTGAAAAGGAAAGGCGACAAGACGGCGCCCTGAGGGGTACCACGAGATCCAAGTATGCGGGAGACGAGAGATCTCCCGCGATGATTTCGGCCGTGCGGGCTGTGAGGAATGAGCGAATGTAGTGGTAGGTGCGAGAGCCGGGGTTGAGGTGGCGAGTTCGGTAAGAATAGCCAAATGGGAGACGTCGAACGCCTTGTGAAGGTCGAGGCTAAGGAGAGCCTTAGTGTTCGAGAAGGTAGGCGGATCGAGAAGGTCGTGGTGGAGTTGCAAGAGGACGTCTTGTGTAGAGAGGTGGGGGCGGAAACCAATCATGGTGTGGGGAAGGAGGTGGTGAGCGTCCGTGTACGGTTGCAAGCGAGCTAGGACGACATGCTCAATGAGCTTGCCGACGCACGAAGTGAGTGAGATGGGCCGGAGGTTCTCGATTGTGAGTTTCTTGCCCGGCTTCGAGATGAAAGCTACGTGAGCGTCTTTCCACGACTGGGGGAGGTTGCCGGAGCGCCAGCACTCATTCAGGAACGAAGTCAGGGCAACGACCGAAGAGGCGTCAAGATTTTGGAGAAGTTTGTTGGGAATGCGATCTGGACCGGGGGCGGAGCAGGTGCGGAGCTTGTGTAGCGCCGCGTATATTTCAGCTTCCGTGATAGCGGCGTCTAGTTCGGGGTTGGGGGCCCCGGAGTAGGACGCGAGAGGGGGAGAAGAGGTGCCAGGTGGTGGCAGCTGGAGGTTTTTGGCGGCCAGGTCTGCTATCAGCGACGGTGTGTCGCCGGGGTAGACCCGGACAACGCGTTGTAATTGTTGCCGAGCGACTGACTTGGCGGAAGCAGGGTCGAGGAGGTGGCGGAGGAGATGCCAGGATTGCTTGCAGCCCAACTGACCGGATATGCCTGAGCAAAGCTGCGCCCACTGTTGGCGGGCGAGCACAGTGGTGTGATGATCGATCTCGCGATCGAAGTATGCGATGCGGTGGCGCAGGTGACGGTTGTGACGTTGCGTATGCCAACGGTTGGTGAGGCCCATGCGAGCGGCTAACAGGTGGGCGAGGCGGGAGTCAATTGCCGGATGGTCCTCCGTGGTGGGGATCGAGGCGGTGACCCCGTCGAGGTCCGCCAGTAGCTGGTCGGTCCATATCGAAAGGTCCTCGATGTCGGGGGCGGCAGAGTGCAGCCGGGGGGCTTGGAACGCATCCCAATCCGTATAGCGGGTCGCGTGTGGGCGCGGCTTGCACGGGGAGGTACGGGCTTGAATGGCGAGGACGTAGTGGTCGCTGCCCAGGGACTGATGCGTATTGGACCAGCGCGCGTCGTGCACGTAACGGCAAAAGCTGAGCTCCGGAGTAGTGTCGCGGCACATGCTGTTGCCGATGCGCGTGGGTTGCGTGTAGTCGGTGAGCAGGGAGAGGTGCAGGTCGTGTGCGAGCTGCCACAGCATCGTGCCGGGGCCATCGGCCTTGGAGTAACCCCAGCCCGGATGCCTGACGTTGAAGTGGCCGAGAGCGACGAGGGTGGATTTGGCTGCTCTCGCTGCAGCGGCACGGATCAGAACAACGAGCGAGAAGTCTTTGGTGACGCGTGGGGGCTGTAAACATTAAAAATAAAAAGAGAGGGGTCTTCACGTCACTGAGGTAGGACCTCGATAAAGACCACTAGGGAAGGGCAGATCGGCTCGATTGACCGTGAGCGTCCGCCGAGTGAGGATGGCCGTGGCGGGATGGGGCAGAGGGTGATGAGCCATTTGGTCGTGGGCGACGTAATTCGTGATGGAAATTGTGGCGTGAGTCTCCTGTAGTACGATGACGTCAGGAGAGACCGAGGGGTCGAGTTGTTGAAGGTGTAGAAGGAGGTGGTTACGCTTGGGGCGAAAACCACGGCAGTTCCACTGCCAAACGGTGACGACAGAACGGTCAGCCATGATTATTAGCCGAAGAAAAAGGTGTTGCCTCGGCTGGTGCTTGCGAGGGTCGAGCGGCAGGGGATGAGGTGGTGCGGACGTGGAGGGGTGGCTTGGCTCGAATGGTTGCGAGCATGGAAGTTTGAAGGCTATCGACCGTCTCTTGGAGAGATTGGAAGGACGTGGCGGGGGGATAGGCAGTGAGGTCCGTGCGCATAGCATTGAGGGCTTCTTGTTGTGCCGTGAGAAGCTGGTAGATCGAGTTGAAACGGCTATCCAGCGGTTTTTCGAGGTCCGCCAGGGCCGTCTTCATGGCTGCCTGGACCTCTTCGGAAAAGTGGAGAGATGCGAGGGGGGTGTTGGGTCTGCGGCGTTTGCTAGTGCCTCCTTCGGAAGTCTGAACATCCATGTCAGAGGAGGAGGCGATTGAGGAGAGCAGAGTGGATAGGAGCGTGATGGCTGCCTCGAGCTTCTCTTCAAGAGCTCGCAGTTAGGCATGGAAGGAGTCAATTTGGGTCTTCTGTGCCGCAAGTTGAGCGGTTTGTGCAGCGAGCTGCTGTAGTAGGGAGGCGTTTTCTTGCTGCAGTGTGACGACATGCGTCGAGGAGGACGCCGAGGGAGCGCCGGGGGGGCCGCGGGACCGCGTCGACTGAGTGGGCTTAGAGGCTGGTTTGGGCGCCGCTGGGGCGAGGGGCGGGAAGTCAGTGGTCGTCTTGGAGGGTGGAGGCGGCGGAGGCCTGCGTGCCACTTGCTTCGGGGGTTGAGGGCGCTGCACGTACCGGTGCTTACAGTTGGAGCTATGCGTGGAGTGATTCCCGTTGCAAACGATGCAGCGGGGGGGTGCAAGTCGGGGGTGAGCCCTCGAGCGGGGGGGGGGGGGGGGGAGGGGGAGTGTCACCGCAACGACGGCACCTGTCCGCTGTGGCTTGGGGCACACGTCAGTCCGGTGGCCAGTCGAGCGGCAGTTGAAACAGGCCTCCACCTTGTTGTGGAAAAGGAGGAGGCGAAGGTGGACTCCATGGTAGAAGATCCACCGGGGTAGTACGGGGTCCGGGAGGGTGACCAAGATGTGGGGAGTCTTGCCCATACAGCGGGCACCCACAATAAAAAGTGCAGGATTGCATGCCTGCAGATCGTCAAGGATGGCTTCATCCGTGAAATCATCGAAGGCGTGGTACAGTATGCCCCGTATGGCGTCGTCCGGCGGTGGGGCGTAGAGGTGGATGGTGACAGTGGTGCCGGACACCGTGAGGGAGTTGATGCGGAGGTAGGCTTGAGAGCGAGCCTATTCCGCGCCGCTGAGCGTAAAGGTGTTGTTGACCGGGTGGATCCGCACCGTGTCGCGAGATGCGGGTGGGAGGTGTTGCAGGCTCGCTGCTTGCAGCAAGGCGGTGTATAAATGCCAAGGCTGGAGTTTGGGGAGGTCGACGGGGGTTTTGGGGCGGCCGACGACGTGAATCGTGTCGGCCGGTAGGCGAGGGAGTGGAGCGTGACGGCGCAGCTGAGGAGGCGAAGCACTTGCCTGCTTCGATCGCGGCGATTTGTCTGCGTCGGCGGCGAGGCGCAACGCTGCGCGGCGTTGCTCTTGGGTGCGGAGGCCTGGCATCTACCAGGAAGCATCCGAAAGTTCTTCGGGGGTCACCTCTTTCCTTGGACAGCGTTCTCCATGGTGGTGGGCAGCCGGGAAATGGGCAACGAGGCGGCGGCGGGCGGCCGGGTGGTCGCCCCGTCGTCTGCGCGCTGGCATGCGGGCGGCCGCACTCGAGCTAGGCAGGATAGGCCTAGGTCGGCACACGGCGTGGTCAAGGGTTCCCAAAACTCTCCTGGGCCACCCCGGGCAAGTATTGGTATAAGATTGGTATCGAAATGGTTCTGACGACTTGCTTCACCCACTCGTGAAGAAACTGTCTGGATAGGGATAAAAGAACCGGCACGAGGGCCGAAAATTGGCGGATCCGATACGAGGTGCGACAGCTCTCGACGCTGACGCCAGCGTCTCGGAAGGGTATAAGTATCTGGGAAGGGAATACAGGTCGCTTTGAGGCGTAGCTGTCGGCTCCGGTCGGGCGTCAGGTCGGGAGAGGAGCAGGTAGCAGGAAAAGCTAGGTTTGCAAATTGTTGCCGTACAACTGCCTGAATGAGAGAGATCGCTGGGGCTCGTTTTGCAACGGTGGGTTCAATCGGGCGTGAATGGAACAGCGCAGGACTTGTAGCCTCAAGTTCGCGGCGAACAATACGTGGGACGTGCTCAATAAAAGGAAAGGTGCTGAAGCGGTAAGGTGAACGCAAGACGACGTCGCAGCCGTGTGAGGGAGCCGGGAGAACTGTGGAATGACGCGGCGGCTTTTCGCGAGGCATTCTTTGACAATGACGTCGATGGTGGAGACATTGTTGAAGACCAACAAGTTGAACAAGTCGTCCGTGATCCCTTTAAATACGTGGCCGACTTGCCCTCGATAGATGAAATCACCAGAAATAGAAATAAATGTGTGCGTTCTGCACTATATACGTTAGTGCCGACAGCTGAGTCACACTGCTCCTTATATCTCTTCAGCTGAGACGTTGGTGCAGAGTAATGACCACTGACGCTGAAGTTGTGCACTAGTTTTCCAAGGCAACGTGGCCTAAAAAAATTGTTAGCTTAGGTTGGGTTAGGTTAGGCTAGGTTGGATTAGGTTAGATTAGGTTGGTTAGGTTAGGTTGAGTTGGGTTAGGTTAGATTGTGTTGGGTTACCTCGGGTTAGGTTACGTAGGTTAGGTTGGGTTAGGTTAGGTTAGCTTAGGTTGGGTTAGGTTGGGGTAAGTTAGGTTGGGCTAGATTAGGTTAGGGTAGGGTATGTTAGGTCAAGTTGGTTTAGGTTAGGCTAGATTGGGCTGGGTTGGGTTGGGTTAGGTAAGGTTAGGTTAGGTCTCGCAGTGGGTCACCCATCTGCGTAGGCACCATCACAATGGAGTGGCGTTTGCTCGCAGCACTTCAGCGACGGTGATCTTGTGAGCGGTACCAGAGGCCGGGGTCACTCAATGGTGAACGCAATACCATCGCTCATGGGCACCAAGGTTTGTGTTGACACTGTATGTCTGCTTGCAGTACTAAATTTGTTTTTAGGTTCAGTTCTGTAAAACTTTATTCATCAAATTTGTAGAGGGTCAGGAGCCCGTAGACCCCGGCGATCTTATCAGTCTACTGCAAGGGTTTCATTGCGTAAGAAGTTTATTTGTGCATTTATATACTTTGTGGCATTGTTGGAAGTAAAATAATTAAACATTGAGATTCCTTTAGATTATGAAGGGATTTAATGAATTTTATGGCTCTTTCGGTTATAAAGTTAGTCGAATTTTCATATTTGCGTATTGCATCGCTGGGGTAGAGCAAGTTGAATATATATGCCCCAACGGTAATATATATATATATATATATATATATATATATATATATATCACTGGTTGACTGCACCTTCATATTTAAGGAACTGTGCAAATTTGTTCCAATACTTCCATTATATGATGTTGAAGGGGTACGGTGAATGCATGACGGCGTCACAGCCGTGTGTGGGAGCCGGGAGACCTGTGGAAGGACGCGGCGGCTTTTCGCGAGCTCAAAGCGGCGGCATTCCTTGACAATGACGTCGACAGTGGAGTCATTGTTGAAGACGAACAAGTTGAATAAGTCGTCTGCGATCCCTTTGAATATGTGGCCGACTTTGTTAGCCTCGGTCACTTTCTTGTCTATTTTCCGACAAAGAGCGAACACATCTACGTACGAGACATACGATTCAGTAGAAGACTGAACTCGGGCAGCAAGCTCTTTTCTAGTAGCCAGCTGCCGACCGGTGGGATTTCGAACGAGGTCGTTGAGCTTCTCCATGAAAACATCCCAGCTAGTGATCTCGTCCTCGTGTGTCCGGAACCAGACACAAGGAGTTCTGCGCAAGTAGACTAGGTCATTCCCTAGCATGATGGTAAGGTCCCAGTGGTTGTTTCTGCTAACACGCTGATATAGGCTGTGCCAGTCCTCAACGTCGACATTATCTTGTCCAGAGAATATGCCAGGATAGCGGGGTTTGGTAACCGTAACGTACTTTGTTGTCGCGCTCGCAGGAGTAGAAGCAGACGAGGTGTCACCGGGAGCCATGGCGGAAAGCAGGACGATGCGGCCGCTGCGGAGCTCCGTGGCGAAGACGGGGAATGGCACTCTCCACCAAAATCTTACGCGAATGAAGTATTAAGAACTGGAGACTGTTTACAAAGTATATTTACGAAGGATTTACGAACGACGAACACTCTCTGGCTCTCGAGCTGTCGGCCAGTTCAGCCGACAGCTCGAGAGCCAGAGAGTGTTCGTCGTCTTCGTCGGGGCGCCCGCGTGCATCGTCCACAAGAGACACGCAATACGCATGTACCTATATTAACGCCCACCTAATTAATTGCCTTGATACCTTTTCTCGGATAAGTCGATTGGTCCACCTGTGGCTGGTGCAGCTATTAAAAGAAACAGGCTTATTCAAGATGAAAGTTTTCACTTCCTCAAGCAAATTGAGAATGTTTGATACATTTTCTCTTACATGCATGTTTTTGATCTATATGTGTGCCCTTAGATGTATCTAAAAGTGCGCTGGTCATAAACGTGGTTTATTACACTATAATATTGTTTTCTTTGATCACTGTCCCTGATGCAACAAGAAGAGCGTCTAAAATGACACGAAATTTACACAAAGATGTGGGGCTCCCGCACCGCAAGACGGCGCACGCAAAGGTCGGCGCCATGAAAGATGAAGTGCGTAAGCTGCACGCTCTTCTTCTGGCCCGCTATTCAAAAGAAACATCTATTTTGTAAGAATTCGTCTTCAATCTACGTTACATTCTTCTGGTGGAGGTGCGGGGTACATGCTACCACTCCCAGACCGAACGCCGCCTGCAAGCCCAGTACGAAGTCCGGTCGAGCTGACTCCTGTTCACGTACTGCCAAGCCGTCGAATCAAGGACTGCCACCTGAGCGCGAGCCTCTACGGAATACAGTGAGAAGGATAAGTACATCGGTTCCGTCTTCTTCCTCAACGGCACCGACCGAGGTCGTCCTTAACCAGCAGCGGATCCCGACATCCTTCCATGGCGACACCTTCGAGGATGTTGAGAACTGGCTCGATCACTTTGAGCATGTCGCAGAATTCAATGGCTGGACTCCAGAGCGCAAGTTACGGAACACCTAATTTGCCCTCGAGAACCACGCGCGGACATGGTTTGAGAACGATGAGGCAGCCTTATCGACATGGGACGAATACCGACGGCAGCTTATCAGCACATACGCCAGCCTCGATTGCAAGGAGCGAGCTGAATCTGCAAACTCAGGCGAGAGTACAGCGGCCGAACGAAAGCGTCGCAATGTTTGTTGAAGATATGTGCCGACTTTTCCGACGCGCGGATCCATCCATGCCGGAAGAAAAGCAGGTCAGGAACTTGATGCGTGGTGTCAAGCAAGAGTTATTGCAAGAGCAAGAGTTTCTCGCGGAAGCTATATCAATGGAAAATGCACTGCAACAATCAAGGTAGTACAACCGCGGCGTGTCGACCCTATCGCGTCACCCTCTCGCCATACCCTTTGACAATACCGACGCCTTGCGGGAGCTCATTAGGCTTGTTGTTCGACAAGAGCTCCAAAAGCTTCAGGTGGCGCCGGTATCGGTACCGTGACTCACCCTGGCTCAGGTCGTGCGGGAAGAAATCAGGCACGCAGTACAGGTCCCAGAGCGAAGCGAGGCACCACAGCACGAGGTACGGCAGCCACAGCCTCGCATGTCGTACGCGGAAGCTACGCGAAGTTCGTTGACTCTGACTTTTCACGATGCGCGCGACATCCCGGACTTCCATGGTGTGCGGGCCGTTGAACAAGCAACTGGCGACTTCAGGACTCGCCGCACGCCATTCATGGCTGAAAGACGACCACCCCGCAAGAGCGACGTATCGCGAACCGTAGACCGGAGGCCCTTGTGTTTTCATTGCAGTGAAGTCGATCATCTCTACAGGGCGTGTCCTTACCGCCGGGCTGGGCTCCGTGGATTTTCACTGAATGCGCCGTGCCCGCGCAATGGTGAACGCCCACTGGAGATTGAAGCGTACCTCGCAGACGCCAGGACCTCGTTTGCCCCACGATTCCGTGAACCCCGGTAACCATCACAGGCCCGAAATATGTCTTCCAGCCCCCTATTCACGCCGAGAGCAACGAGGTGTCGCTCACCCAGCCCAGCCTCCCGGGAAAACTGAGTCCAACGACCTGCGGAGGTGAGGTCGCTGACATTGCAAACGCTGAAGATACTCCACTAGGACGACCACGATATGACGTAATTGAGACGCAGAGAAAGCAGTGTAGTTCCGTGTCAGTATCCTGTGACATACCAGTTACCATAGATGACCACGAAGTCACGGCGTTAATCGACACGGGTGCGGACGAGTCTGTTATGAGCCAGAATCTTGCGCGTATACTGAACAAAGTTTCGACGCAATGGACCGGAACTCAGATTCGTACTGCAGGAGGGCATCTCATAACTCCAATGGGCCGGTGCACGGCACGAGTCAACATTCGGGGCTTCACGTACATCGGCGACTTCGTCATTCATCCTGAATGTTCAAAGGACCTTATACTCGGCATGGATTTCCTTCAGGCGAATGGTGCCATCATCGACCTGCAAGAGTCGAGTCAGCTTTGCTACTGCGCAAGTCATAGCGAACAGTAATGACAACGACCGTGACATCGCTCTTCGCGTTGCTGATGGTCACGTCACGTTGCCACCCAAGAGCAGCGTGCTTACCCTTGTCCGATGCGACATGGTGGACGACGCCGAAGGAATTGCTGAGGCAAACATGCCCCTGCTTCTTGAGCGCCATATTTGTATAGCCAGAGGGCTTCTTCAGGTGCGGAACAAATGTTCAGTCGTTTTGCTAACAAACTGTCGCAACGAGTATCGGCATGTACCGCGAGGAACGACAACTGGATTTCTTCGCGAAATCACTGATGTTACTGACATTGCCACGTTGGAAACCGTATCATCTCAGCAATCTGAGTTACCCAGCCCAAAAGAACGGATTCACGTTAACGCCTCTTTGCCAGACCGTCAGAAAGACCCTCTACTGGGTCTCGTGAATGAATTTGCGAATGGTTTTTCAACGTCATCCAAACTGCGGCGCACGTCCATCACAAAGCACCGCATTATTACGGACGAGTCCGCACGTCCTGTTCGTCAGCATCCTTACAGTGTGTCTCCAGTAGGAAGGGAAGCGATCAAGCATCAAGTGAAAGAGATGCTTCAAGACGACGTGATCCAGCCGTCCACCAGCTTGTGGGCCTGCCCTGTCGCATTAGTCCGAAAGAAAGACAACACACTATGCTTCTGCGTAGATTACGGAAAGTTGAACCGTGTCAACAAAGCGCGATGATTATCCATTGTCACGCGTCGACGACGCATTGGATCGTCTACAACATGCCAAGTTTTTTTCTTCATAGGATCCTAAATCAGGGAATTGGCAAATCGAAGTTGATGAACAGGATCGTGAAAAGACGGCGTTTGCGACACCTGACGGGCTTTACGAGTTCGAAGTTCTCCCCTTCGGTCTCTGTTCCGCACCTGCCACCTAGCGGATGATGGATACCGTGCTTGCTGAACTCAAATGGCAAACCTGCCTCGTATACTTGTACGACGTCGTCATGTTCTCGAGCACGTTTGACGAACATCTCACGCGACTCGAGAGTGTCCTCGCTGCGATCCTTACTACCGGCCTCACCATAAAGCCTGAAAAATGCTACTTCGGGTTCCAAGAGCTCAAATTTTCTGGCCACGTCGTTGGTCCTCAAGGCATCCGAGTAGACCCCCACAAGTTAGCTGCCGTCACCGAATTTTCACCACCCACTGACAGGAAGGCTGTCCAACGCTTCCTTGGTTTGTGCGCATATTATAGGCGCTTCGTCGAGGGATTCCCGAGAATTACTGAGCCTCTGACACGGCTTACACGCGACGATGCGCCTTTCATTTGGACGGACGAGCAGCATCAGTCGTTCAATGAATTGCGCAAGCGTTTGCAAGAGGCCCCAATACTTGCTCATTTCGACGGAGACGCTGACACGGAAATTCATACTGATGCCAGCAATGCGGGTCTCGGCGCAGATCTTGTGCAGTAGCAAGCTGGTGCGGTACGCACTACTGCTTATGCAAGCCGCAGTCTCAACAAGGCTGCGAAAAACTACCCAACCACTGAAAAGAATGTTTAGCGATTGTGTGGCCAATTGGTAAATTCCGGCCCTACTTGTACGGTACACCCGTTAAGGCTGTCAGCGATCACCACGCCCTGTGGTGGCTTGCAAACCTCAAGGATCCTTCAGGCAGATTAGCCTGTTGGAGCCTGCACTTACAAGAGTACGATATTACAGTTGTCTACCGATCTGGAAGGAAGCACAGTGACGTTGACTGTTTGTCACGCGCACCACTCCCTGCGACGTCATCGGACCCTGACCATTACTTGCCATTTGTCGGCGTAATCGACCCATAAAAATGGCTGAGTACCAGCGCGCTGACGCTGAGCTGCTGCCGCTGATTGAGCACCTCCAAGGAGTTGGTGTTTTACCCCGCTCGCTCGTGCGCGGCTTATCATCATAGTACTTGCACAACGACGTCTTTTACAGAAAAAAAAAAAAACATCGGAAATGGCCCCCATTCGTACCTCCTTTTCGTACCTCCTTACGCCAAGACATTTTGCAAGCCTGCCACGATGAGCCATGCGCGGGACACCTGGGATTCAGTAAGACGTTAGCAAGGATACGACAGAAGTATTACTGGCCCCGGCTTTATTCTTCTGTGCAACGGTACGTGAAGACCTGCCGCGATTGTCAGCGTGGCAAGAAACCACCAGTTAAACCGGCTGGCTTTCTCCATCCTGTGGACCCTCCTCAAGCACCGTTCCAACAAATAGGAATGGATCTACTTGGGCCATTCCCAGTGACGTCTTCGCGCAAGAGATGGATAGTCGTCGCTACCGACTATTTAACCCGGTACGCCGAAACCGAAGCTATGGCGCAAGCAAATTCGTATGAAGTGGCCAAGTTCTTTGTGCGCCACATCTTCCTACGACATGGTGCACCGTCTGTTGTCATCACCGACTGCGGTAGAGCATTTACAGCGGAACTTGTGCAGGACGTTCTACAGCTGACGCATAGCTTTCACCGCAAGAGCACTGCGTATCACCCTAAAACCAATGGATTAACGGAACGTCTGAACAGAACGCTGGCTGATATGCTCAACATGTATGTCGACGTAGAGCACAAGACGTTGGACGAGATCTTACCCTATGTGGCTTTCGCGCGTAACACTGCTGTACAGGAGACTATACAGTTTACGCCGTTCGAACTTGTATACGGGCGCCGCGTCACCTCAACACTTGACGCCATGCTACCTCTGGCTGATAATAGCCCGACCAGGGAACACATTGAATAGTTCGTACAAAGAGCCGAAGAGGCACTCCAGCTCGCTCGGCATCGTATCCGGAGCCAACAGCATACCGACACCCTTCGATGCAACCAGGGTCGACGCGACGTACATTACAATAGTAGCGCCTGCGTGTGGGTGTGGACGCCCGTCCGTCGCCGTGGACTCTCGGAAAAGTTGATCCGCCGATATTTTGGTCCCTACAAGGTTACACGCCGCCTCAGTGACTTGACCTACGAAGTCGTCCCCTGCAGTTCTGACCCCGGTTGACTCCGTCGTCGTCCCCCGCGCTGAAATTGTTCATGTAGTGCGCATGAAACACTACTATGCGCGTACGTGAACGCCGAGATGCACCCGAAGAGCTCCATTCTTATGTCACTGAAGAAGGAGGAGGAGGAAAAACGTTTTTTGAGCTCTAGAAAATTTGACGAATTTGATAGATGGTGTCTTCCATCTTCTTAGCAATGGCCGTCTGCCCCTAGTCCAGGTCTCCGCTGGATGCCGCTGCCAGCTGGGCCCGTCGGATCAGCTCTAGTTGGACGTCCTGACGGTCGCTGGAGAGCATTCCTTCCCATTGCTCCGCACTAAGTAAAGAAAAGCAACAAAGCAAGAAGAAGCACAGCAAGGATAAGCTCGGAAGCAAAGAAAAACATAGATAGGACAAGCGGAGTAAGGAGTCCAGTAAGTCCAGTTTAGCCTTGCAAGAATACTCATTTCAGATGGAATATGTTCAAGGAAGGGATAACGTTGGAGCGGACATCATGAGTAGAGCTAACTGAACAGCTCTAGGTATCTGTGGGAGGTATCTTGTTGTTGCTGCTGTGCTATGTATCTCAGGGATGTATCGTGTTGTTGATGTTGTTGTGGTTGTTACGTGATTATACAAAGGTGTGTGTTGTGGATATTAATAGGTTTATTACCGTGTGGACAATTGCATTGTTCTGAAAACGCAGTCTGGTTGTGGACATTAACATGTTTAGAAGGACACCGTATGGACAACGGCAGTGATGTGTTAGTGGTGTGCTTTTGGTGTGTGCTGGTCATCTGCTTTGTGCTGTGTGGTGTGCAGGGGCCAGAATCGCCACAGAAGATAGTCGGCTGGCTGGATGGCGTGAAGAGGAGGACGACGTGAGCAGTTTTTCAGGGAAAAACTCTTGAGAGAAGGGGCCCTTGTCACATATAAGAGGGAAGATAAAAATAGCTGTGGCTTAGCTAAGGTTAAGCCCAGGATACGAAGCATACTAGCCTTTATTTTAGTTGTTGAACCACTGTTTAGCCTGGTGAACTGCTGTTGCTTGGCTATATTTGGTTCGGCTAGTAGAAGAAACAACTCATGCGTTACTCTGCTTCGCCTTCAAGAGTGGAACGCGACAGCGTTCCCGTCGACCCGCCAAGGGCTGTAAGACAATGGGCTACGGCGCAGCGACTACGCGCCCCGCATTGGACGCGGTGAGCGTCGAGCAACGCAGCGTTTGGCGCGGCAACGAAATGTGCGCCTGAGCAAGCGACGCACGCCTGAGCCTTAGAAACATCTCGTTTCTAAGGCAACATCGCATTCACTAGAGGCGCTTTTGTACCGCTTCGAAGCATCGTACAATAAAGAAAAAAAAAATACTCGTGGCTCAGTGGTAGCGTCTCCGTCTCACACTCCGGAGACCCTGGTTCGATTCCCACCCAGCCCATCTTGCAAGAGTTGCCGCGACGCCGCGAGCGACGGCGCGAGTTGGAGCCCCGTATCTCCTCTGTCGTGACGTCACGGTGGCACGTGGTATTGAAGGCGACACCGCCGCGCCTAAGGAGCTGGGTTGAGCTCTCGTAATATGCTCCGCATAAAATAAAATGGTAGACGAAGAAAGGTTTCAAGAAGACGACGAGGAGGGCGTCAGGAATGACGTGGATTAACCGAAGACGAAAGAAGATAAAGAATAAGTTCTCAGTGAGGTGACAGGAGATGATTGGTGGAGAAGTATCCGGTGAGATGGAAACCGATGATTGGTGGAGAAGAAGACGAAGAGAAGGATTACGTGGACGAACAAGAAGACTATAAAAAGGGCGAGGAAGGGCGAGACAGAGGGGGAAGAAGAAAGCAGCGGAGACTCGGCGGGTCAGGGACGGTTCGACCGGAAGAGAGCGACGCCGGCTACTGCTCCAGTGAGCTCGTGTTCTACGGCTTTGTTACTGGGTCGTGTGTACTGACAGTCCTTGTATCTTGTGTGTTAGTTTTGTTAGGTTGGTGTGCTGCTGTTCGTGCCACGTGGGTTGTATTAAATGTGTATCTGTGTGGGTACACCTGTCGCCCCATCCATTCGTTCAGCCAGAGTGTTCTCCGGAGGAGATGCGTGACACAGTTATTATTCGTGTATTTGATCCCTAGGCAAATTGTTTAAGAGGAAGCTTTAGCTCGGGCCCAACTCCGACGCGGCCTATTCAGTACATTTAAAACGCAGAAACTGTTTTCTGAGTTAACTCCTGAATCGCTTTTAATGAAATTTGTTGCATTTGGGAGAGTATGTTAAATTCTAGTGTCTGTTGGAAGTGGAATTTCGATTTAGGGCCTGAACATTGTTTAAAATATTTTGAAAAATTCGAAAGCTCGAAAAAGAAATAGAAGCACGAAGTTTAAATATTAATAGCTCTGCATCAAGAACAGATATCGCGGTTCTGTAAAGGGCATCTATTACACTATTCAAAGCAGACAAATTCGACATGTCAAATTGTATCTTACGTGAATTGGTTATGTTATGTACAAGTGTTCTGCAAAAGCCGTATTTCCCTATTACTTAATTTTTATAGACTCATGTGTAACATATCAATTTTGTTCGCTGTAGGTTTACTACTATGTGCAATACACAGAATTGTGATATCAATTTTCATTGCTGATTTACAGAGTTGTAAACTTAATTGTATCGTTTTCTGAAAATTTTCGATATTTGCCACTTTTCAACAAAATATTGACGACATAAATCGAAAATTCGAAAGAAACAGTCACTAGAATTTAAGTTTTTCTTTTAAGTGCAACAAACCTCGTCAAATTTGGTGCAGTGGTTGCCGATAAAAACGAATTCTCCTTCTACATGTATTTAGATAGGAGCATCCGACCTAATGTTTCCTCTTAAGGAGGAGGTCCACCTGTTTTTTTTATCACTGAGGTCGAGTCGAGCTCCTCTGTCACACCCCTAATTTCCAGGTTATTACTTCGCTGATATTGTTCGAGGTCGTCCACTTTCTTTTCAAGTCTCTCGTTTTCCGCTTTGAGATGTTGATTGTGAGCTGTTAACGCTTTTATTTCTTCATGTAACGCCTTGATGTCACCAGTATTTGCCTTAACTTCATCATAGGTGTCGCTACAGAAATGCAGACTATCTTTTGTTTGCCTCATTTCAGCCCGCATTTCCTTGCGGAAGTCTGAAAACGCACTTGCGGGTTCCTTTTCTTGTTTCTTTGACATCGTGTGCCTACGTCAAAAAGCAGTGAAAATACAAAATATATTTTTTTGGTTGTCCGGCAGCAGTGCAGCAAGCAAGGTAATTACTATAACGTGTGAAGGTCGTTTGCTCTTGCCTGTAACAATATACAGGATCACTTAGTCGCCCTGCTCGCTGGGTCTGAAGAGCGGACTGAAGAGCGAAGCAGGGATTCCGGGCTTATGTAGGCAGTCGGGCACTCTGCTCCGTCAGCGTAGTTAGATATGAGGATGCGCAGTATGATGCACGGGTGTCACGGTGACCAAAGGGCACAGGCAGCCTGCGTCGTTGATGGCCAGCCGTAGCGTTAGTGTGCCCTTAGATGCACCTAGAAGTTCGCTGGTCATAAAACTGGTTTATTACTGAGCATGTGCTGGTGGGCTAATTGGTTAAGCATGATTACAAAGACGGCGCCGAATAAAACAACACACGAAGAAAGGAGACACGATATTACTATGTCAAGAAATAAAACACTCAGTTGTTAGTGCGCCTACGTGCTTGTCTCGTGTCTCCTTTCTTCGTGTGCTGTTTTATTCGGCGCCGTCTTTGTAATCATGGTTTATTACACTACAATATTTTCTTTGATCACTGTCCTTGATCTAACAAGAAGAGCGTGTAAAATGGCACGATATCAATAAAATTTTATTTTCTACCTTGATGTTGCAGATAGGCGGCTTCTTTGGCAAAAATTGCCTCTTACTTTTAGAGAATAGAGTTAAAAATAGCAGTTCACCTGGCTAAAGCTACAATTCGTAACGGCCGACCAGATAGTTTGCGCACCAAAGCAAGTAAAACCATAAAAAGTTTTAGTGCACAGACTTTCTGCGAGAAAAAGTGGGTGATCACCAGCGTCCGCGCAACGAACGCGCGCTCGCTGGCAGACGACGCACTTGACAGCTAGACCAAAATTATATACGTCATATTGTATACCTCGTGCGTCAAATCTCTATACAAAGTAAAAAAGGTGTCAATATAAGTTTGCAGTTGAAATAAAGCGCCATTGTAAGAGCGCATGATTGCAATCGGTTTGAGCGCCCGCCGCCAAATTGCGTTGAAAAACTTGGAGGACGCTTAAGCTTCGCCTTCAAGAGCAGAACGCGACAGCGTTATCACACCCCGTTCGCACCGTCCACTTATTCGCTCGCTCGGCATGCTCTTGAGTCACACAATGACGAAACGTGCGCCTGAGCAAAGCGGAACGAACACAAGAACTCGGTGTCTCGGAGGGAGAAACGATCTCCGCGAGCCAAACGTCGTGATCGGCACGGACAGCCGGGCCGCAACGCGCCATAAAGGCAGACGCCATCATGGGGCTTACGTCTCGATGGGATCGTCCTCTATCTCGCTTGCGAGCACCACGCAGACGCATGACTCCGAGCCAAGCAGCACGGCACATCGCAGGGGACGGTTTACCACCAGACACGCTACGGCGCAGCTATCACGTCAGAGGCGTCCCGCATTGCACGCAGCACCTAGGTATCGCGCTGTGAGCGGAAAGAGGAGCCGCGTCGCCAAACACGACGGTTCGAGTGACGCACGCTCGTAGTTGAAAGGGGAGAGAGCGAGAAAACTTATTAAACACAAGGGTATTGGGGCATCTCGCACCGGTACCCGCACGGCCCCAATGAGCTTAAAACGAGACGAAGGGGAGAAGCGGGCGAGTGGCGCACCACCTGTCGGGGCAGCGCAGCACATTGCGAAGATGGGGTATTCTGTGTGTGCCGCAAGATGGCCCTGCGCGTGCGCCAGGCGCACAAGAAATGTAGCAGAAACGTACTTCGCTATGTGTTTAGCTGCGGCTTCTGTAATTTACATGCTTTTTTTACCGATATACACCACAGTATAACTTTCTACGGCACGTTTCTAAGGCAACACCGCATTCACTAGAGGCGATATTGTGCCGCTTTGAAACACCATACGATTTGTTTATGTTATTAGGACTTTATTAATCATGGAGAAGTCGACTGATCGACAAACATGCCGAGCCACCTCGCTCGACAAGGTCTATCTTCCGAGAAGAGACTGCTCAAGTCCGTGGTGTCGTGGCTACATTTGATCCCGTACCCGAATGGATCTCGCGTATGGACGGTTGTGTTTGTTTGCCAGAATTTTGAACTGTCATTGAACTGCATACTGTGTCTGAATTTGTTTCTCATGTATGTTCATATGTAATGTAACTCTATTGGTTTGACACTACTGATAATTCCATGCAATAAAGAAAAAAAAAACCTCATGGCTGAGTGGTAGCGCCTTCGTCTCACACTCCGGAGGCCCGGGTTCGATTCCCACCCAGCCCATCTTGCAAGTTGGTTTATGTATGAATTGACTTCCGCCATTTCTCGCTCCCGGCCGACGCCGACGACACCGGCTTTTCTGCGACATAAGCTCCTTAACACTATCGCGTTAATATGCCGCGAAGCGCGTCTCCACCCCAATCCAGTTTCCACACGCGGCGCCTCAGCGGGAGAGCGCCGATTGCCCCCCTCTACCATTGTCTAGTACATCCTACCTAACACACGGTCTTCTCTTGGATACACGGAGCATTAAAAAATAATAGGAGGGACTTTCATGTGGCCATCTTGAAGCCTAATCATAAAAAAATTAGAGGAATGGGATGATGGTAAATAGGCCCTCATGTGATACACTGTAAAATATTTCCGTAATTATACAGAGGATTTCCGTCATTATACGGAGAACTGCAGGTAAATATACGGAAACTATGTCATATTTCAAAAATACGGCAAAATCTGCCGTTAATATACGGAAAGTGCTCTCCGTTTTCAGCTTTACGGACATTTTCAGTGTAATCATATGTACGGCTATGCACTGTTTTGGACGAAACAGACAGAATTCCTTATTTTTGTTATGCGAACATCCGTATTATTGTGAGAAAATTTAAGCTGCCTGAATGAGCGCTCGTACTCGTAAAGTTTCAGCTAACAATATTTTATTGAACACGCAAACTGTACGCATTATGAAGATGCGTACAAAATGTGAGAGCTAGCCTTCTACCAAAAGCTGCAATAACAGATCGTATAAATATGTATGCACATCTTCTATTGCGGTCGCAGTTTGCCGCGTATATGGGCCTCGCTGATCATATGCGCAAATATATGCGTGTTCTCGCAATGTTCTCAAATTAAGCACTTTGTAGTTAATAACACAGCATATATGTTTAAGTGAACGAAGAGCCGTGGACATACGTGCATACGTAAACAAGCTTGCAGCATTCAGGTGCTGGTGCAGTGGGAATGACATTGGTGCTCTGTATACGCCAAAAATTGTGCGCATTCTAAATCAGTACCGAAACGCAGGGAGTGGTATAATGACCGTAACGGCGTTTATATTTTGCAACAAATGGTCTCGAAGGTGGCTGGCGGCCTATAGATCCAAGTACAACGGTCGGATGAAATTTTCGAATGCGGCAAGCAATTAACCCAAGTGTCAAAGGGCATTGCTGAACTGCAATGTAGATGGTTTAACTAATTCCCATAATATTTACAAAATATCTCGTCTCTGACAATAACTGCCCATTCATTGAGACAAATCGATTACGCATAATCTTCACTGTTCATGTGTTAATTCTTGCGATAAGATGTAATCGCAAACATTTGGCGCTTCATCTTGAAACAAGACCGGTAAGCGCGCTCGTTCTTGTATACGGTGGAATAAAGAACGCGAACATGCACCGACATGTGTGTAAACTACTGGAAGGTGACTGAAGATGAAGGACCTATTACCGTGCTAGTACTGTGTGTACTGTCAAAAAGAAAAAAAAGATAATACGGAAAGAAAGAATGCCCAGTGCCGAGATGTAACGATTCAAGCTTTATTTCTTTTTGACCTAGAACGCAACACCATTAGTTCCATGTGCTTTATATATGGGTAATGTTATGAAACAACTCAATATTTACCCGTTGATGACATGCACCAACCAGCCCAAATTATCACTATGCTAGAGAATATGGGCGCATCGCAGTGCATTGCTTTGCACTTGATTGCAGCACAGGGGTTTGCTAACCCCAGTAGCGAACGCTTTGGTTGACCTCCCTGCCTTTCTGCTTCTTGCATTTTCTCTCCCTTTGTATAAAACGCCCTAACTTGTGGGAGAGAAAGCGTTCTCCTCTTTTATAAATCAATGAATTGTCAAGCAATTAT
This sequence comes from Dermacentor andersoni, assembly GCF_023375885.2. Classification (NCBI taxonomy): domain Eukaryota; kingdom Metazoa; phylum Arthropoda; class Arachnida; order Ixodida; family Ixodidae; genus Dermacentor; species Dermacentor andersoni. Next base: position 214,402,414 of record NC_092816.1, read on the forward strand.
ATTGCAGTTCCAGCAACTAGAGCACAAATGCGAAAACGAAACCGATTCAGTTCTGTTCTCCGCGCTCACAGAGTGCGGCACCAGGGGGCAGCGCGCGCTGCGCGTCCGTTAGGAGTGGCAGGCGGAGCTGCACATGTATAGGCAGCCGGAATTTTTCGTGTCGTGATGTAAAAGTTGTTAATTTGCCGTAAATATCTCTTGATTTGTACTCAAGAGTGGAGCAAGACTCCATGGAAGACAGATTGACGCATCGAGAGCGAAGAACAGAAACGATGGATGGTTACGCTGCTTGGGTCTCGGCACGTTCGAATTCGCAAAGTTCCGAATTTGTCGCTGTGTTTTGTACGCTTGTGCGCTCGTCATTTGCCGTCATCGCGCGGAGATATTTGCGCTGGATGTCTTTCGCTTCGTGTACAAAACTCTGCACGCTGCCGCATCGAAGAAGTTGTCCTGTGTTTGGGTGCACGTATGCGCTTGGACACGGATAGCCTGCTTGCTCTCAACGGGTGTTCAACAGTCTACGCGCACTCGTAACTTGCTCATGAGGTAAGCCCATTTTAATCTTATTTGGTTTGCATAACGTAGGTGCTAAAATGATGTGTGGTAAGCCGGTGTCGCGAACAGAAATATTGTTTCAAAAGACCACTATGCAACGTCTTAGAGCAAAAATGACGCATGAATGGGGAAAGGGATCACCCTATCTTTTCAG